>NW_026596244.1:6554843-6579501 GCF_907164565.1 Psammomys obesus | reverse complement strand
TCTTTCTTTCTTTCTTTCTTTCTTTCTTTCTTTCTTTCTTTCTTTCTCTTTTACATTTCTTTCTTTCCCCCAACAAATAAATTTAGTGTCCAGGAAGTGGTTTAACTCTAAAAAATCAGAAGTCCTTCTGTATACCAAAAACGAAAAAGTAATTAGGGAAATAACACCTTTCACAATAGTCACTAATAACATAAAGTACCTTGGTGTGACTCTAACCAAGTAAGTAAAGGAATTGTTTGAAAAAAATTTCAAGTCTCTGAAGAAAGAAATTGAAGAAGATATCAGAAGATGGAAAGATCTCTCATGCTCATGGATCAGTAGGATTAACATAGTGAAAATGGGCATGCTGATAAAAGCCATCTACAGATTCAAGGCAATTCCCATCAAAATATGAACACAATTCTTTACAAACCTTGAAAGAAAATTCTCAACTTCATATGGAAAAACAGAAAACCCAGAATTGACAAAAACAGTCCTGTACAATAAGCGATCATATGGAGGTATCTCCATTCCTGATCTCAAACTCTATTACAGAACAATAGCAATAAAAACCGCATGGTACTGGAATAGAAACAGAATGGTGGCTCAATGGAATTGAACTGAAGACCTAGAAATAAACCTACACACCTATTTGATTTTTGACAAAGATGCCAAAACCATACAATGGAAAAAAAATAGATAGCATCTTCAACAAATGGTGATGGTCTACCTGGATGTCTACATGTAAAAAAATACAAATAGATTCATATTTATCACCATGCATAAAACTAAAGTCCAAGTGGATCAAAGACCTCAATATAAAACCAGACACACTAAACCTGTTAGAAGAAGGGTGAGGAAGAGCCTTGAACTCATTGGAACAGGAGACAACTTCCTGAACAGAATACTAACAGCACAGGTTCTAAGAGCAACTATCAATAAATGGGACTTCATGAAACTTGAAAAACTTTTGTAAAGCAAAGGACACTATCATCAGAACAAAATGACTGCCCACAGATTGGAGAAAGATCTTCACCAACCCTATATCTGCCACAGGGCTAACATCCAGAATATATAAAGAATTCAAGAAGTTAAAAGCATCAAATCAAGTAATCCATTTTAAAAATGGGGAATTGAGCTAAAAAGTGAATTTTCTGTAGAAGAATATAGAATGGCAGAGAAACACTTAAAGAACTGCTCAGTGTCCTTAGCCGTCAGGAAAATGCAAATCAAAATGACCCTGAGATTTCACCTTATACCCATCAGAATGGCTAAGATGAAAAACGCAAGCCACAATACATGCTGGAGAGGATGTGGAGAAAGGGGAACCCTACTCCACTGCTCATGGAAATGTAAACTTGCACAACCACTTTGGAAAGCAATCTGGTGCTTTCTCTAACAATTAGGAATAGCGCTTCCTCAAGATCCAGCTATACCACTCCTAGGCATATATCCAAAATATGCTCAAGTACACAACAAGGACATTTGTTCAACCATGTTCAGAACCTGGAAACAACCCGAGGTCCCTCAATGAAGAAGTAATAGAGAAATTGTGGTACATTTACACAATGGAATAGTACTCAGCAATTAAAAACAAGGAAATCATGAAATTTGCAGGCAATGGTGGGAACTAGAAAAGATCATCCTGAGAGGAGGACAAAGGAGCCAGTTCGGATGAGACCAGATAAGCTAGGGTCAGATGGAAGAGGAGGAGGACCTTCCTATCTGTGGACTTGGAGAGGGGCATAGGAGGAGATGAAGGAGGGAGAGTGGGATTAGGAGGGCAGAAGAGAGGGGATTACAGCTGAGATACAAAGTGAATAAACTGTAATTAACATAAAAATAAAAAATTAATTAAAAATATTTTGAGCATGTTAGCTTCATGTTTGTTTGATTTCAGAACTTTTTTAAATTTTTTTATTAATTATACTTTATTCATTTTGTATCCCCCCATAAGCCCCTCCCTCCTCCCCTCCCGATCCCACCCTCCCTCCCCTTTCTGCATGTATGCCACTCCCCAAGTCCACTGATAGGGGAGTTTCTCCTCTTCTTTCTGATCTTAGTCTATCAGTTCTCATCAGTTCTCATCTATAACCTCTCATCAAGAGGCTGCATTGTCCTCTACTGTGGCCTGATAAGGCTGCTCCCCCCTCAGGGGGAAGTGATCAACGAGCAGGCCAATCAGATTATGTCAGAGGCAGTCCCTCTTCCCATTACTATGGAACCCACTTGGACACTGAACTGCCATGGGCTACACCTGTGCAGGGGTTCCAGGTCATCTCCACGAATAGTCCTTGGTTGGAGTATGGGTCTCTGGGAAGTTCCCTGTGTTCAAATTATCTTGTTCTGTTGCTCTCCTTGTGGAGTTCCCGTCCCCTCCAGCTCTTACTATTTCCCACTTCTTACATAGAATTCCATTCACTCTGCCCATCAGTTGGCCATCAGGCTCAGCATCTGCTTTGACAGTCTATACTGCAGAAGCTTTCAGAGGCCCTCTGTGGCAGGTTTCAAGGTTGTTTCCTGTTTTCTTCTGGCTTTCAGAGGCCCTTTGTAGCAGGTTCCGAGGTTGTTTCCTATTTTCTTTTTCTTCTGATGTCCATCCTCTTTGCCTTTCAGGATGGGGATTGAACATTTTAGTTAGGGTCCTCTCTTTTGCTTAGTTTGTTTAGCTGTATAGATTTTAGTGGGTTTATTCTATATTGTATGTTTATATGAGTGAGTATATACCATGCGTGTTTTTTTGCTTCTGGGACAACTCACTCAGGATGATCCTTTCCAGGTCCCACCATTTACCTGCAAATTTCATGATTTCCTTATTTTTCATTGCTGAGTAATACTCCATTATATAGATGTACCACAGTTTCTGCATCCATTCTTCAATTGAGGGGCATCTGGGTTGTTTCCAGCTTCTGGCTATTACAAATAAAGCTGCTACAAACATGGTTGAGCAAATGTCCTTTTTGTGTACTTGTGCCTCTTTTGGGTATATGCCTAGGAGTGGTATGGCTGGATCTTGAGGAAGCGCTATTCCTAGTTGTCTGAGAAAGCGCCAGATGGATTTCCAGAGTGGTTACTTTAAACAAAAAATATTTGATTCAGTAGTCTTTATTGAAATTTTCTGAAGCAGTCTTTCCTTCTCATGAGAATGCTTTTATATTTTATATAAATACATTAGCCCCAATGTGTGTTTACAACTGCAACTTTTTCTCTACAATGTTATAGTAGTGAAGCCAGAAACAATAGCACACCATAAGCAGTTGACAATTGCCCTAACACACACTGTGCTGAAGGCTTCACCTTCCATCTCCTCCATCACTAGAAGAATGCACTCTCTGAAACATGAATGCTTCCAGAACTTTTTATTTTGTATAAATGTTTCTCACCCATTCCCATATGCTGTATGAAACTGTGTGATTTCTACAGCTATTTGACAAGCCATTTTCTCCTAAACCATGTAATGATATACCCAATCTTTCAAATATACTTTTTCTCCAATTTAGTGAATACTGCAGAATGCTCCACAATCAGGGAAGTGTGACTATATGTTGATAAAAATGATTTCAGCCTATCTTTAGTATTTGCAGAGTTAGAAGATGAACATTGGTTATAGCATGCTTGAGTTTCTCTTCTAAGTTAAAACCTACGATCAAAGAAATAATATCAAGCTTTTGCTGACCCTTTACAATATGTACCCATTTTTTCCAATATAATATTTTATTGATTATTTGGGAATTATACATCATACACCCAGATCACACTTGTGTCCTAGTCTTCTCAGGTCTGCCCCAATCCTTGTGACCTTGCAAAGAAGGAGGAGGAGCTGAAGAAGACGAAAGAAGAAAGAAGAAGGCGGAGGGAAAGGAGGAGGAGGAGGGGGAGGAGGAGGAGGAGGAGGAGGAGGAGAAGTGTTTAATTTGGGCTGCGCATATACTCATGGGAGCACAAACTCCCAGTCACCAGCCCCATAAAGAAAACTCAGCCTCTCCTCACCCGCAACCCACCCAGAAGCCTCCAGTTCTGGAGAGCTACACTTTAGCATTCTGGTTACCATACTCCTTACATTCTGAACTGAACAGCTCACTTAAAAGATGTGCTTGTATTCTTAAATAACACATATGAATCATACAAATGAACCTGGCTCAGTGTTAACAGTTTAACAAACTATAGAATGTGTCACGATCAGATTAGGGTTATTAACATATAATAAAACCTCAAATACTTGTCATTTCATTATGTTGGAAAATTCTGCACCCTCTCTACTAGCAGTTCTAAGAAATTCAATACATTGTTGACAAGCCTTGTCACTACGCTGTCACATGACATCAGACATTATTCTTCATATCCAACTGTCTTATATACTACCCTCCCTCCAGTCTCTCCATCATTCTCAGACTACTCAGTCCCATATTATTCTTGAGCAACTTCGTAGTCCCACATTAGTCAGAATGTGTACTGCTCATCTTTTTTTATCTCTCAGTGTTGCAGAAGGCAAGTTTAAACATTTAATCTCTTATTAATATTAGAGAGAGAGAAATAGAGATAGAATTCTCACTGCAATTAACAGACAGATGAAGATGTTGCTTTGATACAGATTTCATATCTTTTGGTTTTATTATGTCCCAAGCAGTGGAATTGGTAAGCATAGTAATTTTTATTTCTGGAGTAACCTTCATACTGTTTACCATGTAATTGAACTAATTTGCATTCTCACTAATTCTACTCTGAATTTCCTTTTTGCCACATCCTTCCAGGCAATTGCAGTTTTTGGTTTGTATATCCTGGTGATTAGTCATTTTGGACATATTTCATATACCTTTTGTCATTTATATGTATCCTTAAGAAATGTTTATTAAAATTACCATAATTTAAATTATCACTTTGTGCTGCTGACTTTCCTAAATGTATTATGGTTTGTAGTTCATTTCTGGCCAGATAAATAGTTTTCAAATACTCAGTCATATCCTGAAGGCTGACTCCTACCAATTGTTTCATTAGTGTTTAGGAACTGTCGATTTTTTTGGGAGAGGGGGTGCATTTATGATTTCTTTTATGATCTCAGAAGCATTTCAAATAGCTCTTTGACAGAAAAATTATCCTGATGCACTTCTATAAGCTTACTGCTGTCACAGTTTTGAATCTTACATTTAAGTTACTTGAGTTGATTTTCACATACATCGAAATATACATTTTTCTTCTGTATAGAGATACCTAGTGTCTCCTGAAGCTCTTAATGAAACTATTTTCTCTTATTGAAACACACAGCCAAACTTTGGGTAGAATGCAGGAAACCTTTTAGAAGAAGATGGAGATAGAAAGGCTGGGAGGAGACAGGAACTCAACAAGGATAAAAACACATGGGCTTACAGGGGCCTGCAGAAACCGATATTCCAACCAAGGACCATGCATGGAGAGGTCAGAGACCTCTGTTCAGATGTAGCCCACAGTCTCAGTCTCCAAGAGGGTTCCCTAGTAAGTGGTAAAGGGGCTTTCTCTGACATGGACTCAATGGCTGGCTCTTTGATCACCTTCTCCTGGGGAGTGCAGCTTTGCCAGACCACAGAGGAAGATGATGCAGCCAGCCTTGATGAGACCTGATCAGCTAAGGCCAGATAAAAGGGGAGGAGGACCTCTTCTATCAGGGAACTAGGAAAAGGGCATAGGGGGAGAAGAAGAAGTGTGGGTAGGACTGGGAGGAGATAAGGTAGGGGGCTACAGTGGGGATTCAAAGTGAATAAATTGTAATAAATAAAATGTTAAAAAAGAAATAGTTTTTTAATGCAATATATTTTTGATTACAGTTTTTCTGTCCTTACTCCTCCCAGTTCTTCAACACTCCCCTCTTCTCTCTGGATCCAAGATCCGTACTCTTTATGTCTCTCATAAGAAAACAAACAGGCACCTTTGAAATTATAAGATAAAACAAAGACAAACAAATAGAAAGAGGATCAAACAACAAGCAATAAAAATACTCAAAGAAAAGAGCACAATAAGTACATAAAGGCTCAGACATGAATACAAGAATTCCATAAACATACTTTTCTAGAAGCTAAAATATATAAATAAAGATTCTATAAAAATGTTAAAAAGTCCCAGAGTTAATATTAAGACAAAGGTCCTCCAAGGACTCTATTGAGTTCATTTTGTATTGGCCATTACTTGCTTGATAGTTTGGAGTCTTGGTCCTAGGACAGCATCTTACACAACTCAGGCTAGATTCTAATGGGCTTTGCAGTGCTCACGTCTGCCCTTGCCCCTTCACCTCATGAGTGTTGGAATTACAAGTATGACTCACTAACCATGGCTTATTTGGGGAAGTGTCTTTCAGATTCTCTAAGACTGTTAATTGTATTTATTTATTGTCATTCATATTGTAAAATGACTCATAGGTTTGAGTTTTAGTGAGTTTTTTGGGGGTAGTATTAATATTTTTATTTTATTTTTGATCTTACAATGTAATTACAAAATCTATCCCTTCCCTTTTCTTCCCTCAAACACTCCTTGCTCTCTTTAGATTCATGACTTTTTTGTTTTCATTCACTGTCGTTACCTGCACATACGTATGTGTACACATATATTGCTATGCTGTTAAGTCTGCTGTTATGTTACTTGTATGTGTATCCTCACGGATGACCATTTGTGATTGTACAACTGCTTGGTCTGCTCTTCTACAGGAAGACTATTCTTTATTTTAATTTTCATTTTTTATATTAATTACAGTTTATTCACTTTGTATCCCAGTTGTAACCCTCTTCCTCATTTCCTCCCATTCCCATCCTCCCTCCCTCATCTCCTCCCAAGCCCTTCTTCAAGTCCACTGATAGGGAGGTTCTCTTTTCCCTCCATCTGACCCTAGCCTATAGGGTCTCATCAGGACTGACCGCACTGTCTTCCTCTGTGACCTGGTAAGGCTGCTCCCCCGCTCAGAGGAAGGTGATCAAAGAGCAAGTCACTGAGTTCATGTCAGAGACAGCAGTATATCAAAGTAGATGCTGAGGCTCATAACCAAAGTGCAGTGAATCTTACGAAAGAAGGGGTATATAGAAAACCTTGGGCTGGACAGGAGTTCCACAAAGAGAGCAACAGAACTAAATAATCTGGGCACAGGGATCTTTTCTGAGACTGATACTCCAACCAAGGACCATTCATGGAGAACCCCTGCACGGATGTAGCCCATGGCAGCCGAGTCTCCAAGTGGGCTCTCTAGTTAGGAAGACTATTTAAAGACGTGCTCAACAATAGGGAAATCATGCTTGGTACTGGAAATAGCTACCTACCTAGGGCTGGTGAAATCAAGGATCTTATGGAAGCTACAACTATCACTTCACTAAACCAGCACAACCCCTAACTATAATCATGAAATTTGCAGGTAAATGGTGGGACCTGGAAAGGATCATACTGAGTGAGCTGTCCCAGAAGCAAAAAGACACACATGGTATATACTCACTCATATAGACATACAACATAGGATAAACCCACTAAAATCTGAACATCTAAAGAAACTAAGCAAGAGAGAGGACCCTGACTAAAATGCTCAATCCCCATCCTGAAAGGCAAAGAGGATGGACATCAGAAGAAGAAGAAAACAGGAAACAACCTAGGAACCTGCCACAGAGGGCCTTTGAAAGGCTCTGCCCTGCAGACTGTCAAAGCAGATGCTGAGCCTGATGGCCAACTGTTGGGCAGAGTGAATAGAATCTTATGTAAGAAGTGGGAAATAGTAAGAGCTGGAGAGGACAGGAACTAGGAACTCCACAAGTAGAGCAACAGAACAAGAAAATTTGAACACAGGGAACTTCCCAGAGACTTATACTCCAACCAAGGACTATAGTAGTTTTTTTTTCCCCAAAATTTGGTAAAATTCAACACTGAAACCAGCAAAATTTGGGTTGTTTTGTCATTGTTGTTGTTGTTAAGAAAAATGTACTGATTCAATTACATTTTTATTTGCTCAAAATTTTTTTGTTCTTGTGAGTTCAGTTTTTTAACTATGTACTTTCAGAAACTATTTTCTGTGTCTGCTGATATTTCGGCACATGACAATTCTTAATAGTTGGAGCTCTATGGCTGATGAAAAAAGAAATCCTCATTGATTCTTAGTATTATTGTATTGCCAGTTATAATGTTTCTTGTTGATCAGGTTATTCATTTGAGATTTTTCTTTTGTTTTTAGTTATGTGGCTAAAGCTATCTAGGTTGATTTTCTTTCACTGATCTTTCCTAACATTTAACCTCATTGATATGTTTAATGGGTTTAGTAACTCTTTTCTTTATCCCTGATATTTGTTCTTTCTTATATTAACATTCTTTCCTTACTTTGATAGTTCATTAAATTTTATCATTTTTTGTCTGAATTTATTTTTTATTTTACTCAATTTGTCTTTATTGTCAGCCAAACTATCAAAACAATTTTCCCCTTCATCCTATTAAAATCAACCAGGTTTCTTCCAATTTTTGTAGCCATTACACGTTGTTTAGTCTAACTCACTAACTTTTTATGTCAGCTGGCAGAAGTGCATAATTATTACACTCACATCCTTTTTGGCACAGTAATTTATATATGGGTCTGCATATGAACTAAAGTTTGTCTATAATGATGGAAATTGGGGACATGAATTGTAACTTCAGAAAACAAAACAAGTTTTTATAACAACTGAGAGGACTAGAAGGTAGTCAAGTAAAAAGATCCTTAGACTAGATCTGAGATGTGGGACAGTGCACCGAGGAGAAAACAAAAATAAAGACAGGTCCCAGATTGTCAACTTCCAGAACTGACGTCAGACCACTCTGTTGCTTGTGTTGAGTCTAAACGTAAAGTCATGTGAGTAAACCGAAATCTTAGCACTGCTCTTTCTGCATCACACAGGCTGAGCTGCTTTATGTCATTTGCTTCAATAGTTTTTAATTTATTTTCGTTATTCATTTACTCTTCTTTTATTTTCAAGAGACAATTGACAAGTGTAATAGTATATTTTAAAATGCCACACATGCAACAGATTTGGTATTAAGAGAGTTATTGTACAGAGGTGAAGAGAGAGAGAGATGGAGAAAGGGATAGAGAGACAGAAAGACAGTGACAGAGTGTGGGACAAGAGAGAAAGGGTGAGATGTCTGGAGTGAGAAAGTCAGAGAGGGAGAGAGAAACTTAGGCAGAGAGAGCATGGTTCTTAATATCTGGTGCACACACACATGGTGACCACAGGCCACACACACACACACACACACACACACACACACACACACACACACACAGAAAACAAAGTTAAGAAGGTTAGGGAGATAATTATTTTTTTCACCTTGAAAAACACTTTATTTTTAGATTTTAAATAATTTATTCACTTTATATCCCGAATGTAGCCTGATCCCATCCTTCCTTTCTCTTCCCCCTATCCTGCTCCCCAAGTCCACTGAACAAACAGGGGAGCCTTCTTCCCCTACACTATGAACTTAGCCTACCAAGTCTCATCAGGACTGTCTGCAATCTCTTCCTCTGTGGCCTGGTTAGGTCACCCCACAGGGGAAAGTTATCATAGAGCAGTCAACAGAGTCCATGAAAGAGACAGTCCCTTCTTCCCTAACTAGGAGACCCACAAGGAGACTGAGCTGCCTATGGGCTACATTTGAGCAGGAGTCTAGGTCCTCTCCATGCATGGTCCTTGGTTGGTGCATCAGTCTCTACATGTCTCCCTGGGCCCAGATTTGTTGGCTTTGTTGGTCTCCTTGTGGGACTCTTGTCCTCTCCAGGGCATTCTCTTACCCTTCTGTTCCACAAGACTCCCTGTGTTCTTTCCAAAGTTTAGCTGTCAGTCTTAGCATTTGCTTCAACCCTTTGCTGGGTGTAGTCTTTCAGAGGACATCTGTGGTAGGCTCTAGAAATATTCCCTCTCTTCAACAGCTTCCAGTGTCTATTCTATTTGACCTTCTGTACCCCACTTTTTTAAATTGGGTTAGCTGATTTATTGCTGTTTAATTTCTTGAGTGCTTTATATAATCTGGATATTAGTCCTCTGGCAGATATAGAGATCGTGAAGAGCCTTTCCCAATCTGTAGGGTGTTGTTTTGTTCTGATGACAGTGTTCTTTGCTTTACAGAAGTTTTCAGTTTCATGAGGTCCCATTTATTGATTGTTGATCTTAGAGCCTGTGCTGTTGGTGTTCTGTTCAGGAAGTTGTCTCCTGTACCAATGAGTTGGAGGCTCTTCTCCACTTTTTCTTCTAACAGCTTTAGTGTGTCTGGTTTTATATTGAGGTCTTTGATTCACTTGGACTTTAATTTTGTGCAGGATGATAAGTATGAATCTATTTGAATTTTTCTACATGTAGACATCAAGTTAGACCAGCACCATTTGTTGAAGATGCTATCTTTTATCCATTGTATGGTTTTGGCATCTTTGTCAAAAATCAGGTGTCCATAAGTGTGTGGATTTATTTCAGGGTCATCTATTCGATTCCATTGATCCACTAGTTGGTTTCTGTGCCAGTACCATGCAGTTTTTATTGCTGTTGCTCTGTAGTACGGCTTGAGATTAGGGATCTAGAAGATCTTTTATTGCAGAGGATTTTTCTGGCAATTCTGGTTTTCTTGTTATTCCATATGAAGTTAAGAATTTTTTTTTCAAGGTCTGTAAAGAATTGTGTTAGTAATTTGATGGGAATTGCATTGAATCTGTAGATTGCTTTTGGTAAGATGGCCATTTTTACTATGTTAATCCTGCCAAGCGATGAACATGGGAGATCTTTCCATCTTCTGATATCTTCTTCTAATTCTTTCTTCAAAGACTGGAAATTTTTTTTCATACAAGTCTTTGACTTGTTTGGTTAGGGTCACACCAGGGTATTTTATGTCCTTTGTGGCTATTGTGAAGGGTGTTGTTTCCCTAATTTCTTTCTCTGCCCTTTGTATTTTGTATACAGGAGGGTTATTGATTTTTTTTAGTTAATTTTGTATCCAGCCACTTTGCTGAAGGTGTTTATCAGCTGTAGGAGTTCCCTGGTAGAAATTTTGGGGTCACTCAGGTATACTATCATATCATCTGCAAACAATGATACTTTGACTTCTTCCTTTCCGATTTGTATCCCCTTGACCTCCTTTAATTGTCTTATTGCTCTAGCTAGGACTTCAAGAACAATGTTGAAGAGATATGGAAAGAGTGGGCAGCCTTACATTGTCTCTGATTTCAGTGGGATTGATTTAAGTTTCTCTCCATTTAGTTTGATATTGTCTATAGGCTTGCTGTATATTGCCTTTTCTATGTTTAGGTATGTGTCTTGTATCCCTGATCTCTCCAAGACTTTAAACATGAATGGAGGCTGGACTTTGTCAAATGCTTTTTCAGCCTTTGATGAATGCTGGAGATGATCATGTGGTTTTTCTCCTTCAGTTTGTTTATATGATGGATCACATTGACGGATTTCCATATATTGAACCATCCCTGCATGCCTGCGATGAAGCCTACTTGGTCGTAGTGGATGATATCTTTGATGTGTTCTTGTATTCATTTTGCAAGTATTTTGTTGAGCATTTTTGCACAAATCAATGTTCATATGGGAGATTGGCCTGAAATTCTCTTTCCTTGTTGGGTCTTGTGAGGTTTAGGTACCAAGGTGACTGTGTCTTCATAGAATGAGTTTGATAGTGTTCCTTCTATTTCTATTTTGTGGCAAGTTTGGAGAGTATTGGTGTTAGCTCTTCTTTGAAGGTCTGGTAGACTTCTGCACTGAAGCCATCTGGCTTTGGGCTTTTTTTTGCATGGGATACTTTTGATGACTGCTTCTATTTCCTAAGAGGATATAGAACTATTTAATTGATTTACCTGGTCGTGATTCAGCTTTGACAAGTGGAATCAATCAAGAAAATTGTCCATCTCATTTAGATTTTCAAATTTTGTGCCATATAGGCTTTTGAATGGGAATTAAACATCCTCCTTAGGGGTCTCCTTTTTATTTAGCTTCTTTTGTTCTGTGGATTGTATTTTGGTTTTCCTGTATTATATGTCTAATATCCTCTTATAAGTGAGTACATACCAAGCATGTCTTTTTTGGTTTTGGTTTTGGGTGGAGGTGCCTGGTGTCCCTCAGTCAGTGTTATCTTTTCAAATTTTATCTGTTTGCCTGAACATTTTATGATTTCCTTGGTTTTAATAGCTGAGTAGAATTTCATTGTGCAAATGTACCACAATTTCTTTATTCATTCTTCAGTTGAGGGACATCTAGGTAGTTTCCACATTCTGGCTATTATGAATAATGCTGCTATGAACATAGTTTGGCAAATGTCCTTGTTGAATGGTGGAGCATCTTTTGGGTATATTCTCAGTAGTAGTATAGCTGGGTCTTGAGGAAGTGCTTTTCAAAATTGTCTGAAAAGGTGCCAGATAGATTTCCAAAGTGTTTGTATTCCCACCAGCAATGAAGAAGGGTACCCCTTTCTCCACATTCTCGCCAGCATGTGCGATCACTTGAGTTTTTTATCTTCGCCATTCTGATGGGTGTAAGATGGAATCTGAGTCATTTTAATTTGCATTTCCCTGATGACAAAGGAAGTTGAGCATTTTTTAATCATTTCTCAGTCATTCAATAATCCTTTGTTGAGAATTCTGTTTAGCTCTGCACCCCACTTTTAATTGCATTATTTGGTTTGCTGGTGTTTAATTTCTTGAGTTCTTTAAACATTTTTTGATGTTAGTCCTTTCAGCTGAACAGTTGGTGAAGATCTTTTCCTAATCTGCAAGCTGTTGTTTTGATCTGTTGACAGTCTTTAACTCTTACACCTGATAAACACCTTCAGCAAGTGGATGTATACAAAATTAACTCAAAAACAAAACAAAATAGAACAAAACAAAACAAAAGTAGCCCTCCTGTATACAAAAGACAAACAGGCTCAGAAAGAAATTAGGGAAACAATACCCTTCACAATTGCCACAAAAACATGAAGTATCTTGGTGTAACAATAACCAAGTGAGTGAAAGTCTTATATGAAAAACAAAAATTAAGTCTCTGAAGAAATAAACTGAAGATATTAGGAGATGGAAAGATCTCCTGTGCTCATGGATTGGTAGGATTAACATAGTAAAAATGGCCATCCTACCAAAAGCAATCTACAGATTCAATGCAATTCCCATCAAAATGACAACACATTTTTTTTTTTTAGTATTATGGGATTTTTATTTCAGTTGAATCAGTGTAAAACTGCCCATCATCCTTGTCATACTTTGTATTTTCCTCATCATAAATCCTGTTTATCTTCCCAGTGATTTATTGGCACTCATCCTTCTGTGAAATGCCTCTTTGTATCTCTGCCCCTTTTTAATTATGTTATTTATGAATTTATTGCTATTATTTGAGGGTTTTTTTTATTAATTACACTTTATTCATTTTGTATCCCCCCATAAGCCCCTCCCTCCTCCCCTCCCGATCCCACCCTCCCTCCCCTTTCTGCATGTATGCCACTCCCCAAGTCCACTGATAGGGGAGTTTCTCCTCTTCTTTCTGATCTTAGTCTATCAGTTCTCATCAAAAGTGGCTGCATTGTCCTCTACTGTGGCCTGGTAAGGCTGCTCCCCCCTCAGGGGGAAGTGATCAACGAGCAGGCCAATCAGATTATGTCAGAGGCAGTTCCTCTTCCCATTACTATGTAACCCACTTGGACACTGAACTGCCATGGGCTACACCTGTGCAGGGGTTCCAGGTCATCTCCACAAATAGTCCTTGGTTGGAGTATGATTTTCTGGGAAGTTCCCTGTGTTCAAATTATCTTGTTCTGTTGCTCTCCTTGTGGAGTTCCCATCCCCTCCAGCTCTTACTATTTCCCACTTCTTACATAAAATTCCATTCACTCTGCCCATCAGTTGGCCATCAGGCTCAGCATCTGCTTTGACAGTCTATACTGCAGAGGCTTTCAGAGGCCCTCTGTGGGAGGTTTCAAGGTTGTTTCCTGTTTTCTTCTGGCTTTCAGAGACCCTCTGTAGCAGGCTCTGAGGTTGTTTCCTATTTTCTTTTTCTTCTGATGTCTATCCTCTTTGCCTTTCAGGATGGGGATTGAAAATTTTAGTTAGGGTCCTCTCTTTTGCTTAGTTTGTTTAGCTGTACAGATTTTAGTGGGTTTATTCTATGTTGTATGTTTACATCTATACAATGGAGTATTACTCAGCAATGAAAAATAAGGAAATCATGAAATTTGCAGGTAAATGGTGGGACCTGGAAAGGATCATCCTGAGTGATTTGTCCCAGAAGCAAAAAGACACGCATGGTATATACTCACTCATATAAACAGACAACACATTTTTTTTACAGGTCTTGAAACAATTCAAAAATTCATATGGATATTCAAACAAACAAACAAAACCAAAAATGGAGAATAGCTAATATCATTCTGTATAATAAAAGATCTTTTGGAGGTATCTCTAACCCTGATCTCGATGAAATGAAATAGGATTTTAGATGAGCGTGCATCATGACAACCAGAAGATACTTTCCTGAGCAATGTACCAAATGTTAGGATTTATGTGGTGGAGCTATTAGACAGGTTCAGAAATCATGCCACGCTACAGGTCCTGCATGGGAGGTTTCTTAGGGGAAGAAACAGAGACTGTCTCTGGGTAAGGTAGGAAAGACAGAGACCAAGAGCAAGGAGCTGGTTTTTTTTATAAGGTGACCCAGTCCACGTGCTAAAGGGCACTTGAGGTTTGCCGCAGTGGTGAAAGTGTCCTAGTAGTGGTGATGAGTTCTGCTCTAGCTGAATTTCTTGAGGTGGCTCTGGAGGTGCTTGGTGTCTTGCTTGTTAAGCCCCCTGGGGGCTGGCCATGGAGATGCCTGATTGCCAATGCCAAATTTCTTAGATTTATTTCTTGTATTATTTACTTGTTACTTTGGAAAATAAAGGATGTAATTTCATGTTTTTAAATTGGATTTTCTATGCCCTAAAACATGTGATCTATCCTAAAGAACAGTCTGTGTTCTGATAAGACCGTAAATTCTGGAATTATTGGGTAAAATGTTTCATAAATGTCACAGTTCCATTTGTGTTGTTTAGTAAAGCATAATTCCTATGTTTCTCTCATGATCATTTCTGGTCTATTAATGAAAGTAAGACAAATTAGCAACTATTGTTGGATTAGAGGCTATCCCTGCTGTCAAATCTAGTACTGTTTTAATTTTTTTTAAAAAATATACTTTTTCTCTTTTAATTATGTTATCCTTTAAATGTGATGCTTTATATTTTTAAAGCATGTGACTCATAGTTCATTTTGTTTGAGCACAATGGCACCCACCAGTCCACTTTGCTTCTCATCAACAGGGCATCTGCTGTCCACTTCAATGTGTTCAGTCTGTATACATCATATAGGTAAAATTGCTTTTCTGTGGGCAACAAATAGTTGGATCTGATTTTTAAGTCATTAGTTATTCTATATTTTTTTAATTCTGAATTTTATTCTTCTTTCATTCACGTCTAGCAATACCCTTTTCTTTCTTTTTTATTTTTTGATTGTATTGTGTTCAATTTTTCTCCTCTTTGCTATTGTAATACTCTGCTGACCGGCTAGCTATAAAAATGTGACTGAGACCTTTTAATCTTTTAAAGCTTAGGTCTTAGCTAGGCAGACTTTCAGCTCATCTAAATTAACTTGACCACCTAACCCCATCCCACCACATGAGTAGGTATACTTTCCAGGTCCGTAGATGCCTGTCTGTCCCAGTGTCTCCTGGAGAAAAGACCCTCCTCTTTCTTATTCCCAGAGTCCTTTTCTCTGTCCATAAGTCCTTACAATTCCTGCCCAAAGTGTTGGTCGGCAGATCTTTATAAGAACCAATCGGCAATGAGCTACATCTGATACAACTCTTAGTCAGTCTAGGAATAGAGGACTTATTGTGAACTTTTCCTTAAGAAAAGGTCATTCTTATGGCTTGCAGGTCACCAAAGTATTGCAACAGAAAAGAAGAGAGAGAAAAATTAAACCTAATACAATCAAAAAGTAAAAAAGAAATAAAAAGGTATTGCTAAAACAGGGGTCTGGTAATCTCTCAATGACAATGCTGGAATCTGAAAACATTTATATCACTGCTGGTTCGGCAATTAACAACCACATATGCAGAGACACACCTTAATACCATATGAGGTAAGTCACTTCTACGTTTTTCTATTTAATTTTCTTTCTTGTTTTGTGACTTTGTGTGCTGTTCTTGTTTGATTTTCCTATCTTTTTCCATTTGAATAGCTGTTTCACTAATGAACTTTACATGTTTCTTGCAGGATTCCATCAGTACTGCAAATGGGGTTCCTGTTATGGCTTAGAGAGGGCATAACTGTCATTCATTCTAAAGGACACCTATGGTTGCTACAGTTTTGATTTATGTTATTTATTTCTTGCAGAATTTTCAGCCTTTTATCTCAGTTTCTCTTGGTCTATAAAGTTACTGTTGAGAACTATGTTTAGCCTAATGGATGTTCCATTAGCTATGATTTGCTGTAGTTGGTATCCACATTTCAGAGAAAGGAAATACTGTGATGTTGCTTGGAATTCTAAGGATTAGAAGATTAGTACAGGACACAGCTGAGTATATCTGTGAAGATATTTCTGTAGAGGATTAATGATGCAGAGTATACCAACCAATAGAAAAAACCTGGGTAGAATTACAGGGAGAAAGGAGCCTTTGGTGCAAGCACTGTCTTCTGCTGATGGCTATGAAGAAGCAATGGTGCCTCTTTTTGTCCTCCCTACATGATGGACTTATGCAACATGGGTCAATATAAAAAGGCATTTAAGTGTTTGCCTTTAGGTATGTTGAAATAGCAACAAAAAAAACTAATTAACACAGAAAACTAGAATAAGAAAAATGAAAACATTTTGATGCCAATCTGAACAGGTGTCTCTTAGCCTTTGGAATTGGTATCATGGTATAAGTTGGATATAGTGGGTGTGTAGCAGGAGCTCAGAAGACCTGAATAACAATAAGAATGTCAACAATAGGAATAATTCTTTGTAGTTTATGTGGGGTCCTTTTATATTTTCTTCTGAATTCCAGAAAAAAATATTATTTCCATGAATTACCTTTACATATTCCTTGTATCTCATTAAGTTTTCTCAAATTATTATTTTTAATTGTGTTTTGAATAACTCTTCAATATCCTTCTATTTGGGGCTCATTGTTTTATTGTTCTCTAATGCATGGCATGCTCATGTATTGGTGTTTACAATTTTAGGCTAGTTTTCTTAGTAAAGGACATTTGTCTAGTGATGTGTCCTATACTTGAACAGGCTATGTGGTCTCTTCGTTCAAGAGGGGATTTAATGTGTCTTTATAGATGCTCAGCTGGTATCATTACTGCCAGTGTCTCATCCAAGGCTGCAGAAGTCATGGCCCTGTGTTGGCAATTGAGATGCAGTTCTTCTTTGCAGGTGGAAGCCCTGGCAACTCTTAGCATGATGAGCTGCACAGCTGCAGAGGTATGACATGCAACAGTTTTTATGAGTAATACAGGGTTACCATAGAGTATTTAATAACTGATAGGGCTATCTACCTGTCAAGGTCTGAAAGTCACACCAGAGCCTGGTATAACAGTTGGTCTAACTGGAGCCAGTTGGCTGTCTCTGAGTCAGTAAAAGGTTGGCTAGATGTGGCTGACTGCCTTCCCTGGACCTCTGAATACCAAGCCCATGACTTTACCATGGGCTTAGGGCCAATGTGAGTTGTAGGCTTTTCCAGCAAAAAAATGTTTCAGGTGTCTAGGGTGTGTATTGGTACTCCGTAAAACATCTGTCTTACCCTTTTCCTGCCAAGTAAGTCCTTTTGGGTTCCGTGTTTATCTTGAGAAAAGGGCAGAAATGCTATGGGCTGAGTTCCATTTTCCTAAGCATCATATGCTTCTGCTTTATCTGGGATTCCGCTCCAAGCACCCTGATGATTCAGGTACTGTTTTCTCCTTGTTCAGAGACTTTTGATAAATAGAAGTGTACAAAAAAAAAAAAAAAAAAGAAAGAAAGAAAAAAGAAAAAGAAAAAGCTCTCACCATCACCCTGTAAGTTCTCTGGAAGACTAACTTGTATTGGGGCATGCCTTAAAATTTCAAACTGTAATTCAGTTCTAGTGAAGAACTCTTTCTTATGACACAATATGTATTTATCAAAGGTCCTTGCATAGCAAACTGTTGAATAGTCAAGTTCTTTCTAACATAGCAAAACTGACTGTTGCATCTTTGAGAGGAGCCAAATTTATAAATTATCATGCAATTACATTATAGCAATGTAGGCTTGGTATATATTGTAAAACATTCTACTGTTTCACATATCATAGAACATTATATCAGATATTTTGTGCTGTTCTGGTCATAGGAATACTAATATATGAATTTATAATTGCCTTATATACAGAGGCCAATGAGCTAAAAATACATGCATTTTAAAACTTAACATAAATAATACTTACCCAGTTTAAAAACCACTGAAGGTTTATACAAAGTTCCAAAAGCTAAATATAATCCAATTCTGATACAGTGCTGGATGAAAACCCTGCATTTACAATTCTCCATGTCATTATTATACACACCTTTATTTTTTATCAGAGCAATAGTAATACAAGATATAATATAACCTGATTTAGAAAACATTGCCTTAAATAATACCTGACATCATTAAATTAAATGTTCTTTTGTGAAGGTTTTTAATGTTTATTTAGGCTACAGTATCAACTATACTACAGTAAGAACCCTCAGGTCATGAGCATAATAGCTTTAAGTTTTACTGATGAATTTTAATTATTTTTTGCCTTTGAAGTGATGCAAATGCTATATCATTGCACGTTAGTTAACAATATTTATGCCATTTAAAAACACCTCCTTTCCAGTTTCCCAGTCATTCAGTTACATGCATGTTGTTTGTGCTTTTTCATTTAATTCACATGCAAAGCATTATGGGAACTGCTGTGCATGGTATAAAATAACAAAAACTCTATATTCAATAACTAATATGATATCTCACTTCTTTTAGAAGTATAAACAAAACATGATTCCAAATCAAGGATCCCCAGATGGTCAAGAGTTGTTTGCTTCAGATTCACACCTAATGCTCTGTGTAGTCTGCAGACTGAGCTGCTGCTTTCTGCTACAGCAGTCGAGACAGATCCTGAAAAGCATGTCAGACAGAAAGAGACTCATAGAGGACGGGTATAGAGAGAAAGGGCTAGACATGGCTACCCAGAGTGTATACTCTAAAATACATTTTCTATTTAGAAATATATAACGTTAGTGCCGACAATAAATTTTTATCCTTTTTGTTTAAAAGATACATTGCTTTTTCCCCACAAGGTCTATTTAATAAATTTTTTTTCATTTATTTGAATGAAATTTTTTTCATGCAATAATTTTTTTCATTTCTTATATTTAATTTACAGTCTCACCTGTCATGGTTCCACCTCAACATTTGAACCTGAACATCTGTTATTTGATCATTCAACTTTCCAATGTATCTTTCCTGTTTCCTAATCCTTTTTGAGTACTACCTGATTCATAGCTTTCTGAGATAAAGGATTACATTTGATACTGCGTGTTAACTGTTGATACTAAGGGCTGTCATCATGAAAAGTTCAAACTGGCACAGAACATACTTTGATCATGTTTGGTCGCCATTACCACTTTTGTTCTCTTCCCACGTCTCTTAATGTCTCTTCTTCAAAGAGCCTTTTCCACTTACATGTACAACTTTTAAACACATATTTGAGGAAATACAGGATTTAAAAATTTATTTTTTTCTTTTATCTTACTCTTTTTAATTTTTTATATTTATTTATTACAATTTACTCACTGTGTATGCCAGCTTTAGCCCCCTCCCTCATCCCCTCACAATCCCAACTTCCCTCCCTCTTCACCTCCCATGCCCCTTCCCCAGGCCACTGATATGTGAGGTCATCCTCCCCTTCCATCTGAAAATGAGAGCCTATATGGTCTTATCAGGACTGTCTGCATTGTCTTCCTGTGTGGCCTGGTAATGCTGCCACAAACTCAGGGGCAGGTGATCAAAGAGCCGGCCACTGAGTTCATGTCAGAAATTGCCTCTCTTTGCCTTCCTAGGGAGCCCATTTAGAGGCTGAGCTGCTATGGGGTTCTAGGTTATCTGTGCAGGGGTTCTAGGTTATCTCCATGCATGGAATTTGGTTGGAGTATCAGTCTCAGAAAAGACCACTGGGCCCAGAATTCTTTTTTTTTTCTTTCTTTTTTTTTTTTTTGAATTTTATTTTTTTCTTATCAGTTACATTTTATTAACTCTGTATCCCAGCCGTGTCCCGATCCTTCATTCCCTCCCAGTCCCTCCCTCCCTCGCTCATCTCCACTGTGCCCCTTGCCAAGTCCACAAATAGGGGGGACCTCCTCCCCTTTCATCTGATCCTGTTTTATCAGGTATCTTCAGAACTGGCTGCAAAGCTCTCCTCTGTGGCCTAACAGGACTGCTCCTCCCTTGGGGGGTGGGGAGGTCAAAGAGCCAGTCATTGAGTTCCTGTCAGGAATAGTCCTTATTCCCCTCACTATGGGAAACCAATTGGTTACTGAGCTACCACAGGCTACATCTGAGCAGAGGTTCTAGGTTACATTCATACATGGTCCTTGGTTGTATGTCAGTCTCAGAAAAGACCCTGTGCCCAGATATATTTGGTCCTTGTGGAGCTCCTATCCTTTCCTCATCAGACTAACTCCCCTTCTTTCTTATGATTCCCTGTACTCTCCCAAAGGTCTGGTCATGAGTCTTTGCTTTGAAAACACTGCTAGTTAGAGTTTTTCAAATGCGCTCAGTAGACTCCTGTCATATGTTCAATGCGCATCCCATCTGTCTTTCTAAACGAGGATTGATCATCTTACCCCATGTCTGCTCTCTTGATTATCTTTTTTAGCTGTATAGATTTCATTATGTTTATCATATCTTATAGGTCTATATAAGTGAGTATATACCATGTTTGTCTTTCTCCTTCTGGGATATTTCACTAAGGATGATCTTTTCTAGATCCCACCATTTGCCTGCAAATTTCATGATTTCCTCCTTTTTGATTGCTGAGTACTATTTCATTGTGTAAAAATAGCACCATTTCTGTACCCATTCCTCCGTTGATGGACATCTGGGTTGTTTCCAGGTTCTGGCTATTACAAATAATGCTGCTATAAACATGGTTGAGCAAATATCCCTTTTGTGTACTTGAGCAAACTTTGGGTATATACCTAGCAGTGGTATAGCTGGGTCTTGAGGAAGCACTATTCCTAATTGCCTTAGAAAGTGCCAGATAGATTTCCAGAGTGGTTGTAGCAGTTTACATTCCCACCAGCAGTGGAGGCGGGTTCCCCTTTCTCCACAACCTCTCCAGCATGTGTTATCACTTTAGTTTTTCATCTTGGCCATTCTGATGGGTGTAAGGTGAAATCTCAGGGTCGTTTTGATTGGCATTTCTCTGATGGCTAATGAGGATGAGCATTTCTTTAAGTGTTTCTCTGCCATTCGATATTCCTCTGCAGAGAATTCTCTGTTTAGCTCTGCTCCCCATTTTTTAAGTGGATTACTTGGTTTGCTGCTTTTCAGCTTCTTTAGTTCTTTGTATATACTCGATATTAGTCCTCTGTCAGATAAAGGGTTAGTGAAGATTCTTTCTCAATCTCTAGGCAGTCGTTTGGTTTGATTACAGTGTCTTTTGCTTTACAGAAGCTTTTCAGTTTCATGAGGTCCCATTTATTGATTGTTGCTCTTAGAGCCTGTGCTGTTGGTGTTCTGTTCAGGAAGTTGTCTCCTATGCCAATGAGTTCTAGGCTGTTCCCCACTTTTTCTTCTAACAGATTTAGAGTATCTGGTTTTATGTTCAGGTCTTTGATCCACTTGGACTTTAGTTTTGTGCAGGGTGATAAGTATGGATCTATTTGCATTTTTCTACATGTAGACATCGAGTTAGACCAACACCATTTGTTGAAGATGCTGTCTTTTTTCCATTGAATGGTTTTGGCTTCTTTGTCAAAAATCGAGTGTTCATAGGTGTGTGGGTTTATTTCTGGGTCTTCTATGCGGTTCCATTGATCCTCCTTTCTGTTTTTATGCCAATACCATGCAGTTTTTATTACTATTGCTCTGTAGTACAACTTGAGATCGGGGATGGAGATACCTCCAGATGATCTGTTGTTGTACAGGATTGTTTTGGGGATTGTGGGTTTTTTGTTTCTCCATATGAAGCTGAGAATCTTTTTTTCAAGGTCTGTAAAGAATTGAGTTGGTATTTTGATGGGAATTGCATTGAATCTGTAGATTGCTTTTGGCAGGATGGCCATTTTCACAATGTTAATCCTACCAATCCATGAGCACGGGAGATCTTTCCATCTTCTGAGATGTTCTTCAATTTCTTTCTTCAGAGACTTGAAGTTTTTCTCAAACAGGTCTTTCACTTGCTTGGTTAGTGTCACCCCAAGGTACTTTATGTTATTAGTGGCTATTGTGAAGGGTGTTGTTTCCCTAATTTCTTTCTCGGCCCTTTTGTCTTTGGTATACAGGAGGGCTTCTGATTTTTTTGAGTTGATTTGTATCGTGCCACTTTGCTGAAGGTGTTTATCAGCTGGAGGAGTTCTCTGGTTGAATTTTTGGGGTCACTCATATATACTATCATATCATCTGCAAATAGTGACACTTTGACCTCTTCCTTTCAGATTTGTATCCCCTTAATCTCCTTTAGTTTTCTTATTGCTCTGGCTAGGACTTCAAGTACTATGTTGAAGAGGTAGGGAGAGAGTGAGCAGCCTTGTCTTGTCCCTGATTTCAGTGGGATTGATTTAAGTTTCTCTCCATTGAGTTTGATGTTCGCTACAGGCTTGCTGTATATTGCCTTTACTATGTTTAGATATGTGCCTTGTATTCCTGATCTCTCCAAGACTTTAAACATGAATGGGTGTTGGACTTTGTCAAATGCTTTTTCAGCATCTAAGGAGATGATCATGTGGTTTTTCTCCTTCAGTTTGTTTATGTGGTGGATTACATTGATGGATTTCCGTATGTTGAACCACCTTTGCATGCCTGGGATGAAGCCTACTTGGTCGTGGTGGATGATATCTTTGATGTGTTCTTGGATTCTGTTCATAAGAGAGATAGGTCTGAAGTTCTCTTTTTTGTTGGGTCTTTGTGTGGTTTAGGTATCAGGGTGACTGTTGCTTCATAGAATGAGTTTGCTAATGTACCTTCTGTTTCTATTTTGTGGAATAGTTTGAGGAGAATTGGTATTAGCACTTCTTTGAAGGTCTGGTAGAATTCCGCGCTGAAACTGTCTGCCCCAGGGCTTTTTTTTGGAGGGGAGACTGTGAATGACTGCTTCAATTTCCTTGGGGGATATAGGGCTGTTCAGTCTTTCTACCTGTTCTTGACTTAATGTTGGAAGATCGAATCTATCAAGAAAATTGTCCATTTCATTTAGGTTTTCAAATTTTGTGGCATATAGGATTTTGTAGTATGACCTAATGATTGTTTGAATTTCCTCTGTGTCTGTAGTTATGTCACCCTTTTCATCTCTGATTTTGTTGATTTGAATAGATTCTCTCTGCTTTTTAGTTTGTTTGGCTAAGGGTTTGTCTATCTTGTTGATTTTCTCAAAGAACCAGCTTTTTGTTTCATTGATTCTTTGAATAGTTTTATTCGTTTCTAATTGATTGATTTCAGCCCTGAGTTTGATTATTTCCAGCCTTCTGCTCCTCTTGGGTGTATCTGCTTCTTTTTTTTCTAGGGTTTTCAGTTGGGCCATTAAGTTGTTTCTATGTGATTGTATGAATTTCTTCTTGCAGGCACTCAGTGCTATAAATTTTCCCCTGAGCACTGCTTTCAATGTGTCCCATAAATTTGGGTATGTTGTGCCTTCATTTTCATTGAATTCTAGGAAGTCTTTAATTTCTTTCTTTATTTCTTCCTTAACCCAGCTGTCATTGAGTAACAAGTTGTTCAGTTTCCATGTGCGTGTAGGCTGTTTGTTATTTCTGTTGTTGTTGAGGGCCAGCTTAAGTCCATGGTGGTCAGATAGAATACAAGGTATTATTTCAATCTTTTTGTATCTGTTGAGGCTTGCTTGATGACCAACTATATGGTCTATTTTGGAGAAGGTTCCATGCAGTGCTGAAAAGAAGGTATACTCTTTTGTGTTTGGATGAAAAGATCTGTAGACGTCTATTAGGTCCATTTGATTTAGGGTCTCTGTAAGTGTTTTTATTTCCCTATTTGTTTTCTGTGTAGTTGATCTGTCCCTTGGTGAGAATGGAGTGTTGAAGT
The DNA here is from genome assembly GCF_907164565.1 of Psammomys obesus. Taxonomy (NCBI): domain Eukaryota; kingdom Metazoa; phylum Chordata; class Mammalia; order Rodentia; family Muridae; genus Psammomys; species Psammomys obesus. The sequence goes on along the minus strand of NW_026596244.1, from coordinate 6,555,269 downwards.
CTCCCACTCTTAGGGTATTAGGATCAATGTGTGTTTTAAGCTTTAATATTGTTTCATTTACGAATGTAGGTGCTCTTGTATTTGGGGCATAGATATTCAAAATTGTGATGTCCTCTTGGTGGATTTTTCCTTTAATGAGAATATAGTGGCCATCCTTACCTTTTTTGATTAACTTGGGTTGAAAGTCTATGTTATTAGATTAGGATGGCTACTCCCGCTTGTTTTCTGGAACCATTTGCTTGAAAGTCATAAAAATATGGAACGCCTCACGAATTTGCATGTCATCCTTGCGCAGGGGCCATGCTAATCTTCTCTGTATCGTTCCAATTTTAGCATATGTGCTGCCGAAGCGAGCACTTGTTCTTTCTTTTAAAAACTTTTCCTTCCTTCCTTCCTTCCTTCCTTCCTTCCTTCCTTCCTTCCTTC
>NW_026596244.1:6518258-6554833 GCF_907164565.1 Psammomys obesus | reverse complement strand
TTCTTTCTTTCTTTCTTTCTTTCTTTCTTTCTTTCTTTCTTTCTTTCCTTCTTTTTTCTTTTCTTCTTCTCTCCTTCCTTCCTTTCTCTTTTTTTTCTCTTCCTGATCCTTGTTTTCTCTTGCTCTTCCCCTATTTATGAGTATGTAGGCTTATTCCATTACTGTGCAAAATTAAAAAAAAATAAAACAACATCAACAACAAGAAATAAATAAAAGAATACACAATGAACAAAGATTTGGATATTTCCATTATGTCCTTACTGTTACTCCTTTGGATATATCATTCCTTTAAAGGGAGAGAACAACAAACAATAGCTTTAGCTCATGCAGATTTTGATAATTAAAACATTGAACTCCTCTTAGTCCTTAATCTCTTTGATATCTGTTTTATTTTACATGATTTACTTTCTGATTGTTTTAAATTTCCTTTATTTTTGTTTCCTTAAATACTAAAATAATCTGGTTTTTCTACTGATTTATTATTTCTTTAGCCCTTAGTTAAAAAAAAAAAAACTTGCTGTATAAGCAAATCTGTGCTTCTTTCTAATATTTATCTTTGATTTTTCATCTTCAGTTTTCAGAAGACTTTAGAGTAAACTCTTAATTTTTATTGTTTTGTTAGTACTTTCAGAATTTTTTATGATGAGCTTAGATTACACTCACCCCCTCCACCAACTCTGCCCTATTGTATTTCTTTGCTGCCTGCCTTTACATCCTTTAGTTCTGCACTAATCCAGTTGATTGTGCTGCCCATGTGTCCTTGGGTGTTAAGCCATCCATAAAAACACATTCAAGTAACCAAGCACTACGCGTTTGCATGAACAGACTCTTTTTTCTAGCAGCCACCAATTTCCAATAGCTCTCTGGCTGTCACTGGGACTTTGTGTTCATCTCCCCTCTCTCTGCCGAGGAGCAGTTCCTCTTGGACTTGCACAGAAATTACACATGCAGTTACAACTGCGGTGAGCTTATATGTGCAACCGCTCAGCTGTGTTGAGAAAACGCTGTGTCTTTACAGTCACTCATCACATGATTGTCTCTTACATCCTTTTCTCCCATTACTTTGTAATGATCCTGAGCCTTGGGAGGAAGTGGTATGAAGGAGTTAAGCATTCCATAACCAGTTATTCTCTTTACACTGGGAATTTCTGAGTCTCGCTGTCAATTGTCATTTACTATAAATGAAGTCTTCTTTCATGAGGGTTCAGTGGTACATTGATTTAAGGCTATATCATTAAGCTATTAGAAATGGTTGTACACTATGTCAACTTTTTAGAATAATTGTAGTATGTTCTTCATGTGGGTCTTTGTTCTGTCTAGTTATAGATTCTTGACCTAACAATGGTGTCTGGGATAGGTTTCATCTCCTGGAGCAGTATTTACCTTAAAATAGACAGTGATTGGTTACTCTTATGGCAATTCTGCCAGTATTACACCAGTAGGCACATACTGTCCAACAGTAATTATTGTCTTATATCATTCACAGATGGTTAAGACAGGTGATAACTTTTTTCCCTACAGTATCAGGCATAACATCTTCCACTACTGTGAATCCTATCCAGTAGAACTGAAACTTTCATGTCACAATAAACTTCATATCTTCATTTTAATTAATTAATTAATTCACTTTACATCCTGGTCATAGCCACATCCCTCACCTTTTAGTCCCACCCTTCCTCCCTCTTCTCCGTCCTCCTTCTCCTATTCCTCAGAAAAGGGGAGCTCCCTTTCCATCCTCCCAGTTATTCTAGTTATGTAAGTGCTGAGCATATCCTCTTTCCCTGTGGCCTGGCAAGGCAGTTCTTCCGAAGGAAGTAACTGAAAAACTAGCAAGAGAGTCCATGTCAGAAAAAGTCCTGCTCTCCTCATTGGGGAACCCACATGAGGCCTGTGCTTCCCATCAGTTACATCTTTGTAGGGGGCCTAGGTTCAGGCCATGCAAGGTCCCTGATTGGTGCTTCAGTCTCAGCACATCTCACTTGGCCCTGGTCAGTTGTCTCTATTGGTATTCTTGTGAAGTTCCTGTCATCCCCAGGTCATTTTCTCCTTCCCAAACTTTTCCATAGGCTCCCTATACCTCACCCAGTGTTTGCCTGTGAGTCTCAGCATCCGTTTCAAGGGATTACTCGGTTAAGCCTCTCAGAAAACAACTGTTTGACTACTGTCTGCAAGCATAGCACAGTATTGTTAATAGTGTCAGAGACTGGTTCTCTCCCATGGTGTGGGTCTTGGGTTGGACCAGGCATTGTTTGGACCTTCCTTCATTCCCAGGTATATCTGCTCTGTCTTCATTTTAATGAACCAATTATGTCTTATGTTCAGGAGTGAGGTCTTAGTTTCAAGTTATGGAGAGTAACAAATAGCTTTATCCCTAGTTTATAATGTTTGAGGGTCCTATGGGACCTCACTAGCCAATGAATATTTAAAAAGTTGATCACCTCCCTCTGGTCTGGTGGCTTTACTAGGCCACAGAGAAAGAAGATCCAGGCAATCCTGATGAGACCTAATGGGCTAGGGTAAGAGAGTGGGGGAGGAGGACCGACACATCAGTGGACTAGGGAAGAAGGATTGGGGGGAAGGGAAGAAGGAAGGGAGGGTGGGAACAGACAGAAATGAGAGAGGAGGCTACAACCAGCATAAAAAGTGAATAAATTATAAAAAATAAAAAAATGTAAAATAAAATTATATTATGCAATAATAGTAACGCATTCCTGACCGCAATATTTTTATAAACGTGTTAACTGTAGAGTTATCACATTTTACCTCATATGTGTGTGTGTGTGCATGTAACCTTCTAGAGTTGTGTTGTAGGTTTCAATATTACTTTTTTGAATAGTATTTAGTGTTATATAACCCCTGAGAATCCTTCCCTATGCTCTCCTCCAATTACACACTTCAATTTAATGAACTATAGTATAAAAATTTTTCCCTTATCTCAGACTCCACAGTTTGTTTTATATTGTATTTAATTATGTATAATTAAAATTACCATGTAATTTAAATTTCAAACCATGCCGTTTTAAGAATGAACGTGTTTTAATTAAGCAAAATGATTAATTATACCTGGTAAACAGATAATAAACTGAGACTCACTCAGTGTGTTGGCTAGTTTTCTTTCTCAGCTCAATGAAAGTTAGAGTCAGCTGAGAGGCAGAAACTTGAGTTGCGAAAATGGTTTCATGACATCAGCCTGCAGGCAAGCCTGTGGAGCCTTTTCTTGATTAGTTATTGACGTGGGAGTGCTGAGCCCAGTGTGAGTGGAGTTATCCCTACAGGTGATTCTGGGTGCTATGTTCAAACAAGCTGGGCAGCTAGCACTCCACGGTTCTGCTTCTGTTTCTGCCTTGAGTTCCTACGCTGACTTACCTCCACGATGGATTACAACTCTAAGTTGAAATAAACCCTTTCCTCCACACATTCCTTTTGGTTATGTTTCAGAAACCAAAGACATAAGGGGAAAACAGTCACAGGGAAATCATAGCTCATAATCATAGTCTTTCCCAAGAAGCAGGTTTTCTGATTCTACAAGGTTCTGCGTGGTGTCACCCTTCCTGTACATGACATGTCATTGATTGTGTGTGATACTTTGCCTTCGTCAATGTACCTATTTCTATTTTTAATTCTCCTGATGGTCTGGATGAACCTCATTAGGGTCTCAGTGTATCAAATAGAAGGCACTGCTATAGCTCCGTGACCCATCCTATTCCTGATGGCTCATTCTTACATTGTCACGTTGGTTATAGGATTTCTATTGAGAAAGGAAAACAGAAAGATTCCAGACATTTCTTAAACTGACTGCAAACTAAATACAAAATTTTAAATTTTGTTGATTAAAGTTATTTGAAATTAGGATATATAATATTAAGATAGGTCATACAATTTCAGAAAGAAAGAAACTGTTCTTTCTAATATTCAGATTCTAGGATATCATCTATATGTATTCCATGCATGTATATAAGAATATATGTAAACATGGGTACACTGTAAAATTTAGAAAGGAAAACAAGAAAGGGTAATAAATATTAGTTGATAAGGAAGGATCAAGTACAAGTAATAAATGGTTGAAGAGTGAAGAAGAAATAAAGCTAACTGTGTTTCTGGTTTTACCTGTATCATAGATTTAGCATTTTTTGGTAGTGGATAAGTGAACAAAATACATCTGATTGTGAAAATGTAAATTCCATTCTAAAGGTCCACAGCTTCAGAATGGATATTCTAACTGTTGAGACATTTACTGAGATGTATTTTATAGGTTTGGACTGGTAGACTTTCTTTACATGTTTCAAGTCCTTTAAAACATAGTTTTCTTTAAATATTTATTTATTTATTTATTATTTATTACAATTTCTTCACTTTGTATCCGTTTTGTAGCCTCCTCCCTCATTTCCTTCCAGTCCTATCCTCCTTCTCTCTCTTACCCCTATGCCCCTCCCCTAGTTCACAGATAGGGGAGGTCTTCCTTCCCTTCTATCTGACCCTAGCCTATCAGATCTTATCAGGACTGGCTGTATCATCTTCCTCTGTGGCCTGGCAAGGCTGCACCCCCCCCCCACGGGGAGGTGATCACAGAGCCTGCCAGTGAGTTCATGACAGAGACAGCCTCTGATTCCCCTTACTAGACAACCCACTATAACAAAGTTTTAATAGATTAAAAATAAAGATGTCTAGCATTGTTAGATATGCCCTTTGGGTCTTGTCAATTCTATTTGTTTTTATTGTTCTTTGCTGCAGACTGTTTTGAGTCTGACTCTGGCTTAAGTATTTGTAATTCTGTTATTTTATTGACATTATTTCTGAACGTTCCTGAAATCTTCCTCATGGTTTCATCTAAAATTCATTTTTCTCTCCTATTAGAATTTTTACATAATACAGTGCACATGATATGCTATTTAAATGAGTTTTTCCTGATTTTGTCAATTTCTTGTACTTGTAAGTTTCTTAAAAAATGGTTGTAATAGATGTGATTGCCATTATGCTAAACTAATCAATGACTACACTGTAACTAAAATCACAACAAATTAAGGTAACATGAAATCCATTAAACAGACAGTGGGAGCGCCAGTTTGTCAAACTATGCTCTCTTACTCACTTGAGAATAAGACACACGTGAAAGCTGCATACTTTGCCAACCCATCAGTCCGGGATTGGCCAGGTCTTCACCACAATGCAATGACTGGCACAGGACTAAGCAGATGATTTAGTCCATAGTTCTGCAGACTCAAAGAGCAGTTAGGGCAGTGCAGGCTCAACCAGTGGGTTGCCTCATCTGAGGCCTTCAAATATCAGCAGTTCCATCCCAGTACAGAACATTCTTTTCAGGAAAACTGAAGAGGCTGCATAAGAGGCTCTCCATTTAAAGTATCTGTACCATCCAATAATGCAACTACATCTGTAGTCACGTGAGGCAGAGTGAGACAAACAGTCATGGCATTAGACATAACCCTAACCAACAAAATGAGCTCTCTGTTATTAATACTCCAATTATGCTTATTTCAGAGACTGTGGATGGAATAGTGCAAACTGTGAATCTGTGAGAAATACTGCTAGTAAAGCAAATGGATTCCATCAAAAACGAATATTTAATGATGCCTAAAGCAACAGTATTCCAAAATGAAGACAAACACATTTTGGCACAACTTTTTCTAGGCATTATGAGCTCTAGTGCTGGGGTAATGTGCTTGGCAGGAAAAAAAAAAGTGATAATAGGATTCTAACAACTAAACTGAGAAAACCAAATCTAATTTTAGAAGTAGAATTCCATTTGCTATTGGTTCATGTGCAGATGAATTTTTATGTTGTAAGAAAATCAATGACACATTTGGAAGCTGCATTTCAACTGAAAGAAAGAAGGTCATAATCTGGGAGGCAAAATTTATTGCAATAAAGTAAGAAGCTTAATCTTCAGTTTTCCCTTTGGCCTAATGGATAAGAATATTTAAATGTGCTGCAAATATCATTTTGTGAACGGAATTTTGCATCTGAATCCTCATGCTTTCATGAACAAGTAAATCATGAAATTTAATGCTTCACTTGATGCAAATCAGCATATCAGCACATTATTTTACTCTCCAACTTAAAAAAAAAAAAGAAAAAGAGGAAATTATTTTCCTAAAGCGAATTTGCCAACCTGCTTTTGCTAAATGGATTTAGCTGATCTCTCACTGGGAATCCTTTTTCTCCTTTCTTCTGTTTGCTGCTACATTGATCAATCAGTGTGACTGTGACCTCTTTCAGCTCTCATATCAAAATGTTACACATGAGTCATGCACAGTATCAGAGTAAGAAAGTAACTAGGCAACAATTAAAACTATCCATGGAACTATCCATTCTATGTTCTCTCCTTGGGGAGATGCATATCAGTTCCCCTGTCCACTAGTCTATGCCTGTGCTCACACAGACTGTGTCCTGCCTATTGAAACCTTAGGAACCAACATCGACATATAAGAGAATGCATACCATATTTATGTTTTGGGGTCAGGGTCACCTTACTGATGATTATTTTCTTGCCCTATTATTTACATGTTAATTACATTCCTTTATTTTAAATAGCTGAATAATGTTCTATTGTATAAATGTACTTTTTCTTTGCCCTTTTACCCCCTCTTTATGTGTGTTCATTTTGTCTGACTCCAATTAGTTTTTTTTTTTATTTTTTTCATTTCATTTTTTTATTATTTTATATGCCCATTTTTTTAAATTGGAGAGTGAAAGAAAGACTGGATTTGTCTGTAGTGGCAGAGGGGAGGATCTGGAAAAAGCTGGGCTAACAGAACCATAATCCCAATATATTATATGAAAACATTATTTTCAATAAAAAAGAAAAAATTCAAGAGCAACTGCAGAATAAACTTTTAAAATATGATATATGATATTTGAAGAATTGTTTTCCTGTTGCAGAGACATATATCACATCCCCCTGAGGAGGGTGCAGCCTTGTCAGTCCACATAGGAGGACAATGCAGCCAGCCCTGATGAGACCTGATAAGCTAGGGTCGGATGGAAGGGGAGGAGGACCTCCCCTATCAGTGGACTTGGAGAAGGGCATAGGAGGAGATGAGAGAGGGAGGGTGAAATTGGATGGGAATGAGGGAGTGGGCTACAGCTGGGATACAAAGTGAATAAACTATAATTAATATCAAAATAATAAATTAATAAAAGAGAAAAAAACTAATAAATACAAAACTGGTATGTGCTATAATAAAGGTAAATGCTATTTCACAACTTAACCTTGATTGAGCACTCTAATTGCTAATAATTACATACCCTGCAAAACAACTTAAATTTCTACAAAATAGTATGTAGTACTGAGTGTCTCATATCATTTTGTTTGAGCTATAGAATTTTGAACATTGCTTTGTAAACACTGAGGCTTATTCATATAACATAAAATTAACTTCTTTGAAATGTAAAGTAGTAAAACTTTTTTTCCCCTTATGTTGGACAAATGTTAACTCTGCCTCATTCCAACATTTATATCTCTTCTCAGCAGAAACCCAGGGCCAACAGTGAGTTTCATTTCTTCTCCCTATCCGATAATGATGATCAGGTTTTTGTATTTCATTTCCCTCCTCTAAACTATACAGAGAATTTGAGCCTGAGTTGGAGGCCTGGCGTCACTCAGTGTGTTTTGCATGTTTGTTCATGTTACATATCTACAGAAATTCAATTTTTATGGCTATGGCATACTTTATGAGCCACTGTCTTTTAATAGGTTTTTCCCATTTTCAGCCCTGGTGACTAGTGCTGTGAACATACATGTATAGATGGATAAGTTATTGTCTTAGAATGAGTGTTTTAAATTTAAAATTTAAAGATGTGGTATCTGAGTTTTTGCATTTATGGCAATGGTCATTGGGAAGAGGAGGCAGCTGTTGACCAAATAATACTTATTTTCCCTTTGCTCAACAAGTGAAAAAAAGCAAACCACTGCACACTGTCAAGCACTTTTTGGTGACAGGAACTATTTTCAGTGTTCCCTACACACACAGACACACACACACACACACACACACACACACACACACACACAAACTGGCTTATGTAGGATTTCTTAGAATAGAAAGAAACAGCAGAAATATTAAAATAATGAGCATCCATAAACATAATTAAATGACAAATGATAAACAACTATAACATAAGTATGGAAGGCACTTGATTTGTTTAATGCTTCTTTGACAATACCCATTATTCAAGACAAATAGTTATGGACAAAGACAATGTCCTCACTGCCTAACTCATCTTTCTTATATAAACATTGTCTTCATTACCGCTCTTTTTCTGTGGTATGATGACTTTTTTCTTTAGTTTTTTCTTGTTTTCAATTCATTTTCTTTATTATTATCATTTATTACAATTTATCTATCTTGTATCGGCACTGCAGCCCCCTCCGTTGTCTTTTTTCAGACTCACCCTACCTCCCTCTTCTCCACCTATGCCCCTCCCCTAGTCCACTGATAGAGGAGGACCTCCTTCCTTTCTATGTGACCCTAGCTTATCAGGTCTCTTTAAGGCTTGCTGCATCATTTTCCTCTGTGGCCTGGCAAGGCTATGTCCCTCAGGGGGAGGTGAGCAAAGAGCTGGCCACTGAGTTCATGTAAGAGACAGCCCCTGCTCCCCTTACTAGGGAACCCACTTGGAGTCTGAGCTGCCATGAGCTACAACTGGGCAGAGTGTCTATATCCTGTTCATGAATGGTCCTTGGTTTGAGTATCAGCCTCTGCAGGGCCCCCAGAGTTCAGTTTTTATTTTTTATTTTCATTTTGACTCTGTTGCTCTCATAGTGGAACTTCTGTCCCCTCCAGGTCTTTCTATCTCCCCCTTCTTCCATAAGATTCCCTGAACACTGCCCAAAGTTTGCTAGGAGTCTCAACATCTGTTTCGAAGCCCTCATGTGAGACACCGTGAGTGAGGCAACTTATGAAGGAAAGCATTTAATTAGCACTTCGTCACAGTTTTATAGCGTTAGTCAATGGTCATGTTGGGAAGCATTATACAGGCAGACAGTCATGGCATTGGAATAGTAGCTGAGAGCTTATATCTGATCTGAAAAATGGAGGTAGAGGGAGATGGAGATGGTGCCTGGTGTGGGCTTTTGAAAGCTCAAAGTCCGGTGGCAAAGATATATCTCCTCATCCTTCCTAAACAGTACATTAGCTGGGAACCAAACACTTAGATATGTTAGCCTATGGGGGCCATTTTTATTCAAACCATCATTTCATTTACATTTCAATATAGTTGGCAGATTATATATAATTTAAAAGGTGATATGTAAGACAGCTCTTCTGTTTGTAAATATATTGCCCCATTAGAAGATGATATAGATAATACAAAAGCAGGAACTGTAAGAATAGGTCACAATAAAGTCCAAATGGTGATAACTTAACTTTGAATAAAGAACTGCTGATGATATTTCTCTATATTTATTTCAGAACAAAATATGAGCTGTGGTGTAGCTTACTGTTGGGTGAGCATGCTAAGGACCTATGTTGTCTATCCCAGCACCATAAAATAAATAACTAAATGAAAGGCAAATAAAATAAAGTTTGTAAACATATGCCAATAATCCAAAATTTATTCTCTTTTCATATTGATGTCATTGTGCAAACACTGGAGTATATCAAATCCTGCTCACTCTGTTTTTGCAGTGTGTGTGTGTGTGTGTGTGTGTGTGTGTGTGTGTGTACGTGTGTTTATGTGTGACCTCAATGCATTCAGCAGAATGAGTCCCCCACATATTTTGAGGAGCAGGATAGGATTATATATTTGATTTGTATTTGGAGTATCGAGAGTAGTTTCTGCCTCATGATAGTTTGAAAGAAAGCAAGACCAGTGCCAGACTTTTGTTGTTGCTGTTCTTTATGTCACAAAATAAAGCAGCAAATCCTTTTGGCATCAGCCTTTATTTAATTTTTATCTTGCTGTTGCACAACATTTTGCAGAACGATTAATCTTTGAAAGTACAGAGCCTGGGCTTTATTTGTGGAAGGCTAGAAAAGTACTAGGAAGGCCGAAGGAGTGAAGTGGCAGGACTTCCTTGCACTGATTCTTGTAATATGGTATTCATCTCCTTTTATGATTCAAATGCCAGCTTTCAGGACATTCCATTTTGAGGGACTGATGTAGAGATCCTCAAAAGCTAGTGATTTGAAGGGAGGCACAAAGCCTCTGAACAGCAGACCTGTGATGCATGACGGTGTAATCGAGTGGCAATTCTTGATACACATTTCCAGTGAGATTCTTTTTTATTCTATGGTTCCCTCCGGAGGAGACTAGGCATGTTTCTAATAGAGAATATGCCACAGCAAGTGTAGGAAATGTGTAGTACATGGTTTATAATTGCTAATGTGATTCAGGTGCCTGCCCCAAATGAATTTGCCAAATAAAACTAGTTTTGTACAACAAATGGTTTGAGCACTGTCAGGTTAGCATTATGCAACTGGACAGTTACAGCAACCTGGACTGATAATGACTGTTTTTGAGAAAGACATATTCATTTTGTTGACAATTTCAACTTGTCATTGTCTTAAAATTCACTGATGGTCATCTTTTTTCAGTTTTCTTTTTCATATGGCTATGTGATAAAATTATTTTTTTCTATTTTTATTACTATATTTTTTTCATTTTTTTATTTTATTTTTCTTTTTAGTTACATTTTGTTAATTCTGTGTCCCAGCTGTATCCCGCTCCCTCATTCCCTCCCCAACCCCACACTCCCTCCCTGGTCTCCTCCCTGCCCCTTTCCAAGTCCACTGATAGGGGAGGACCTCCTCCCCTTTCATCTGACCCTGTTTTATCAGGTATCTTCAGGGCTGGCTGCAAAGTCCTCCTCTGTGGCCTAACAGACTGCTCCTCCCCTGGGGTGGGGGTCAAACAGCCTGCCCTTTACTCAACCAAGGACCATCTATGGATATAACCTAGAACTTCTGCTCGGATGTGGCCTGTGGTAGCTCAGTAACCAAGTAGTTTTCCAAAGTAAGGGGAACACGGACTATTTCTAACAGGATAAAATTATTTTTATTTGAAATATTTTATGAATTTTATTGTTCTAATTAGGCAGATATTTTATGAGGAGTTATGAAAACCACTACCACAAAAATCTATTTTTGTCTACATCTTTAGAATTTTACATGAGGTAATATATTCAAAGGCCTATTTTTAAGGCTTTCGTTTCTGAATTTGTTTGATAAGAAATTTGTATTCCAGCAGGATTTAATGGACAGGACAGTAGTGTATTTGTTCTTCATCCTCCTTTACAGCCTAGAATCAACCTGGCACATTTATTTTTTTGACTTGTTAAACCTTATCAAATATATACATATATATAATTTATATATGATATATAATATGACATCAAAATATGAAATACTTCGATAAATGTTTACATTTATCATATTTTGGTATCGATGTACCCTTTTTTATAAAACATTCCATCATTCTAAGATCATTAAAAATCCCCTCATAACTATTTTGAAATTTACAACAGTACTATAAACTATAGCTTCTCTTCTGTGAAATAGTACACCAGAATTTTCTTCTCCCATTTACCTATGTAATTGTACCTATATAATTATAGTCCTTATGAACCAGTGTTTCCCTGTCTACCTCTGAAGCCTTCTGCTCAGCTTCTGAAACATCATAGTATTCTTAAGTTTCTTGAGATCAACAATTTTAGTTTTTTTTTTTTTTTCATTAGTGAAATCATTCTCTCTTTTCCCAATTTGTTTTACTCCACAGGATGTACTTCAGTGTGCATTTCTACCCAGCGTGCATTGGGCTGTCCATTCTCTATGGCCTCACAAATAGCACTATCCTTTCTCTTTTTGGTCATGATTATCCTAACAAGTCTACAGTAGTGTCCTTTCGTTTTAATTTGCATTTCTCTTTGAAAATTCCCTCAGCACTTCAATGAATTATGTTTAGCCCTCTCAGTACACTTGCTGGTCTATAAGTGACTTCTCACTATTTGCATTACTTACATATTTTTGCCTTTTTAATTGTTTTTTAAAGATTTTGTTACTGGCTTATGTAAGTTTCTTGTATGCTTTGGCATTAACTCTTTGTCAGGTAAAAGGTTTTCATGTATTTTTTTTTTTTCTAATCTGGAGGTTGCCTTTGTAATATATTGATTTTTTTCTTTGCTGTTAAGAAACATTGGGTCTGTTGTCTGATACCATTTAATGTGTCCAAACTTTTGCTTTTCTTCCTTGGGCTATTAGGAAAATGATCAGAAAATAATTTAATATAATTAAGTATGTCCAAAACTTTTTCAACATTTTATTTTTATGATCTTGTGATTTCAAATCTTACACTTAAGTCTTTAATAAATTTTATAATTTTTCTTATTTTAGTCATAAATATGTGTGGGTACACATGAATAAATATTGTAAACATCATCAAAAATGATATTTGTACCTTCTGAAAATGACCTGTTTAGATATATTTGTAGGGGGGGCCAAGATGGCAGTGCCAGGAGAACACTGTGTCTGAGAAGTGGGACAACACTCTCCATGCAGTGACCAGGAGACTGAACTCTGGGCCCTAAAACTACAGCGATTGATCGTGTTTCCCAGGTGAGGGGAGGCTCCCACAACATGGGAATTGGTTGGGTCCACTCTCTGGCAGCCCAGCCAAAACCCCGAAGAGATCCTGGGTAATGCGGGCTTTGGGTCTCCAGGTGGGAGCTACAAGCCTGTGTGTCCTGATCACTTTCCCAGGCTGATTGGTGGGCACAAGGGTGCCAGAGCCTGGGAATCCCAGCTGCAAGAAAACCCCACGGGGAAGGAAAGTTGCGAGTCTGATCACAGGTCACCCAGTCTTTCCCTGGAAGGTCTCTCTGACCACGGGTACTCGCCACCATCACAACTGAGCTCCTACCACACGCAGAGATCTGCTGCGTGCCCAGTTCAAAATCCCTACTCCCTCTGCAGAGGAGGCAGGATGCGTCCAGCAGAACTTACCAGAGACCACATTGTCTGTACCCCAACCCGAGATCGGGGCTGAGAAAACCCAATCCTCTCAGGCACTCCCCCAAACACTGCCATAACCCTGCCATGGCAGAGCAGAAGGATAAAGAGGCACACAGCAGCTTCACAGTGCTGGGACCCCAGTGCTGCCAGCTGATCCTAGCAAACAAACTTCAGCTTGGGATCTGAGACTGTGGTCATTCAACATGTCCTGAGATTATCCTGGGTCCAGCACAATAAGGTCTAGCAGCAAGTCCTAACACCAGTGGCCCTCCAACCCCTGGCAGAGAAACCCCGGTTCAGGATCTGGATTGAAAAGTCCCAACCCCTCTGGCACTCACCTGAGAGCACCTCCATAAGCTTGCCCTAGCGGAGGGGAAGGACAGACAGGCAGCCTGCCAAGGACACAGCACTCCCTCTCCAGCTCACCCAGCGACCCCTGGCAGAGAAACCCAAGCTCTGGATCTGAGGACACTCAACCCTACCTGGTACTCTCTCCGGATAAGCAAACATAGGTTCTACTACCAGGCTGCTTCTAACAGAGAGATCTGAACCCGGGATCTGGGATTGAGAACACTCAACCTAAATCTTTCTACCCCAGGACCAGTCAACATAATACCTCCTGGCAGAGGGAAAGGACAGAGAGGCAGCACACAGGAAAGGTGGACACCGAATCATGCGGCCAGAGTGTCACAGAGCTGACTGTTAGCCTACCTGCGCATTTTCCAGAGCAGGACCAAATCAGAGAGTAGAGAGCAAGGGGAACCCCTGTGCATTCCAACTGGTCCTGCAAGAGAGTGAGTGAGCCTTCTAGGGAGAGTTTGCCCTAGACCCAGAGCCTCTCCACAGAAGCAACCAGATGAGATCCCTGCCAGCCACACCCCTAGAGTGGGCATCATAGGGATTCCTGGGATAGTGACCCCAACGTTGAAGCCTCTGCCTTGTGGGTCCACCAGTATAATCCAGGCAAAGAATCCCTGGATCTCAGATAGAACTGCATTATAGTGGCCTGCAGGCCACTGCAATAGTCAGAGAATCCGCACATGCACATGGTGCCCACTAAAAGCTCATGCAAATAGCACCAGCGTCACATTCCTTACTTAGGCAAAACTGAAACCACAGCGCACACTCCCAAACCAGTGAACCTCTCTCATTTTCCAGAAAGAACAGTCCAGAAAACAGAAAGAGAGGATCATAGCCCCAAATACAAACTCGAGGAACAAACAGTGAGGGTTATAAATAACAAGATGGCTAGAGGCAGAGGAAGGAACACTCCCTACAAAAATCAGGACATAATGACCTCACCAGCAACCCCACAAAACAATGGACAATTCAATTCACTAGATATACAAGAAAATGACCTCAAAACTATGTTTCTCCAGCTATTAGAGGCCCATAAAGATGAAATGAATAAAGCCTTCAGAGAAATAACCAAAGAAATCGAGACAAAGTGGAAATAAATAGAGCTCTCAGAGAAATGTCCACGAAAATTGAGGCAAACAGAGAAGAAATGAACAAAGCTCTCTAGGAAATGTCCACAGAAATGAAGGCAAATAAAGAAGAAATGAACAAAGCTCTCATAGAAATACAAGCAATTATAGCCAAAGAAGTAGAGGCACAATTAGTGATACATAGAAAGGAAACAGACAAAAAAATAGAAGCTGTCATTGAAAAGCAGGACTCCACATTCAAAGAGATGAAGGAAATGGTGCAAGACATGAAAACAGAATTAGAATCAATAAAGAAAACACAAATAGAGAAAAACCAGGAGCTGGAGAACATAGAGAAAAGATCAGGAATTAAAAGGTAAGTATCACCAACAGAATACAAGAGATGGAAGAAAGAATCCCAGGAGCCGAAGATACACTTACGGAAATTGACACATCTCTCAAAGAAAAAATAAAATCAGAAAAGTTCCAAACACAAAACATCCAAGAAATCAAGGATACCATGAAAAGACAAAATCTAAGAATGATAGTAGTAGAAGAAAAAGAAGACATCAGGCTCATAGGTCCAGAAAATATTTTCAAGAAAATTATAGAAGAAAACTTTCCCAACTTAAAAAGGAGATGGCCATAAACATACAAGAGGCCTACAGAACACCAACTAGACTAGACCAGAAAAGAAATTCTTCACGTCACATCATAGTCAAAACACTGAACCTACAGAACAAAGAAAAGATATTAAAAGCAGCAAGGGAAAAAGGCCAAGTAACATATGAAGGTAGACCTATCAGAATCACACCAGATTTCTCAACAGAAACTATGAAAGCCAGAAGGGCCTGGACAGAAATCATACAGTCCTTAAGG
This sequence comes from Psammomys obesus, assembly GCF_907164565.1. NCBI lineage: Eukaryota > Metazoa > Chordata > Mammalia > Rodentia > Muridae > Psammomys > Psammomys obesus. The sequence continues at coordinate 6,539,562 of NW_026596244.1, read as the reverse complement.
GACCACAGATTCCAACCCAGACTACTATACCCAGCAAAACTTTCAATCAACATAGACTGAGAATTCAAAATATTACATAACAAAACCAAATTTAAACAATATCTACATAGTAACCCAGCTCTACAGAAGTTACTAGAAGGGAAACTCCAAACCAAAGAAAACAACTACATCTAAGGAAACAGAGGAAATAGATAACTACACACACAAAAAAAATACAAGCAAAGAAACTCAGTGACACCACCAACCCCACATCAAAAGTAAGTAACAATTGTTGGTCACTAGTCTCTATCCACATCAATCGACTCAACTCCCCAATAAAAAGACACAGACTAACAGAATAGTTGATGAAACAGGATCCAACATTCTGTTGCATCCAAGAAACACACCTATGCAACAAAGATAAACACTACCTCAGAGTAAAGGGCTGGAAAAATGTTTTTGAAGTAAATGGTTCCAGAAAACAAGCTGGAGTAGCCATCCTAATATCTAATAAAACAGACTTTCAACCCTAGTTAATAAAAAAAAGATGAGGGCCACTATATTCTCATCAAAGGAAAAATCCACCAAGAGGAAATCACAATCTTGAATATCTATGCCCCAAATGCAAAAACACCAACATTCGTAAATGAAACATTATTAAAGCTTAAATCACACATTGATCCTAATACCTTAATAGTGGGAGACTTCAACACTCCACTCTCACCAAGGGACAGATCAACTAGACAGAAAACAAATAGGGAAATAAAAACATTTACAGAGACCCTAAATCAAATGGACCTAATAGACGTCTATAGATCTTTTCATCCAAACTCAAAAGAGTATACCTTCTTTTCAGCACCTCATGGAACCTTCTCCAAAATAGACCATATAGTTGGTCATAAAGCAAGCCTCAACAGATACAAAAAGATTGAAATAATCTCTTGTATTCTATCTGACCACCATGGACTTAAGCTGGACCTCAACAACAACAGAAATAATAAAAAACCTACATGCTCATGGAAACTGAACAAATTGTTACTCAACGAAAGCTGGATTAAGGAAGAAATAAAGAAAGAAATTAAAGACTTCCTAGAATTCAATGAAAATGAAGGCACAACATACCCAAATTTATGGGACACATTGAAAGCAGTGCTTAGAGGAAAATTTATAGCACTAAGTGCCTGCAAGAAAAAATTCATACAATCACATAGAAACAACTTAATGGCCCAACTGAAAACCCTAGAAAAAAAAGAAGCAGATACACCCAAGAGAAGTAGACAGCTGGAAATAATCAAACTCAGGGCTGAAATCAATCAATTAGAAACAAATAAAACTATTCAAAGAATCAATGAAACAAAAAGCTGGTTCTTTGAGAAAATCAACAAGATAGACAAACCCTTAGCCAAACTAACTAAAAAGCAGAGAGAATCTATCCAAATCAGCAAAATCAGAAATGAAAAGGGTGACATAACTACAGACCCAGAGGAAATTCAAAAAATCATTAGGTCATACTACAAAAGCCTATATGCCACAAAATTTGAAAACCTAAAGAAATGGACAATTTTCTTGATAGATTCTATCTTCAAACATTAAGTCAAGATAAGGTAGAAAGACTGAATAGCCCTATATCCCCCAAGGAAATTGAAGCAGTCGTTCACCGTCTTCCCTCCAATAAATGGCCTGGGCCAGATGGTTTCAGTGCAGAATTCTACCAGACCTTCAAAGAAGTGCTAACACCAATTCTCCTCAAACTATTCCACAAAATAGAAACAGAAGGTACATTACCAAACTCATTCTATAAAGCAACAGTCACCCTGATACCTAAACCACACAAAGACACAACAAAAAATGAGAACTTCAGACCTATCTTTCTTATGAACATTGACGCAAAAATACTCAATAACATACTTGCAAACCGAATCCAAGAACACATCAAAGATATCATCCACCACGACCAAGTAGGCTTCATCCCAGGCATGCAAGGGTGGTTCAACATATGGAAATCCATCAATGTAATCCACCACATAAAAAAACTGAAGGAGAAAAACCACATGATCATCTCCTTAGATGCTGAAAAAGCATTTGACAAAGTCCAACACCCAATCATGTTTAAAGTCTTGGAGAGATCAGAGATACAAGGCACATATTTAAACATAGTAAAGGCAATAATACAGCAAGCCTATAGCCAACATCAAACTCAATGGAGAGAAACTTAAATCAATCCCACTGAAATCAGGGAAAAGATAAGGCTGCCTACTCTCTCCATACCTCTTCAACATAATACTTGAAGTCTTAGCCAGAGCAATAAGACTAAAGAAGATCAAGGGGATACAAATCTGAAAGGAAGAGGTCAAAGTGTCACTATTCGCAGATGATATAATAGTATATATGAGCAACCCCCAAAATTCAACCAGAGAATTCCCCCAGCAGATAAACACATTCAGCAAAGTGGCAGGATACAAAATCAACTAAAAAAAAAAAAATCAGAAGCCCTCCTGTATACCAAAAACAAAAGGGCCAAGAAAGAAATTAGGGAAACAACACCCTTCAGAATAGCCACTAATAATATATAGTGCCTTGGGGTGACACTAACCAAGCAAGTGAAAGACCTGTTTGAGAAAAACTTCAAGTCTCTGAAGAAAGAAACTGAAGAAGATAACAGAAGATGGAAAGATCTCCCGTGCTCATGGATTGGTAGGATTAACATTGTGAAAATGGCCATCCTGCCAAAAGCAATCTACAGTTTCAATGCAATTCCCATCAAAATACCAACTCAATTCTTTATAGACCTTGAAAAAAAGATTCTCAGCTTCATATGGAGAAACAAAAAACCCAGAATCTCCAAAACAATCCTGTACAACAACAGATCATCTGGAGGTATCTCCATCCCCGATCTCAAGCTATACTACAGAGCAATAGTAATAAAAACTGCATGGTATTGCCATAAAAACAGAAAGGAGGATGAATGGAATCGAATAGAAGCCCCAGAAATAAACCCACACACCTATGAATACTTGATTTTTGACAAAGCAGCCAAAACCATTCAATGGAAAAAAGACAGCATCTTCAACAAATGGTGCTGGTCCATCTGGATGTCTACATGCAAAAAATGCAAATATATCCATATTTATCACCCTGCACAAAACTAAAGTCCAACTGGATCAAAGACCTCAACATAAAACCAGATACTCTAAATCTGTTAGAAGAAAAAGTGGGGAACAGCCTAGAACTCATTGGCATAGGAGACAACTTCCTGAACAGAACACCAACAGCACAGCCTCTATGAGTAACAATCAATAAATGGGACCTCATGAAACAGAAAAGCTTCTGTAAAGCAAAAGACACCATCATCAAAACAAAACGACTGCCTACAGATTCGGAAAGAATCTTCACTAACCCTTTATCTGACAGAGGACTAATATCGAGTATATATAAAGAAACTGAAAAGCAGCAAACCAAGTTATCCAATTAAAAAATGGGGAATAAAGCTAAACAGAGAATTCTCGACAGAGGAATATCGAATGGCAGAGAAACACTTAAAGAAATGCTCAACCTCATTAGCCATCAGGGAAATGCAAATCAAAAACGACCCTGAGATTTCACCTCAAACCCATCTGAATGGCCAAGAGGAAAATCTCAAGGGACAACACATGCTGGAGAGGTTGTGGAGAAAGGGGAACCCGCCTCCACTGCTGGTGGGAATGTAAACTGGTACAACCACTTTGGAAATCTATCTGGCGCTTTCTAAGACAATTAGGAATAGTGCTTCCTCAAAACCCAGCTATACCACTGCTAGGTATATACCCAAAGTTTGCTCAAGTACACAAAAGGGACACTTGCTCAACCATGTTTATAGCAAATTTATTTGTAATAGCCAGAACCTGGAAACAACCCTGATGTCCATCAATGGAGGAATGGGTATAGAAATTGTGGTATTTTTACACAATGGAATAGTACTCAGCAATCAAAAAGGAGGAAATCATGAAATTTGCAGGCAAATGGTGGGATCTAGAAAAGATCATTCTGAGTGAAATATCCCAGAAGGACAAAGACAAACATGGTGTATACTCACTTATATAGACCTATAAGATATGATAAACATAATGAAATCTATACACCTAAAAAAGATAATCAAGAGAGTGGAGTCTACTGAGGGCATGTGAAAGACTCTAACTAGCAGTGTTTTCAAAGCAGATACAAAGACTCATAACCAAACCTTCAGCAGAGTACAGGGAATCTTATGAAAGAAGGGGAGTTAGTATGATGGGGAAAGGATAGGAGCTCCACAAGGTCCAAATATATCTGGGCACAGGGTCTTTTCTGAGACTGACATTCAACCAAGGACCATGTATGGATATAACCTAGAACCTCTGCTCAGATGAAGGCTGTGGTAGCTCAGTAACCAATTGGTTTCCCATAGTGAGGGGAACAAGGACTATTTCTAACAGGAACTCAATGGCTGGCTCTTTGACCTCCCCACCCCCCAAGGGAGGAGCAGTCCTGTTAGGCCACAGAGGAGGGCTTTGCAGCCAGTGCTGAAGATACCTGATAAAGCAGGATCAGATGAATGGGGAGGAGGTCCCCCCCATCAGTGGATTTGTAAAGGGGCACGGTGGAGATGAGGGAGGGAGGGAGTTATTGGGAGGGAATGAAGGAGCGGGATACAGCTGGGATACAGAGTTAATAAAATGTAGCTGATAAGAAAAATTAAAAGAAAATAAAAAAGAAAATGACCTGTTTAGTCTGTGGGTTTTTGTATTTCTAGAAACTCCAACAGGCTGTGAGCAATGTCCACTGTGCTGAAGGATGCTAGGACATACTGAGTTTATATCTATTATAGGACTTGTAGTCTTTAACTTTTCTCCCAAGCCTTTAGCACTTACTTTTATTCTCAGATGGAGTATCCTCAGAATGCATGGCATTGTCTTTCTCTGCCTGATTTATTCACTTGATTCCAATTTCATTTTTTTTTAATTTTGATGTTTTATTGTTTCAGAAATCTGTATATTCATGTAATGCATTTTGCTCCAATCTACCCCATTTTCTTCCTCTCTGATTGATCCATTATCCTCACTACCACTTTTCCCTCTAAACTTTGTGTTCCTAAAAAAAAATAATAAAATAGGCAGTCGCTTTGTTTTGATGACAGTGTCCTTTGCTTTACAGAAGCTTTTCAATTTCATGAGGTCCCATTTATTGATTGTTGCTCTTAGAGCCTGTGCTGTTGGTGCTCTGTTCAGGAAGTTTTCTCCTGTACCAATGAGTTCTAGGGTATTCCCCACTTGTTTTTCTAGCCGATTTAATGTGTTCGGTTTTATGTTGAGGTCTTTGATCCACTTGGACTTCAGTTTTGTGCAGCGTGATAAGTATGGATCTATTTGCATTTGTCTACATGTAGACATCCAGTTGGACCAGCACCATTTGTTGAAGATGCTATCTTTTTTCCATTGTATGGTTTTGGCATCTTTGTCAAAAATCAAGTGTCCATAAGTGTGTGGGTTTATTTCTGGGTCTTCTGTTCGATTCCATTGATCCACCATTCTGTTTATATGCCAGTACCATGCAGTTTTTATAACTGTTGCTCTATAGTACAGAGCGACTGCCTACAGATTGGGAAAGAATCATCACCAACCCTTTATCTGACAGAGGACTCATTTCCAATATATATAAAGAACTAAACAAGCTGAAAAGCAATAAACCAAGTAATCCACTTAAAAAATGGGGAACAGAGCTAAAGAGAGAATTGTCTGTAGAAGAATATCGAATGGCAGAGAAGCACTTAAAGAAATGCTCAACCTCATTAGCCATTAGGGAAATGCAAATCAAAACAACACTGAGCTTTCACCTTACACCCATCAGAATGGCCAAGATAAAAAACTCAAGGGACAACAAATGCTGGAGAGGTTGTGAAGAAAGGGGAACCCTTCTCCACTGCTGGTGGGAATGTAAACTGGTACAACCACTCTGAAAATCAATCTGGCGCTTTCTCAGGCAACTAGGAATAGAGCTTCCTCAAGATCCAGCCATACCACTCCTAGGCATATACCGAAAAGAGGCACAAGTACACAAAAAGGACATTTGCTCAACCATGTTTGTAGCAGCTTTATTTGTAATAGCCAGAAGCTGGAAACAACCCAGATGCCCCTCAACTGAAGAATGGATGTAGAAACTGTGGTACATCTATACAATGGAGTATTACTCAGCAATGAAAAATAAGGAAATCATGAAATTTGCAGGTAAATGGTGGGACCTGGAAAGGATCATCCTGAGTGAGTTGTCTCAGAAGCAAAAAGACACACATGGTATATACTCATTCATATAAACATACAATATAGAATAAACCCACTAAAATCTGTACATCTAAACAAACTAAGCAAAAGAGAGGACCCTAACTAAAATGTTCAATCCCCATCCTGAAAGGCAAAGAGGATGGACATCAGAAGAAAAAGAAAATAAGAAACAACCTTGGAACCTGCCACAGAGGGCCTCTGAAAGCTTCTGCAGCATGGACTGTCAAAGCAGATGCTGAGCCTGATAGCCAACTGATGGGCAGCATGAATGGAATTTTATGTAAGAAGTGGGAAATAGTAAGAGCTGGAGGGGATGGGAACTCCGCAAGAACAGCAACAGAACAAGAAAATTTAAACACAGGGAACTTCCCAGAAAATCATACTCCAACCAAGGACTATTTGTGGAGATAACCTGGAACCCCTGCACAGGTGTAGCCCATGGCAGTTCAGTGTCCAAGTGGGTTCCATAGTAATGGGAAGAGGGACTGCCTCTGACATAATCTGATTGGCCTGCTCGTTGATCACTTCCCCCTGAGGGGGGAGCAGCCTTACCAGGCCACAGTAGAGGACAATGCAGCCACTTTTGATGAGAACTGATAGACTAAGATCAGAAAGAAGAGGAGAACCTCCCTTATCAGTGGACTTGGGGAGTGGCATGCATGCAGAAAGGGGAGGGAGGGTGGGATCGGGAGGGGAGAAGGGAGGGGCTTATGGGGGGATACAAAATGAATAAAGTATAATTAATAAAAAATTAAAAATAAAATAAAATAAAATAAAACCATTGATTCCGCTAGTGTTGTTTGTATGTGCTTGGAAGTAGGTCAAGGTGTTGAGCAAGTGGGTCCCCTCAGAGTTCCCGTCTATGAAGAAAACTGATTTATTTCTCATTAGCTATCAGCTGCAATGGGGAATCTATAAACTACTCATCCTCCTTCCTTCCATGATGAACTTTTGGCTGGCTTGATGTGTAGTTCTTGTGCATGCACACAGCTGCTCTTAGTTCACAAGTACATTGTCAAATACAGTAATACCAGTTAATGTGGAAGTCCACTGCCTCTGGCTCTACAACATTTTCACTTCCTTTTCTGAAATGACCCCTGAGTCCTGAGGATATGCCTGATACAGATGTTCCATTTAGAACTGAATACTTTACAGTCTTTTCTTTTTTACATGTTGACCTGTTGTAGGTTTAGGGGCTAAACACCATTACTCTAAGAATAAGTATTTTTGCTATGGTTATTTTTTCTTTTTCCTTTTTTTTTTTTTTTGGTTCAGGACCCAGAGACACACTACTCTCTGGGTTTAAAGAACTATCAACAGAACAAAAAGACAGCCTACAGACTTTGAAACGATCGTCACCAACTCTACATCTGACAAAGGGCTAATATACAGAATATGAAAAAAACTCAAGAAATTAATCACTAAAAAGAAAAAAAAATTAAAAAATTGGGTACAGAACAAAACAGAATTCTCAACAGAGGAATATCAAGTGGCAGAGAAACACTTAAAGAAATGTTCAGCATCCTTAGTCATCAGGGAAATGCAAATAAAAAATGACAATGAGATTCCATCTCACACACGTCAGAATGGCTAAGATCGAAAACTCAAGTGACAACACATGCTGGAGAAGAGGTAGAGAAAGGTGAGCCCACCTCCTTTGCTGGTGGGAATGTAAACTTGTACAACTACTTTTGGAAATCAATCTGATGATTTTCAGGAAATTGGGAAAAGCTCTACCTCAAGATCCAGTTATACTATTCCTGGGCATATATCGGAAAGATGTTCAAGATAAAACAAGGACATTTACTCAACTATGTTTATAGCAGCTTTATTCGTAATAGCCAGAATCTGGAAACAACCCAGATGTCCCTCAACCAAAGAATGGATAAGGAAATTGTGGTACATTTACACAATGGAATATTACTCAGAAATTAAAAACAAGGAAACTATGAAAATTGCAGCAAATGATTGGAATTACAAAAGAACATCCCAGAAACAGAATGAGGTATCCCAGAAACAGAAAGACACACATGGTATATATTCACTTATAAGTGGATATTAGCCATAAAATGTAAGATAAACATATTAAAATCTACAGATCTAAAGAAGCTAAATGATAAAGAAGACTATAGAGAAGATGCTTAATTCTCAATCAAGATAGACACAGGAAGCGGTAGAAAAGAGAGAAGAGGACAGGAGGGCCTACCACAGATGTCCTTTGAAAGTCTCCACACAGTAGGAGGTCAACATTGAAGAAGAGCCTTGCAGTCAAACTTTGGGCAGAGCTCAGGGAGTCTTATGGAGGGGACAGAAGTGCCATAAGAAGACCAACAAAGCAAAAAAAGCTGGGCCCTGGAGGGTCCTGCAGAGACTGATGCACTAAGAACCATGGATGGAGAGCACCTACACCCTCTGCTCAGATTTAGCTCATTGGCAGCGCAGTCTCCACGTGGGCTCCCTAGAGTTAACCCTTCTTCTTCCATTACTTTCTTTTATTCTTTCCATTTGTATTCTACTTACTTACCTTGAAATTAAAAACTCCATGATCATTTCTTATTCCTTATGTTTTATGTATATTACAATTTAAACTCACCTATTTAAGGATTCAAATTTTGTTTTCACATCTGAGAAAAGACATTTAAGTTTTTTATTTCTGGGTTACTTTGCCCATAGTGATTCTGCCCAGCTCCATCCATTTATCTGAAAAATTAATTTCATGTCATTAATTTCACTAATGCTGACTAATATTCTACCATGTGTATGTGCCATATTTTCATTATTCATCCTGCTGTTGCTATTTTTAGCTTTTGTGAATAGAAGAGAGATGGGTATGGATGAGCAAGTATCCCCATCTAGAATATGTGGATCTTTCAGAATATGCTTATTAGGGGCGTAGCTGGATCGCCTGTATATATGAATTTAGCTTCATAAGGAACCTCCAAAATGATTTTCACAGTGTCTGTACCAGGTTGTCTTTATTCCAGCAGTGATTGTATCACATTCCTACATATACATAGAAATTATTGTAGTTTTTTTGTAGCCATTTTGAATCAGGTAACATAAAATCTAACAGTAGTTTTGTTGGCCATTTACCTATGGCTAAGGATGTGGAACTATATAAAACTGTCTTGGAAATTTGTATTTTATCTTTTGAAAACTGCTTACTGTCATAGCCTACTTTTTAATTTTTTTATTTATTACAATTTTTCACTTTGTATCCCAGCAGTAACCTTCTCCCTGGTCCCCTCTCAATCCCACCCTTCCTCCCTCTTCTTCCCCTATGCCCCTCCCCTAGTCCACTGATAGGAGAGGTCCACCTCCCCAACCATCTGCCTCTAGCTTATCAGGTCTCATCAGGACTGGCTGCATTGTCTTCCTCTATTTCCTGGCAAGGTTGCACCCCCAAGGGGGAGGTGATTGAAGAGCAGGTAACAGAGTCCATGTCAGAGACAGTTCCTGTTCCCCTTACTAAGGGACTCACATGGAGACTGAGCTGCCTGTCTGTTACATTTGAGCAGGGCATCTAGGTCATCTTCATGCATGGTCCTTTGTTGGTGCATCAGTCTCTGCAGGCACCCGCAGACCCAGATTGGTGGCTTTGTTGGTGTTCTTATGGAGTTCCTGTCCCCTCCATGTCTACACAAAGTTTGCCTGTGAGTCTTAGCATCTACTTTCATCCCCGAATGGGTGGGGTCTTTCAGAAGACATCTTATTTTCTCTCTTTTGATATTAACTGTTTTAGCTTGTGAAATTTCACTGGGAATTTAACTTGCATTTTCTTGATGACTATTTGGTAACTTTTTATGTAATGGGAGGTTAAATCCAATTTCATTGCTTTTGTGAAAATAAGGGATAAAACAACATTCCTCTATGACCTCTGCTTCAGTTCTTGCCTCTAAGGTTTATGCCTTTTGTTCTGTCTTCTGATTGTGACATAGTACACTTTATATATACTTACTTTTTTTTCTTCAACCTTTAAATTTAATGTAATTTTTGAGAATTTGATAATGAGTACTATATTTATATCAACACCTTTCCTCTTTCTCATCCAATTTGATATTTCTTGTGTCCTCCATTCTTTTCCAGGTTCATGACCCATTCCTATAGTTATTACTCACATACAAACACACACACAGTCTGCTAAATCCAGTTAATCCTAATCATATGAATGCTTGTTTAGTGATGACAAGAAAGATATGTGACTGGGAAGCCACACTCATAAAATATTAACAATATTATTGTCTAAAGAATACCATAAAAATAACAACACCAAATGCTATGCCAAATTAGATTGGGAAAACCAAAGAAGGCCTTATCCTTACATGAACATTTCTAGGTAATTAATGGCTGCTGAAAAAATGAGAATCGGTCTTCTCTTCTCGGGGGAAGCCTCCCAGTAGGTTATCCAAATTCAAGTTTCATGCACTTTCAAAGAAATCCCAAAATTCCTCTAAGTGGACTTCCACCTGTCTTCACATTCTGCTTGAACTCCTTTTTTCTTAATTTCTACACTTTAAAGTATTTCTGCTCAATGACCTTGCTTATCTTGAGAGTTTATGTCAGAGACTGGCATAGTAAGTGAACTTCAAGTTAGCTTTTGTAGTGAGTGATTTTTGGGAAACCTCATTGTGTCAGAGAAGAAAGAGAAAGGCAAGAGAGGCTGATAAAGCATGGCCTGGGAAAGGGAGAGTAGGGCTCTCAGGTTTTTGTTTTTTTTTTAATTAAAATTTTTGTTCTAACAGTTTGGAAGGCATTGTTAGAATTTTCCACATATTTAATTACATCACCTGCAAAAGGATACATGAATATCACCCCTTCCTTCTTTTAAGATCAACCTGGCTAGAATTTCCAGTTCTGTTAGAATAGAAATAGACCAAATATAATGGAAAGGCTTTTAAGTTTGTACTCTTAAGTATGATATTAACAGTGGGCCTTTTTTTCATTTGAACTGTTTTTATTAAGGTAATTCCCTCTTGCCTATTTTGTTTGGGTATTTTATTATTTATTATGAATGAATGCAAACATTTTCAATCTCTGTTTGTGTGTCCATGTGGTTTCCATTTTGTTGATCTGAGATATTGGCTGATTTATAAATTCTGCTTTCTAGTTTCTTTATTATTATTGTTTTAATTACACTTTATTCACTTTGTATCCTCCCATAAGCCTCTCCCTCCTCCCCTCCCAACCCCACTCTCCTTCCGCCTTCTTCATGCATGCCCCTCCCCAAGTCCACTGATAGGGGAGATCCTCCTCTCCTTTCTTCTGATCTTAGTCTATCAGATCTCGTCAGGAGTGGCTGCATTGTCATCTTCTAGTTTCTTATATTGCTTTCAGTTCTCTTTCTTATGAAGTTTAGATCTGAGGTGTGGGTGCTATGTTAGCTACTATTATCACTGCTGTGACAGAGTAACTAAAACACCGTAAAGTGTGAGGGTTCAGTTTGCCATCCTGGGGAATGCACGTAAGCAAGTACAGCTTTCGCTGTAACGGTAGACACATGAGTTGGCTGCTTGCATAGTGTTCAAAAAGCAGAGAATACTCAACTCTGCTGCTCAGTTACTTTCTCCTTTTCATCATGTGTGAGATTATGTGGTTAACTCTAAGGGTTGGTCTGATGTCCTGAGTTATTCCTCTCTGGTGTTGCCTTCACAGATGTTCCCAGAGGTGTATCTTTGAGGCTAGTGTAAACTCCAGCCAATTAACACATCTATAATCATCGCAGATGTCCATCTGAAAGAGCCTGGGCTTGGAGATTGCTCTAACTTCCCTAACACGAATAGTTTCCAAGGTTCACAGTTCATGGACTCCAGGCAGCACCATCAGCTGCGATTTGTGCTGACATAGACTGAAGTGGTTTGAGTAGATCAGTTTGCGGGCATCCACCTCCCTTCACACCTTCTATCCTAGAAAAGGTGGAGGGATCTTATCTCAGTTCAATGCTTGACTTGCTCATTTGTTTCTACCTGATGAATAGGATGGCTCAGGCTCCTTCAAAGTGTTTCATTAGATACTTGGATCTTGAGCCCCTTGGATTACTACAGCTTCTTAATAATACACAAGTATTCTCCTAGAGCTGCTTATGTCTGTACTTGTTAAATTGCTGGTTTTATGAGGTAGAAGGACAGGGCTCCCTTCTAACACTTTGCTGATATGATTCTGGAGTGGCTTAAAAGTGCTTTTCTGAAGTAATATCAGTGCTAAACTTGGAAGGTACCACAGATATGGTAAGAGTCATGAATGAGTTTCAAGCAAAGCAGAAAAAAATATGTCATTTATGTTTGACAGAAAAACAAAAACCAACAAGTAAACAAACAAACAAAATGCTACCAGGAGAATGAGCATGCATTTCATTTCTAATTAAGACGCTATTGGCAACTGCTGGCTGCCAGGGGAGGAAGATTGTTTCCTTTTTTATTTGTTTTGTTTATTTTTGAGACTATTTTAATTAAACCATTTATCCTTTCCATTCCTTTTGTTTCAAACCCTCTTACATACTCCTTTTCCACCTTCCTTCAAATCTTACACAAGGAACTACAGGCATCTGAGCAAAGCTGGAAGTAGGAGAGGTGGCTTTCCCCAGGGAAGAGCAGATCAAAGTAAGTTGTCTCCAGGAATGAATCCCATTGTAGGTACCCTCCAGTTGAAGGTTTTGCATCTAGGAACATTTGTGGCAGCACAAACTGAGCTAGAGGAGTGGAAAGGAGCAGAAGATGCAAAGCCAGGCGGTTTGTAAGGAGGTGGGTCTGAGGGAAGCTGAGAGAGAGGGCGTTACTAGGATCAAGACAAAAAACACTATGCCATACAAAACTCTTAAATGAGTAATAAAAATATCATAGGGATTTAAGACTTATAAAATTATTTTATGACAACTTAATGTTTGACAAACTAGACAAAGTATATTGACAAAATTTGTCTTCTTTTGCCTTTATTTTTTTGCAATATACAATAAGATTCTCATTGGAAAGGAAGGAAAAAAATCTATCACCTTGCTAAAACAGATACTATTTAATAGGTAAAGAAAACTTTAAATATGTGACTTGTAATACTTGGATATTAAGTATAACCTTTGCCTTATGTAATTTACAATCAAATGCATTTGTACAATAGCTTAGCAAAGAGTATCTTCAAGAGTATTTTGCAATTACTCCTCTCTCTGAGTTTTTGACCAGATTATTTTAGCTGATGTGGGTGATGTCTCTGAAAGAAGTCTCCCAGCACTGGAAAAATAATTGAAAAGAATGACTTAGGACTCTGAGAATATTTTGTCCCTTAACACCTTTTTAGCAAATTAAAACTTACAATTGTTGTGTTTTAATTTATTCTAGGTTGATGCGGGGGTTGTTCATATTGAACTGATATCTAGTAAGGTGGTCTGGATTAAATGCCATGGCTATAATTTATGGTAGTCTCAGCCTTGGGTGTGATTTGGATAGTCAGTATACATTGGAATTCAATGGATAACAGGACAAAAATTTTCCTTTCTGTTTAGCATATACTTTTATGCTCAACCTGTTGGTAACTTTGCTCCTTCCATGCTCACCCGTTCCTTCTCTGTTAGCTGCACCAGATACATTGTGTTATCTTGGAATGTATTTCTTCACCTTGATCATACTTTATAAGCTAGGGATTCATCTTTGTATTTGATTTTCAGTGAGAATTAAGACATTTAACATGCTATAGATAGTAAATAAAAGTAACACAAGGTAAAACCTTGTTTGTGCAGCTCAAGATCATTGGTTATGCGTGTGACATCAAATAATGACCATAATCATGATGTTCACGTCAAAAATAACAGCCCATGTGACCTGTGTGTACCCAGAATTATATTTTGTACTCAAACATATGCTAAATTGAGTAGGATTGGTAACATTTTACATATGTAGTAAGAAAACTTCAAAGAAGACACTTTCAGATTACATTACAATCAAAATCCATTCATTTACTCTGGCCATGAACCCAAGAGGAAATACCACCTTGATTGTTGAAGGGATGGAAGACTTCCTATCCTCAATCAGATTTTCATGTTATTACTAAAACGGTATGAGCATTTTCTCTTACATGTTGGTATAATTTTTTTAAATTTTTTATTAATTACACTTTATTCATTTTGTATCCCCCCATAAGCCCCTCCCTCCTCCCCTCCCGATCCCACCCTCCCTCCCCTTTCTGCATGCATGCCACTCCCCAAGTCCACTGATAGGGGAGGTTCTCCTCTTCTTTCTGATCTTAGTCTATCAGTTCTCATCAAAAGTGGCTGCATTGTCCTCTACTGTGGCCTGATAAGGCTGCTCCCCCCTCAGGGGGAAGTGATCAACGAGCAGGCCAATCAGATTATGTCAGAGGCATGTATACACCTTACCCTTGTTCATTCAAATACTGATTTTTCCCCCAGACCACCCCCAACTCTCTGGTTTCAATCTGGATATTGCATTGTGATACTCATTCTAAGCATCCTGTCTCAACTCTTGTGTAAACAAGACAAAATAAAGCAACTAGACACAATATTGAGCAGGGAGGAGCCAGAGGACAGAAAAGAGGGGAGGAGCCAGAAGGCAGGAGATGATTGGGAGGAGAGGGGGCAAGAGGAGAGTGCTGAGAGCAGACCTGGAGGAGAGATCTTGGAGGCCTCTGACAATGAACCAGACCTAAGATTTCACAAAAAGCAAGTATAACGTGGGAAATCTAAATGTTAAGAAACTGAGGGCTTGGAGGTTTAGGAGGGAGTAAATATTGCCCAGCATTGTGATCTAGGTTAACTAAAAACCCAGTCTCTGTGTGGTGATTTGGTTATACAGCTGTTTAAGATTAACAGCAAGCTTTACTAGAAGATAAACCCATAGTAAATATTAATTGTCTCTTACAACACTTACACGGAAAGAGCCCCAATCTATATGGGATTTTACAGAGGAGAATCTTTAGATTCTGCTACCTGATGTCACTTTTTGATATGTACATTTCATTATTAAAACACTCATGATGTTAGTCTCTAGAATGCAGTCTCCTCTGCCCACTGGAAAAGAAAAAACTATCATCAGCAGAAATGTCAGAGATATGAATGTGGCTTTTTGAAGGCTCCGTAGTTGCTGACCTAGTTGTAATTGATACTCTGTGATTCTAAGGGGACTCAATATGACCTAAATAATAGAAAATATCTCTTACAAAACCTAAGGCACAATCAATCAAATTCAAAGGATCACTTCTGATTTGCTGCAAGAGATAATAAAATAAGAGCAAAATGTGATGAAAAGCAGTTGTGCACTGACCTTGTACGGTACCCAGCACAGGGGTGTGTGGATCACACTGTGCTCTTTGAGATGCTTGCTTACACAAGCATGGTTTGTCCACTTTTAGTTCCATTAGCGGTAGGCTCCTGTCCTGTTACTTGTTTTCTCCTAGGTCCAGTGCACCTCCCATTTGTCTTTCTAGGTGAGGATTGATCATCTTACCCCGGGTCTCTCTCTAAGTCTTAAATCAGTAAATCAGTTCCAGGTTTAATCTGAAATTCCACTGTAAACCTTCTGTCTATTTGCTTCTTGTTGTATCTTCCATTAAGAATGCAAATCTTAGTAAAGTGTAGTGGCACACACCTTTATTCCAATCACTCAGAGAAGCAGAGGCAGGTATAACGTTTTGAGTTTGAGGCCAGTCTAGTCTACAAATGGAGTCCAGGACACCCAAGTCTACACAAAGAAACCTTATCTCAAAAAAGTCAAACAAACAAACAAATTAATTAATTAATTAAAAGATCACAAATAACACTGGGCTGACCACAGTCCAGGATAAGGCTAGACAGTCAAGTGTATGAGAGCAGTGCAGGTTGTACATGATAGCAGAAAAGAGGAAGAAGAAAACGAGAAGAGGAGGAAGAGGAGGGAGAAAAAGGAGAAACAAAGAGGAAGAAGACAAGGAAGGGAAGGAAGAAGACTATTACACAGACTTAGAAGGATAAGGAATAGAGAGTGGATCAAGGATGATTTTGAGGACTGCGTATTAATGATCAAAATAAGGAAATTTATCAAATAACTAATTAAAAATTGCAAAAAAATGCAATAACATCTCTGAGGTATAGGTTTATAATACATATTTGCTTTAACAAAGTACTTTTTTTGGTATTTTCCTTCTGGTATATTACAGCTTTTTGTATCTTCAAACCTTTTTAATCATTTGAATATATCAAATAATACTATAGTACAAAGTGACAATTTCAAAAAGATATTTTCTGTCTATTGTCTTTGAAATAAGCCTGACAATAATGTGTGGTTCTAAAAGAAACTGAGACGGATATGTGGTTTTTAACCATCAAAAGACTGGGGAAAAAAGAAACAAAAACCTAGTCAGGTTTTCAATTCTATTTCTAGAAAATTGTTTGGTTTAATTTATTAATGTGCACATCCCTGTTTTCAGCATATTATCTTTATCTCCAAATGTTTATCTGTACTAAATTTACTTGAGGAATCTAAAATTTCCAGCAAAATACAGAGAACAAGAAGGAATTCCACTTATTTGAGATGTTTCCTTATCACCGTTTATTTCTGATGTTCAGTAATCTTAATTAAAATCATCCTCCACACTAGAATCATGATGCTTTGGGGAAATAGATTTACCACAAGACATGTATCTTCACCATCTTTGATATACAAATATGTAACTCAAACATTTTCTAGTCTTGAGAAAGAATGAAATCTAATTATATGTCAAATAGCATTAAGGTATGTACTCAATAAGGAAAATTAATGAGTGCATTGATTTGTTAAATTATTTGCTTTATGTAGTACTTTTCTATAAAGTTGCTACAAAAGATTCCTTAAGTACTTTCTTTTTTATTTTTTTTATTTATTATAAAAGAATCTTTTGCCAGCGCATGACTGGTGATCTATTTATCTAAGCTTAATTGCATTAAACATTTACAATTTCAGGGCAAAGATTTATCAGCATTCTATGAAATGTGAATATTGTGCAAATTGCAAGATGAAGATAATATTAAATGAATCTGATTTAGTATGTTGCTACACTGACAGTGTGTTCTCAAATCAAACATAATTTGTGTGACTACTTTTTAATGATTTCAAAGTGTTTAGTTAAAGGTCTGTCATTAAACAGATACATTTAGGGTTAAGATGAAAACAGATCATCTTTTTCTAGATCCCACCATTTGCCTGCTAATTTCATGTTTTCCTTTTTTTTTAATTGCTAAGTAGTATTCCATTGTCTATATGGAAGACAATTTCTGTATCCATTCCTCAGTTGAGGGACATCTGGGTTGTTTCCAGGATCTGGCTATTATGAACAAAGCTGCTACAAACATGGTTGAACAAATGACCTTTTTGTGTAATTGAGCATCTTTTGGATATATGCCTAGGAGTGGTATAGCTGGATCTCCAGGAACTGCTATTCCTAATTGTCTGAGAAAGCACCACATTGATATCCAAAGTGGTTGCACAAGTTCACATTCCCACCAGTAATGGAGGAGGGTTCCCCTTTCTCCGCAACATCTCCAGCATGTAATGTCACATGAGTTTTTAATCTTAACCATTCCATTTGGGAGTTAGTAAGACCGGGAGAGTACAGGAGCTCCACAAGGAGAACAACGAATGAAAAATATCTGGGCACAGGGGTCTTTTTTGAAACTAATACTCCAACCAAAGTGCTTTCATGGATATAACCTAAGAATCCCTGCTCAGATGTAGCCCATGGCAGCTCAGTATCCAAGTGGTTTCCCTACTAAGTGACACAGGGACTGTCTCTGACATGAATTCAGTGGATCGCTCTTTGACCACCCACCCCCCTCAGGGAGGAAGAGCCTGGAGGAAGAGCCTTGCTAGACCACAGAGGAGGACAATGTGCCCAGTCCTGATGAGACCTGATAAGCTAGGGTCAGATGGAAGGGGAGGAGGACCTCTGCTATCAGTGAATTTAGAGAGGAACATGGGAGTAGATTAGGGAGGGATCTTGGGATTGGGAAGGAATGAGAGAGGGGGCTACAGCTGGGATACAATGAAAATAAAATATAATTAATGTAAAAAAAATTAATTAAAAAAGATGAAAACACAGAACAAAAGGAATGATCCAAAGAATAATGTTGTTAAAATTATTGGGCTATTCATATATTTTGAATTATTTATTTTATTTTTGAGATTATTATATAGTCACATCATTTCAACATTCTCTATCCTTCATCATTATTAAAAATATATTCATTTTGTATCGAGGCTATAGCTCCCACCCTCATTTCCTTCTGGTCCCACCCTATGTCCCTCTTCCTTCCCTATCCCTCTTCCCTAGTCCACTGATAGAGGAGGTCCTCCTTCCCTACTGTCTGACCCTAGCCTATCAGGTCCCATCAGGACTGCCTGGATCCTCTTCCTCTGTGGGCTGACTAGGTCACCCCACTCGGGAGAAGTGATCAAGGAGCAGGCAGCCTAGTCCCTTAGGCATGCATGTCATTTCCCAATAATTACCCAAATGAGGAGTTTAAACTCACCAATGTACTCTCTGCATCTTTAATTATATATTTTTAGTGCTCCAGATAACCACAGTATGATTTTAAAGCCTGTGTTTTGAGAAATAAAATAAAATGCACATTTTTTTCATAAGATATCAGAAAATAAAATCAGATATTTATCAACTCTGCCATTCTGTAGTCAAAATGAAAAGAAAAATTGAATATGTTTCTGAATGAAATATGGTGAACTAATCTACATTATTTCATCATAACTGTATCTTATGTCTTTCAATAAAGGTAATTACTATATTCAATTTAAAACTAGCCCCAGTTCTTTTACTTAAAAAGTACTGAGGAGCTACTCAGTAATTAGCAGCTGAGACAGGAGGATCACGTTGACATAGAGGCAGCCTGGGCTACACAGTGACTTCCACAACAGCCCAAGCTATAGAACGAAATCTTGCCTCAAACTTACAAACACAAACCTAGCAACGCTACTTAAAAGCTGATAATTCCTTTCAGTACAATGGAAAATATTTTATATTTAAAGCTGTATTTTTTCTTTGACTGCTACCATACAAATCACAAATACTTATCATATAAATTATACAATAAATAATTGGTTATTACTTTGATTCTATTGATTATGGTTTAAAGTATAAGACCATAGTATAGTTTGCTAGTGGACTAATAGATAAGTAGATCTAATTCTTATTATATAAAGAGCCCAGGCATGTTTTCTCTCTTGTTCACTGGCTCTTAAGGCCAATTAGAGAACTGTTGGTTCCTGCCAATTAATGTGACTATACCTTTGGGTTATCATGTCTTGCCGGTTTTGGTTGTAGGTCTAATATCCACTTATATGCGAGTATATACCATTTGTCTTTCTGCATCTTGGAAACCTCACTTAGGATGATCTTTTCTAGATCCCACTATTTGCCTGCAAATTTCATGATTGCCTTGTTTTTAATTGCTGAGTAGTATTCCACTGTGTGAATGTACCACCATTTCTGTATCCATTCCTTCATTGAGGGACATCTGGGTTGTTTCCAGATGTCCAGATGGCTATTACAAATAAAGCTGCTACAAACATGGTCGAGCAAATGTCTTGTTGTGTACTTGAGCATATTTTGGATATATGCCTAAGGGTGGTACAGTTGGATCTCGAGGAACTGCTATTCCTAATTGTCTGAGAAAGCAACATATTGATATCCAAAGTGGTTGCAGAAGTTTACATTCCCACCAGTAATGGAGGAGGGTTCCCCTTTCTCCACATACTCTTCAGCATGTGTTGTGACTTGAATTTTTCATCTTAGCCATTCTGATTGGTATAAGGAGAAATCTCAGGGTCGCTTTGATTTGCATCTCACTGATAGCTAAGGATGTTGAGTATTTCTTTTTTTTTTTTTTTTTATTAGTTACATATTATTAACTCTGTATCCCAGCTGCATCTCAGTCCCTCAATCCCTCCCAATCCCACCCTCCATCCCTCATCTCCACCCTGCCCCTTTCCAAGTCCACTGTTTGGGGAAGACCTCCTCCCTTTTCTTCTGACCCTGTTTTATCTGGTATCTCCAGGACTGGCTGCAAAGTCCTCCTCTGTGGCCTAGCAGTGCTGCTCCTCCCGTGGGGGTGGAGAGGTCAAAGAGCCTGCCATTGAGTTTCTGAGCATTTCTTTAAGTGTTTCTCTGCCATTCTAGATTCCTTTACAGAAAATTATCTGTTTATCTCCATACCGCACTTTTTAATTGGATTGCTTGATTTGTTGCTGTTTAACTTCTTTAGTTCTTTATATATTCTGGATATCAGCCTCTGTCAGGTATAGGGTTGGTGAAGATCCTTTCCCAGTCTGTAGGCTGTTGATTTGTTCTTACGACAGTGTCTTTTGCTTTACAGAAGCTTTTCAGTTTCATGAGATCCCATTTATTGATTGTTGACATTAGAGCCTGTGCTATTGTTGTTCTGTTCAGGAACTTGTCTCCTGTGCCAAAGAGTTCTAGGTTCTTCCCCACTTTTTCTTCTAAATGATTTAGTGTGTCTAGTTTTATGTTGAGGCCTTTGACCCACTTCGACTTTAGTTTTGTGCAGGGTGCTAAGTATGGATCTATTTTCATTTTTCTGCATGTAGACATCCAGTTGGACCAGCACCATTTGTTGAAGATGCTGTCTTTTTTCCCACTGAATGATTTTGGTTTCTCTGTCAAAAATCAAGTATCCATAGGTGTGTGGGTTTATTTCTGGGTCTTCTATTCGGGTGTAGTGCATATATGTCATAACTAGATACCATTGTTCGTTGTTTCCCTCCCTTGCAAATGTGCATGGTACCTTTTAGCGCTGTGAAAGCTAGTCCTCAGGGAGCGGGCATTTCCGGTCAGTTCCAGCTCAGGGTTTGCTAGACCCTGTATCTGAAGTTCTCATCATACCTTCAACAATAAGAAATTACCTTTCTACCTCTGAGCTGCTATCAATCGCAGTAGCAATAAGCTATGTATTTTGGGAGTCTCTTGGACAATGGTAACAATTCAAAGTGAACTGCTCCTGTCTGCTGTGTGTGTGTGTGTGTGTGTGTGTGTGTGTGTGTGTGTGTGTGTGT
>NW_026596244.1:6511917-6518248 GCF_907164565.1 Psammomys obesus | reverse complement strand
TGTGTGTGTGTGTGTGTGTGTGTGTGTGTGTGTGTGTGTGTGTGTGTGTGTGTGGTGCTGGTAGGTGGTGGGAAAGTTAGATGGTGTTTGGCCCCTGGAGGAAACATTGTCAGCCAGGATGAGAGAATTTTATTTAAATTATGTATTAATTTTGGGTCGTTATTAGTATGATTCTCTGTGACTTTTTTAGACATCCTTTCTGTTAATTTACCTGTCTTCATCTGTGTGAACCTTCTGCTCTCTCACTAATTAGTTTCCTGTTCAATTTTCCCATTCCCTCATGTCAGAGTGTTTCCACCACGGTATTACTTTCACTATTGCTTCATCACCCTGTCCCGCATGGTCTCTTGTTGCTTTCCTGGGTTTTGCAGTTATCTAGGATATATACTACACTCTGAGGATCTGGCTTTATGAACCTCCAATGAGAGACAACATTCAATGTTTATCTTCCTGAGTTTGGGATATCTCACTCAATATGACCTTTTCTAGTTCAATCCATTTATCTGCAAAGTTCTTGATTTCCTTTTTCTTCACAGCTGACTAGTACGCCATAGTGTACATGTAGTGGTTTTCGTTATCCATCCATCAGGAGAAGCCTATTTAGTTTGTTTCCATTTCCTACATTTTGTGAGTAGGGCAGCAACAACTATGGCTGAGGGTCTCGTGGAGTAGGGTGTTAGTGCCTTTGGACATATGCTAAGTATGGCATAGCTGTAATATGTGGTAGGCTTGCACTAAGATTGTGAGAATTCTCCACATTGGATTTCCAGAGGGGCTGGACCAGGTTCCAGGCCCCACCAACAGGGAATGACCATTTAGCTTTCATCACATCCCTTAGAATAATTGTTGTTGCTTGTTTTCTGGTCTTTGATAGTTTTACTGGCATAAGATGAAATCTCAAGGTTGTTTTGAATTAAATTTTCCGAATTGCTAGGAATGAGGGGCATTTTTTGAGACACTTTTCAAGTGTTTTCTCTAGAAGCCCATCCAACTTCTCAGGATTTATGAAGTTATATGTCTTGGGAGTGAATCGACACACACTAATTTATTAAACCAGCATGATCCATATCTACATTCTAAATATTTGTTGTTATGCTCACTGATGAGTGTAATCCTACTTCCATCAAGGACAATTCTTTTGCAAAAGATGAAGACTGTTGCAGAAAATGGCAACCAAATAACAGAGTTGTAGAGCTGAGCCCTAAAGTATGTTTCCACACTGCAGATCCTGCACAGGGATCATTGTGAAATGGAAGCAGAAAGGTAATAAGAGGGACTTTGCTGTGAGATTGTGTCTCTAAAGTGTCAGAAAATATACCCATAAATTGTCATCAACAGGACTGCCTAAACATGAGTTGAACAAGGACAAAAATAATAGCCAAGGTAACATAGGAGGAAAACTCCGAGGAAGCCAAAACTGCACAAAGCACTACAGGCAACTAAGGAAACCTGAGAGCGAGAGAAGACAAGTTCCCTCATGAGCCAGCTTCAAATGCTCAGCTCTGAAAACATACACATAAATTATGTCATGCAGACTGAGCAGGTTGTATTTAAGTATTTACAAATGCATGTGTGTGTGGCCATGATTTTGACAAAGCATAAGGAGAGCTATATAAAGGATGTTTTAAAAGAAGGAAAGACTGAGCTGTCTATGGGCAGGAGGTCTAGGTCCTCTCTATGCAAGGTCTTTGGATAGAATATACATCCTATATTCCTGTACATAAGCGTAACTGTCGAATTCAAAATTCAAATGATTTTCACAAACTTTTTTTCTCCAATTTCCTCTCTTTTGTAGCACTGCCACAATACAAATGCTAGAAATAGCTAGTTAATCTTACAGACCTTCCATTAAAATACATAACTTACACTGGAAAGTGGATTACAATAGCAATTGTAATGTGAATGAGGATGTACGCTGATGAATCTGTGCATTAGCAAAGACCGCAGATGGATAGCATTAGATTAACATTATTATGTACAGCTATGATATACAAGAGTTTTATTAATTTATAAGGGGTTTGTTTGTATTTGATAATATTCATGATAATAAAAAATTAGATATTTTCACATCCTTAATATAGTGTATAAAGGAACAAATTCAAAGAGCAAAACCCAGAAACTTAACAGATATAGCTATTATGAAAAATATCACAGATAGCCATGACATCTTTAAAATATGCTGATATATAATGGGGTCTTCCATTATCTCTAGCTTCACTGAACACCATACAGGTGAGGTTATTGCTTTTTCACTTTTATTAATAAACCTAGTACTACATAAAGAGCTTTCTGGCCCTTACTAAACAAATAGAAAATAAAATAGTTTTACTATCCCCAGGGTTATAGAATATCCTTGAAGAAATAATATGTTTACAATACAATGTTTATCTTGAGAACTTTACAAATTGGATTCTATATTTCATATTTTTATATTTTATAATCAGAAATGAAATATTACTTGAAGCTCTGCTTTTTTTGTGTGACCAAAACTAATCGTTTAAAAATATCTGAAGCAATTCCAATGGTGGACAAAACATGAGTTCCTTCCAAATTGGGAAAACCAAGGAAAGAAAAATTTTAAAAAAGTGTTTGGGCCACAAAGAAAAGTACTTCATTATCATGTAATGACATTTCATCATAATGAAATACTTGAATTTTCAAATGACATTCTATAATAAAAAATATGAAAGTGCCATCTATAATGCCAGACCTAATATTATGACTTGGGAAGTAAAGGAAAAATAATGCACATTTTCTGTACTGAAGCCAAAACAGGGGATTGCCAGGTGGCAGAAAGCCCCCAACTTTGACAAAGATCATTTTCCTTATCTGTCACAAATTGGCTCATGGCCTTCATGAACACTATGCCAAATTCTTTTATTATTAGAGCAGCCAGAAACCTATCAAGCATGATTTCAGAAGCAGTAATTTTTCTGTTCTTGCTCTGTGTCCCATAACTGCGTTGTGACAGGAGGCTAGAGTTAACAGAATAGCCACTCATCACACAAATTGCACAGACTTCATTGAAGCAGGAAGGAAGTAAACAGATGATAGAAATGCAAATGGAAAATCGGGCTGTGAAAGAACTGGGTTGGCAGCTCATCTACTGTGAGTGAAGATGGTGGACTGTTGTTTGGATCACAGGATATGTTGGGAATAAAAGGACGGCCATTATACTGAAATAGCTGTTCAAGTAAAACATTTCATGCTTGGGACAGAAAGTTAGAAACTTAGAAAAAAAGCATTCAGGC
Organism: Psammomys obesus; assembly: GCF_907164565.1. Lineage (NCBI taxonomy): Eukaryota > Metazoa > Chordata > Mammalia > Rodentia > Muridae > Psammomys > Psammomys obesus. The sequence continues at coordinate 6,514,997 of NW_026596244.1, read as the reverse complement.
AAAGTCTTCAAAACTAATAATTCTTTTTTTCTTGTAATTAGCATTGAAATCTGTGCTTCAAAAAGCAAAAACCATTTTTGTTGTTGTAGTTGACTGACTGCATTAATGTATTAAACTTTTATATGTGGAAGAAAACATTCTACTCTTTTGTAGTTCAGTTTAAATATATGTATTGCATATTTTCTATATTCAGAATGTTTTCTTCATCTAGAAATGTGACATAAAACTAAGGGAATGCCCTGAACAGTTAAGATTTTAGTATCTTAACTAAAAAGTGCAAGCCTGTGCTTAATAAATCTGAGATAATATAGAAAATGAGAAGTTAACTTGAAAATTCATAAGCCATACAATAAATGATTTTATGATTAAGCACCTCTCTAAAAGCACATATACATGATGAGAAGACAAGAACAGTGCATTTTCAGTGCACAAGTTTTGTAGCAATTGCTTCCCTTTACATGTTTTTCCTGTATTTGCTTTTCTTTGTTTGGGATGGAACTTTACCTTTTATGCAGTCTTCGAGTTTGAGATTTGCCTGCCTCAGCTCCTGAGTTCTGGAATTACAGGAGTGTATGGCCATGCCCCACTTCAGTAGGTATGAGATGGGGTAAACACGTTTTCTCTTCCCCACATGAGGGGGCTGGGATCCTGTGTGGAGCAGCATGTGCATTCATTTGTGAAACATGGCCACGTAGTTTCTGCACATTTTTAGGTCATAGGAACTCTTTTGAGGAGATGTTTATTGTTCCCAGACTCATACTTAATCATGAAGAATGCTGAGGAAGTGTTTTCTGTGGCAATGCTCATGTCCCAAGGTAACTAGGTGATGTTCTCTACAGGAAGACAATGTTCTCTCATCTCTACATGTGAACTGTCAGTATCAAAGCTCAACATTTTTGACATTTGTGTGGAGAATACATTGATTTTCAGTTCCCAGTTTCTATACTTTCCTAAAGGGTACTGCCTTCTGAATTGAAGGAGGATATAACTCATTGAAAAAGCAATTTACCAAATGTTCAGTTATTCTATTTGCTTATCAATATTCCTTTTAAGATGGCCTTAAGCGATGCAATGTCTCTTTTTCTAGTCCTGAGGGACAGCAGGCAATTTATGCATAATAACTATTTGTTACATTTTCCTAACACATTCACTTTGCTTATAAATAATAATTGTGTTTTAGATGTGAAAATGTTTACCAGGAGATTAACAATTTGTAAAAGCCCTGACATGGCTGATGTAAAATAATATAATTCAATTTTAGAAGCTATAATTTCAGGTTGTACAATTTATGCTGTTCCTCTTAGTCAAGGTAGGATAAAGCAGTTCTCCTGTCAAGGATGATTGGATAATATGATACATTACTTGATTACAAAATGATGCTGGGGAAACAACCCATTTCTCTGTATTAATCTGACTTGTTTAGTGGCCTTCCTGCCTCTGAATTCTGATGAGATGCTCTGCACCAACTTAATTCTTTTTTATGTGCTTTGGGCTGTTTCATTTTTTTTAAGCAGAGTTTTCTCCAAACTGCTTAAATAATGATAGTTTTTCAGAGTTCTATATAGTTTTTCAGCTGTCTTGAATTCTAATTTGGGATATTTTCCTTTGTGGAATATGTGTGGGTTGCCACAAGAAACTGAAAGACATGCAACATGGTAAGGTGCAGTAATAAATTATAATGCTTTTAGAAAGATAAAAATATTCTGATTTTCAATAGTATCTCTTATATGGTTTTAAAATATTTTGTTATTTTACTATTATTATCAGTGTTTGGAAAGAGAAATTATAGAGGGAGATGAAACAGACTATTCTGTTTTACACAGCAACTAAACACATTAAAATATCATACAAATGTTTGGCCTGGAATATTTAAATATTACTGTTTTAAAATTTTGAAATCATTGCCTATTATTAATTACCAGAATATTTATATGCTGTAATAGAATGTTTCTAATCTCTCATGATTCATACATTTTGTTTTATAAGGTTTTATTATAAAAATATATAGACTTTTGTCCCAATAAACCTCGCTACTAAATTTGTCAAATCAGGAATTTTATGTAAGAAGTGGGAAATAGTAAGAGCTGGAGTGGATGAGAACTCCACAAGCAGAGCAACAGAACAAGATAATTTGAACACAGGGAACTTCCCAGAGACTCATAGTCCAACCAAGGACTATACGTGGAGATAACCTGGAACCCCTGCACAGATGTAGCCCATGGCAGTTCAGTGTCCAAGTGGGTTACATAGTAATGGGAAGAGGGACTGCCTCTGACATAATCTGATTGGCCTGCTCTTTGATCACCTCCCCCTGAGGGGGGAGCAGCCTTACCAGGCCACAGTAGAGGACAATGCAGGCAATTTTAATGAGAACTGATAGACTAAGATCAGAAAGGAGAGGAGAACCTCCCCTATCAGTGGACTTGGGGAGTGACATGCATGCAGAAAGGGGAGAAAGGGTGGGATCGGGAGGGAAGGATGGAGGGGCTTATGGGGGGATACAAAATGAATAAAGTATAATTAATAAAAAATTTAAAAAAAGAACCATTTCAGATGTAAAAAAAAAAAAAAAAGAAATATGAAACAGACAGAACAACACTTTCCAAAACCAGAGATTTTTTTTAACCATGTCAATAAGAAAATTAATTACAGGACAACATACTCAAAGACTTTTTTCGGTAGAATATAAACACCTTAATTCTCTTGGTTATGTGACTAATTATTTACATCTAAAACATTTAAATGACCATGTAAAGGGGTGTTTTGTAGTTGTTTAAAATGGAAATGGCATAGTGGATGCCAGCATTTGCTTGGGATTTGTCAAACTTTTCATTTTCTGCTTTGTTCTGAGTGGAAATTTCATTATCTAGATTCTCTTCTATTTCTTTTTGAGATTTCAGGTTTTATGTCATAGACTATGCATTCTGGGACACTTTCTTTATATCTATCTATCATATAATATCTATCTATTATCTATCTATCTATCATTTATCTATCTATATGTCATTATCATGATCATCAAAGAGTTGTCTGTCTATCTATCTATCTATCTATCTATCTATCTATCTATCTATCTATCT
>NW_026596244.1:6462939-6511907 GCF_907164565.1 Psammomys obesus | reverse complement strand
TCTATCTATCTATCTATCTATCTATCTATCTATCTATCTATCTATCTCTATCATTTAGATCTGTCTATCTATCTACCTACCATCTACCTATATCTATCTATCAGCTATTTATCATCATTAGTCATTTACCTATCTAAAATCTGTCTATCAGATCTATCTATCTATCTATCTATCTATCTATCTATCTATCTATCTATCTATTTATCTTCTCTTTATTTATATCCCAGCAATGTTCTATAACTCATAATTTATTTCACAAATTTTTCTAATATTAATGTTAATATGAGGTAAGCTTCTAGAATAGTGTAAAATTAACTATGTTTGCATGACACTTTTAAAATCCCTGATTAAAAATACTTGCTATGGTCAAATGGAAGGGAGGAGGACAGCCCCTCAGTGGACTTGGAGAGGGGCATGGGAGGAGGGTGGGATTGGGAGGGAGGGAGTGAAGAAGCAACAGCAGGTAAACAAAGTGAATAAACTGTAATTAATATAAAAATACTTGTGAAAATATCAGATATTTTGTTGTATTGTATTTTCATTTAGTTCTAGGAATTTGTTTTTATTTTTTATTTCTTCTTTGACAGTAATTGTTTCATAATGAGTTGCTTAATCTTCATCTTCTTTGGGTGTGGGCTATTCAGTAAACATTTTTTAGGTCTGTTTGATCTATGTTACCATTTTCTGATGTCTGTTTGTTTTGTAAGATGGTAAGTTTATTGGTAGAAGTGGTGTACTGATATAAAGTTCTGTGATTGGGTTGGAATTCAACTGTATCTTTAATTCCAGTATTTCAGTTTTTTTTTAAGTTGGGTACACTGGAATTTGGTGTATAAATGTTCAAGAATGTAATGCTATCATTATAAATAGCCTTATTTCTACTGATCACCGTGCCTCTCATCCTTCATGAAAGACACTTTTCTTTGCAGTAAAAGGAAACCATCACAAAACCTCATAACTGGTCAAAATAAGAGAAAAAGATTATGGGATATATCAAGTAGTACTCCCACCCCATTTTCTTTTAATCCTTAACAATACTCTGTTCTATTTCCATGTGTGTTTTTTGTAATTATTTTTATTTTTATTAATTATAGTTTATTCACTTTGTATCTCTCCTGTAGCTCTCTTCCTCCTCCTCTCCCAATTCCATCCTCTCTCCCTATTCCCCACCCATACCCCTCCCTCAGTCCACTGGTAAGGGAGGACCTCCTCCCCTTCCCTCTGATCCTAGTCTATCAAGTCTCATCAGGAGTGGCTGCATTGTCTTCTTCTGTGGCTTGGTAAGGCTGTTCCCCACTCAGGGGGAGGTGATCAAAGAGCAGGCCAATCACTTCCTGTCAGAGACAGTTCCTGTTGCTATTACTATGAATCCACTTGGACACTGAACTGCCATGGGCTACATCTGTGCAGGGGTTCCAGGCCATCTCCATGAGTGGTCCTTGGCTGAGTATCAGTCTCAAAAAGACCCCTGTTCCCAAACATTTTGGATCTGTTGCTCTCTTTGTGGAGTTAGATTGGAAAAGGATCTTCACCAACTCTATATCTGATAGAGGGATAATATGCAGTATATATAAAGAATGCAAGAAGTTAAACAGCAACAAATCAAATAATCCAACTAAAAAATGAGGCTCAGAGCTAAACAGAGAATTCTCAGTAGAGGAATATCGACTAGCAGAGAAACACTTAAAGAAATGTTCAAAGTACTTGTTCATCAGGAAAATGCAAATCAAAACGACCCTGAGATTTCACCTTATACGCATCAGAATGGCTAAGATGAATAACTCAAGTGACAATACATGCTGGAGAGGATGTGGAGAAAGAGGAACCCTCCTCCACTGCTGGTGGGAATGTAAACTTGTACAACCACTTAAGAAATTAATCTGGTGCTTTCTCAGACAATTAGAAATAGCGCTTCCTCAAGATCCAGCTATATCACTCCTAGGGATATATCCAAAAGACTCTCAAGTATAAAACAAGACATCTGTTCTCATCAAAATTGGCTGCATTGTCCTCTACCATGGCCTGGTAAGGCTGCTCCCCACTCAGGGGGAGGTGATCAAAGAGCAGGCCAATCAGATTATGTCAGAGGCAGTCCCTTTTCCCATTACTATGTAACCCACTTGGACACTGAACTGCCATGGGCTACATCTGTGCAGGAGTTCTAGGTTATCTCCACGAATAGTCCTTGGTTGGAGTATGAGTCTCTGGGAAGTTCCCTGTGTTCAAATTATCTTGTTCTGTTGCTCTGCTTGTGGTTTTCCCATCCCCTCCAGCTCTTACTATTTCCCACTTCTTACATAAAATTCCATTCACTCTGCCCATCAGTTGGCCATCAGGCTCAGCATCTGCTTTGACAGTCTATACTGCAGAGGCTTTCAGAGGCCCTCTGTGGCAGGTTTCAAGGTTGTTTCCTATTTTCTTCTGGCTTTCAGAGGCCCTCTGTAGCAGGTTCTGAGGTTGTTTCCTATTTTCTTTTTCTTCTGATGTCCATCCTCTTTGCCTTTCAGGATGGGGATTGAACATTTTAGTTAGGGTCCTCTCTTTTGCTTAGTTTGTTTAGATGTACAGATTTTAGTGGGTTTATTAAGATCAGAAAGGAGAGAAGAACCTCCCCTATCAGCGGACTTGGGGAGTGGCATGCATGCAGAAAGGGGAGAGAGGGTGGGATCGGGAGGGGAGGAGGGAGGGGCTTATGGGGGGATACAAAATGAATAAAGTGTAATTAATAAAAAAAAATTTTAAGCTTAAAAAAAAGAGATAATTGTTACTTTAAGTTCATTGGTGCTTTGTTCATAAGAGCTTAAAATTGGAAGCAGCCTAGATGTCCATGAACTGATGAATGGGTTATGAATATATTGTAAATTTGTACAATGGAATATTATTCAGTTTGTTTTTATTATAATAAATATAAACGATTTAAAAAAAAGACATCTGGTCAACCATGTTAGTAGCAGCTTTATTTGTAATAGCCAGAAGCTGGAAACACCCCAGATGCCCTTCAGTTGAGGAATGGATACAGAAATTGTGGTACATTTACACAATCGAATATTACTTAGCAATAAAAAACAAGGAAATCATGAAGTTTGTAGGTAAATGTTGAGAACTGGAAAAGATCATCCTGAGTGAGTTATCCCAGAAGCAGAAAGACACACAGGGTATATACTCACTCATAAGTGGATATTAAACATAAAATATAGGATAAACATTCTAAAATCTGTTCACCTAAGGAAGCCAATCAAGAAGGAGAACTCTGGCTAAAATGCTTAATCCCCATTCAGAAAAGCAAAGAGAATGGAAATTGGAGGAGAGAGAAAACAGAGAACAAGACAGGAACCTACCACAGAGGGCCTCTGAAAGGCTCTACCCTGCAAAGTATTGAGGTAGATGCCAAGGCTCATAGCCAAACTTTGGGAAGAGTCCATGTGTTTTTATGCGACAAGGAGTTTAATATTTCCAAGTGTGCTTTCTGTTCAGCTAATTATACACAGTTTGCTTTTGGTTTATTCGCATTAACTAGCATCTGATAAAACCATTCTTTTATCCCACTATTACCACAGAGCCTGACTCTAGGCATCTTCTTTTGCCCTCTATCCTGGCCTTCAAAGGAAACTACACATCTATTCTCAAAGGGGCTTTCACTTTTGGTTTCCTTTGTGCTTTAGCTAAATAAGCAATTATCATTTTAAAATGCATTTATTTATTTATTTGTTCATTCATTCACTTTACATCCTGATCAGAGCCCACTCCCTCCTCTCCTCCCATTCCCACCCACCTTCCTTCTTCTCCTTTCCTTCCTACACTTTCCCTCAGAAAAGGGTCCCCCCCATCCTGCTCTCCCCAGGACTGATCTTGAACCTCATTTCTCTCTCTGCTCTCTCTCCTACCTTGTTCCCTTTCTTTCATTGCTTCTGCTGACTATTCTGTTTCATCTTCTGAGTGAGATTTAAGCATCCTCCCTTAGTTCCTCCTTCTCTACTTATCTTCTTTGGCTCTGTGAATTATAGTATGATTAGCCTATATTATACAGCTAAAATCTGCTTATTAGTGAGTACACGCCATGTGTGACTTTCTGTGTCTAGGTTATCTCACTGGGGATAATTTTTTCTAGTTCCATTCATTTGCCTATAAATGTCATGATTCCCTTGTTTTTAATGGCTGAGTAGTGTTCCATTGGGTAAATACAGTTTCCTCATCCATTTTTCAGTTGAGGGGCACTTAGGTTGTTACCAGATTCTGTCTATTATGAATAAATTTGCTATGCACACATTTGAGCAAATGTCCCTGTTGTATGGTAAAGCATCTTTTGTATATATGACCAGGTGCTGGCCTTATTGAGAATATCTGAAGTTAGTGAACTGCAAAGATCCCAGTAATTTCTGACCTGCTCACCTTCTACTAACCTCACCCTAAAAGCTCTGTGAAAACCAAAATGATGTCTGACTTCATTTCCTTTCAAGTGTTCTCCTTAGGAAGTTGTGCTGTAGTCACATCTTATCAGCAAAAGATCCAAAATCAATAGACTCTTCAGACTTACGACTTTTATTCCATGTCCCGATACTGGAATCCATCTCTCTCAATATATATGTCTACATGTTTGTATTCGAATTTCTCATAGTTTATATTGTGAAAACCTACAGTTATTTGGTAAAAGCTATTTTCTTTAACTATGACAGCTCTATTTCCTTATACAAGCTAAGCCTTTGCCCCAGATTGCATCCTGGGAACATAAGTTAATGCAGTCTGGCATGAGAATTATCATATGAAATGACATGTGAAGTCTATGCAAAACCAGCCAACTTCCCATGTCCAGTAAAGTCATAGATCCTAGAAGTGAAACCAGTATAAATCCTAATTATATTCTAAATATGGATCCTCATAACCACAGGTAAATGCAGCTCTCACCACTTACTATAGAAAATTTTTCAGCAGAGGAAGACAATTACAAAAATGTACAGCTATTCAAAACTCATAGAACTGACCATGAGGAGATGACCAGCCCCATTTGATATACCTGCAGCAAACCTCCAAAGCTAAGGCTAGGGAGCATCAAAGAAGGTAGGAAACTATACACATAAAATTTGGTAATATGGCATGTTAAACAAGATCTCAAAAATGACAATATCAGTTAACATGCCAATGAGGACAGGTGATATTGCATAGGATCTCACCTCCAGATGAAGAGTTACAGGCAATTAAAAACTGCTGATGGAAAGAGAATTTATTTTCCTCAGGGATGAGCCCCCTAAATGGTTAAATGTTTATCCAATACAAACTGATCAGCACTAATATATATATATATATATATATATATATATATATATATATATAATCTCTGTAATTGCTTTTGTGTAGGGAGCTGTTTTCACTGTGCTCCTTGAATTGATGATTATATTACCTTAGAGTTTCATATGCCTTCAAAACTGAAAAGGCAACACTATGGACTCTACACTGATTTTTTTCATCATAACTGTGTACATTCTGAAGATCCTTCACAACCTAGTGTTTCTTATTTCACCTGGATCTAATCTTCTTTACTGAGACCCCTGGTACTGGTGACGCTATATTGAGATACAAGGTATTACTATGCAATTCAGCAGCAGCAATGGGGCGGCTGCTACAGGGGTGATTATTCTAATTCTAGCATCCCATCTGGAGTGTGACTATGTCATACTATTACTTATTAAATTAGATTTTTCCAAAGCATAAACCCAAGTACTTTCCTAGGGACATGATACGAGACAACTTTAGCAGTGTCTCTATACACTGTAAGTGAGAAACAGTTTTTAGTATAATAAAATATTATTCAAGCTTATGCAATTATATGTGAGAGTTCCCATATTTTTAAAAATTAGAATCTAAAGATGTTCTCCATACTTGTATGAAATTTGATCAAGTCTTAGAGAGATCAGGGATACAAGGAACACACCTAAACATAGTAAAGGCAATATACAGCAAGCCTATAGCCAACATCAAACTCAATGGAAAGAAACTTAAATCAATCCCACTGAAATCAGGGACAAGGCAAGGCTGCTCACTCTCTCCATAACTCTTCAACATAGTACTTGAAGTCATAGCTAGAGCAATAAGACAATTAAGTGAGATAAAGGGGATACAAATTGGAAAGGAAGAAGTCAAAGTTTCATTATTCACAGATGATGTGATAGTATACCTGAGTGATGCCAAAAACTCAACCAGAGAACTCCTTCAGCTGATAAACACATTCAGCAAAGTGTCTGGATACAAAATTAACTCAAAAATAATCAGAAGCCCTCCTGTATACCCAAGACAAAAGGGCTGAGAATGAAATCAGGGAAACAACACCCTTCACAATAGCCACTAATTACATAAAGTATCTTGGTGTGACTCTAACCAAGCAGGTGAAAGACCTGTTTGAAAAAAACTTCAAGTCTCTGAAGAAAGAAATCGAAGAAGACATCAGAAGATGAAAAGATCTCCCGTGCTCATGGATCAGTAAGATTAACATAGTGAAAATGGCCATCCTGACAAAAGCAACCTACAGATTCAATGTAACTCCCATCAAAATACCAACACAATTCTTTACAGACCTTGAAAGAAAAATTCTCAACTTCATATGGAGAAACAAAAAATCCAGATTTACCAAAACAATCCTGTACAACAACAGATCCTCTGGAGGTATCTCCAGCCCTGATCTCAAGTTGTACTATGGAGCAATAATAATAAAAACTGCATGGTACTGGCATAGAACCAGGCTGGTGGATCAATGGAATCGAAAAGAAGAACAAGAGATAAACCTACACACTTATGGACACCTCATTTTGGACAAGGAGGCCAAAACCATTCAATGGAAAAAAGACAGCATCTTCAACAAATGGTGCTGGTCCAATTGAATGTCTACATGCATAAAAATGAAAATAGATCCATATTTATCACGCTGCACAAAACTAAAGTCCAAGTGGATCAAAGACCTCAATATAAAACCAGATTCTCTAAATCGGTTAAAAGTAAAAGTGGGGAACAGCCTAGAACTCATTGGCACAGGAGACAACTTCCTGAACAGAACACCAACAGCACAGGCCCTAAGAACAACAATCAATAAATGGGACCTCATGTAACTAAAAATGTTTCTGTAAAGCAAAAGACACTGCCATTATAACAAAATGACAGCATACAGATTGGGAAAGAATCTTCACCAACCCTACATTGGACAGAGGGCTGATATCTGGAATACATAATGAACTAAAGAAGTTAAAAGGCAATAATTCAAGAAAACCAATTAAAAATGGGGTATGAGCTAAACAGAAAATTCCCTGTAGAAGAATATAGAATGGCAAAGAAATACATAAGGAGATGTTCAACATCCCTAGCCATCAGAGAGATGCAAATCAAAACGACCCTGAGATTTCACCTTACACTCATCAGAATGGCTAATATCAAAAACTCGAATGATAACGCATGCTGGAGAGGCTGTGGAGAAAGGGGAACCCTCCTCCATTGCTGGTGGGAATGTCAACTGGTACAACCACTATGGAAATCATTCTGGAGCTTTCTCAGGCAATTAGGAATAGTGGTACCTCAAGATCCAGCTATACCACTCCTAGGCATGTATCCAAAAGATGTTCAAGTACACAAGGACATTTGTTCAACCATGTTTGTAGCAGCTTTATTCGTAATAGCCAGAACCTGGAAACAACCGGATGTCCATCAACCTAGAGGAATAGATAAAGAAATTGTGGTACATTTACCCAATGGAATACTACTCGGCAATTAAAAACAAGGAAATCATAAATTTTGCAGGCAAATGGTGGGATCTAGAAAAAATCATCCTGAGTGAGGTATCCCCAAAGCAGAAAGACACATGATATATCCTCACTTATATAGACCTATAAGATAGGATAAGCATACTAAAATATGTACACCTAAAGAAGAAAAACAAGAAACAGGGCCCGCGGTAAGATGATTAATCCTCATCTAGAAAGACAAAGGGGATGGACATTGGAAATAGGAGAAAACAAGTAACAGGGCAGTAGCCTCCCACAGAAGGCACCTAAAAGATTCTACCTAGCAGTGTATCAAAGCAGATGCTGAGACCCATAATCAAGCCTTCAGCAGAGTGTAGGGAATCATATGAAGGAAGGAGGAATTACTATATCCTAGAGGGGACAGGGAGACCCACAATGTCCAAATATATCTGAGCATAGGGGTCTTCTACGAGACTGTTTATCCAACCAAGGACCACGCATGGATATAACCTACAACCCCTGCTCAGACATAGCCCATAGTAGCTCAGTATCCTAGTGGGTTCCCTAGTAAGGAGAACAGGAATTCTTCCTGACATTAACTCATGACCTTCCCCTCCTTCCTGAAGGAGAAGCAGCCTTGCTAGGCCACAGATAAGGACATTGAAACCTCCTGAAGATACCTGATAAGGTAGGGTCAGATGGAAGGAGAGGAGGACACCCGCTCTCAGTGGACTCAGAAGGGGGCAGGGAGGAGATGAGGGAGGGAGGGGAGGATTGAGAGGGAAAGAGGGAGAGGGCTACAGCTGGGATACAAGTGAATGTATAAAAATATTAAAAAATAAAAGTATTAAAAAAAAGAAATTTGATCATTACATATATGGTCTGTCTGTCTATTACTCTCTCTTTTTTCTTTTTCTCTCTATCCATTTAAAACAATTAAGTCAACACAGTGCTTCTTCATTTGAGCATTACAATCTCCATTTAACCTCTCTCTTTGTCTTGTATTTTCTATGTAGCTGTTAGGCTTGAGTAGACAGCCAGTCCCTTTATGATGGCAATCATCAACCATAACCTAGATGCTTGGGATTTCACAGATTTACTTTATGTAGACATGATAGTTTTAGTAAATTTTTTTTTGTATTGGACTTATTGATCTTCAGAGATTGTGCATATTTCCACTCAAAGTATGTATCATTTTACTAATACACCCACTTTCCTGGTGGTCCTACTGGAGCTTTTTTCCATCTGTCTCACAGAGCTACAGAGTGGCATCTTTTCCTTTCTTCCTTGTTTAAACTGATGCCCTGGTGATAGAATTTGCTGTTATGAATTTAGAAAAAGCCATGATTTCAAGGCCACTTAATTTTTTTCAGTGAGTTTGATGTTATTATGTAAGCATTAGAAATACTCATAATGGAACTGGTTGTTTTCAGCAGACAGAAATATTTAACAGGTATATTTTCAAAAAATGAAACATTTCAGATAATATTTGGCAATATAATTTATTTTATTGTTTGTGTATTGGTGTCACTTTCTCTTCAAAGTTGGCTTCTGATAATATTATTTTATTTTCTGTGTGAATTTAATATAATAGACTGAAAACATTATTATGTAAGTATATTATTACTAAAAATATCATCTAAGTTTGTATCCTTTTAAAAAATTCTATGAGTTCTACATGTTTTTATCATCATAATCGACCGAAGCTAATGCTGGCTAGACTAGAGCACAAGGAAGGGCCAAATCTCAGCACCTGGCTGCTCTAAGAGGCTCCACCTGTGGTCTTTAGACTAAGGATAGGAAGTTTATTACTACCAGGATTAGGTTTTAACAGTCTCCCACTGAGTTTGCAGATAAGGCCCATGATTACTCTCCTAATTTAATTTTTTAATTAAATTCTTATTTTTTACATTAATTACATTTTATTAGCTTTTCATCCAAGCTGTACCCTCCTCCCTCATTCCTTCCCAATCCCACCCTCCCTCCCTCACCTCCTCCCACGCCCTTCTCCAAGTCCACTGATGGAGGAGGTCCACTTCCTCTTCCTTCCAACCCTAATTTATCAGGTCTTCAGGACTGGCTGCAATGTCCTCCTCTGTGTCCTAGCAAGGCTACTCCTCCTTGGCGGATAGGGGGGTGTCAAAGAGCCTGCCATCAAGTTCATGTCAGAAACAGTCCCTATTCCCCTTATTAAGGTACCCACTTGGATACTGAACTACCAAGGGCTACATCTGAGCAGGGGTTCTAGGTTATATCCATACATGGTCCTTGTTTGGAGAAACAGTCTCCTAAAAGACCCATGTGCCCAGATATATTTGGTCCTTGTGGAACTCCTGTCCTCTCCAAGTCATATTAACTCCCCCCCCCTTTTTTTTTTGATTCCCTGCATTCTGCCAGAGGTTTGGTTATGAGCCATAATATCTGTTTTGATATACTGCTAGGTAGAGTCTTTCAGAGGCCCTCTGGGGTAGGCTCCTTTCCTGTTACTTGTTTGTTAACATTCTTAAATGTCTCACAGTAAGATTTTTAGCATAACTTTGACTTGTCTCTTTTTAAAAATGGTGCTGAGAGAGCAAAGACTAAAGTGTTAGAGGGGGTCTAAAATGGATGAAAATGATTAATGAATAATATATGAGTATGTGGAAATGTCACAGAGAAACTCACTGATTTATGCAAATAATTCAAACTAATTTCAAAATATTAGTTGACTATGAGCCAATGGGTTTATTTGTTACATTGAATTTCAGTCCATTCTGCCTGCATGTCAGTGCTATATACCTTATTACTTTTTTTTTTTTTTCTTTTCAGCTAAGCCTTGAAGTTGAGACACATTAAGACAAGTTAGTTCCTCACACTAATAAATTCTCAACCCATGTTAGGAGTGTTGTTAACTTAACAATATTAAATCTTTAAATCTATGAGCATGAGATTCTGAAATCTTTTTAGATACTCTTTAATTTCTTTCAATATTATTTTATACATTTCATAACATAACTGTTTTTATTTTGTTATTTTATTCCTTGTGGTTTTATTCTTTGGCTGTGATTGTAAATCACTGTCTTAATTTTGTATTTGCATTCATAACATGAATGTAAGAAAGTACAATTTGTTTCTCCAATATATATCTTGTAGATTACTACTTTTTAACCTCTTCTATTTGTGATAATCAGATTTTCTTCTTGAATATTAAGTATTCCTTATGATTACTTATGTGAGAGAAGATGGTATCTCTAAGCAAAGGTAGTTTAGACCTTCAAAGTGTGGGGGGCTCTGTCATTTATGACAAAATCAACATTTTTTAGAGGGGACATCACTCTAAATGAATTTAACCAGACACAGGTACTAAATTCTGGTTGATTTCATTAAGATGTAGAACCACAAATCATTGACTTAGAAGAAACTCAGAGCAGTAGGACCAGAGGCCACTAGCCAAGCATTTAGGGAATGTAAGATGAAATGTGATCAGTTAGCTTGGAGGAGTAAGCTTCAGCAATTAACTGAACTGTGTGGTGAACATCCGCTAGCAATGATGTATGGATGTGCCAAAGTGTTAAATTTTATGTTAATTGATGTTTAATATTCTGACATACGTGGTTGAAATGATGGACATGTCTTCCTCTGTGGCCTGGTAAGGCTTCTCTCCAATCAAGAGGCAGTGATCAATGAGCCAGCCACTGAGTACATGACAGAGACAGTCCCTGTTGCCGTTACTAGGTAACGCAATTGGAGATTGACCTGCCATGGGCTACCTCTGTGCAGGGGTTCTAGGTTATCTCCATGCATGGTCCTTATTTTGAGTATCAGTCTCAGAAAAGAACCCTGGGCCCAGATTTTTTTGGTTTCCTTGCTCCCCTTGTGGAGCTCCTGTCCCCTTTAGGTCTTTATTTCTCCCCCTACTTTCATAAGATTCCCTGCACTCTACCCAAAGTTTAGTTATGAGGCTCAGCATTTGCTTTGATATGCTGCTGGTTAGAGAATTTCAGAGGCCTCTGTGATAAGTTCCTGTCTTGTTTCCTGTTTTCTCCCTCTTCTGATGTCAGTCCTATTTGCCTTTCTGAGTGAATATTGATCATCTTACCCAGGGTCCTCCTTCTTGCTCCTTCTTTAGGTGTACAGATTTTAGAATGTTTATCCTATATTATAGGTCTAATATCCACTTATAAGTGATTATATACCTTATGTGTTTTTCTTCTGGGATACCTCATTCAGGATGATCTTTTCTAGTTCCAAACATTTAGCTGCAAATTTCATGATTTCCTTGTTTTTAATTGCTGAGTAGTATTCCATTGTGTAAATGTACCACAATTTCTTTATCCATTCCTCAGTTGAGGGACATTTATGTTCTTTCCAGCTTATGGCTATTACAAACAAAACTTCTACAAACATGGTTGAGCTAATCAATATCCTTAATGTATACTTGAGCATATTTTAGATATATGCCTAGGAGTGGTATAGGTGGATCTTGAGGAAGCACTATTCTTAATTGTCTGAGAAAGCACTGGATTTATTTCCAAAGTGGTTGTACAAGTTTATGTTTCCACTAGCAATGAAGGATGGCTCCCCTTTCTGCACATTCTGTCCAGCATTTTTGTCACTTGATTTTTTTATCTTAGCCATTCTGATGGGTGTAAGGTAAAATCTCAGTATCGTTTTGATTTGCATTTTTCTGATTACTAAGGATGTTGAACATTTCTTTAAATGTTTCTCTGTAATTCAATATTCTCTTGAGAATTCTCTGTTTAGCTCTGTACCCCATTTGGATTATTTTATTTGTTGCTTTTAACTTCTTAAATTCTTTATATATTCTGGATATTAACCCTCTGTCAGATATATGGTTGGTGAAGATTTTTTTTCCCAGTCTGTCAGCTGTTGTTTTGTTCTGATGACAGTGTCCTTTGCTTTACAGAAGCTTTTCAGTTTCATGAGGTCCCATTTATTGATTGTTGATCTTAGAGCTTGTGCTGTTGGTGTTCTGTTCAGGAACTTTTCTCCTGTGTCAATGAGTTCTAGGCTCTTCCACACTTAGTATGACTGGTTTTACATTGAGGTCTTGGATCCACTTGGACTTTAGTTTTGTGCAGGGTGATAAGTATGGATCTATTTGCTTTTTTCTACATATAGACATCCAGTTATAACAGTACCATTTGTTGGAGACGCTGTCTTTTTTCCATTGTTTGATTTTTTTTTCAAAAATCAAGGATCCATAGGTGTGTGGGTTTATTTCTGGGTCTTCTATTCGATTCCATTGATCCACCATTGTTTCTATGCCAGTATCATGCAGTTTTTATTACTATTGCTTTGTAGCACAGCTTGAAAATAGGGATGGATATACCTCCAGACTATCTGTTATCGTATAGGATTGTTTTAGCAATTCTTGGTTTTTGTTTGTTTTGTTTTTGTTTTTGTTTTTCCATATGAAATTGAAAATTGTTCTTTCAGGTCTGGAAATAATTGTGCTAGTATTTTTCTGGGAATTGCAATTGAATTTGGCTTTGTATGCTCAGCATGTGTTTGCAGAGTCAACTGTTTTTCAAGAGGTCATTTCAAGCTTAAGCTTTTCTTGTTGGGTTGAATCTTATCCTGATTATATACAAACAGTGCTATGAGGTGGGCTGGAAAATATGAGAATTCCATTATGATTTCCCACATAATGGCAAGAATTTCAAAGTTTTATAAACCTTTTTCTGTCTGAAAAGAAATGCTGTCTAGAAGCAGAAAGGGGAACTTAAGTATCTTAAGATATGTTCCTTTTCATATGTAATGGGTCCTCATGATTGTTGAGGAATGTATACACCAGAAATTGAAAGAAATCAAAGTAGTATTTTCAAAGACATGAAAGAAGCATACTGCAAGACTGAAATGTTTTATAAAGTCCATTTTTTCACAAACAATAAGTATAAAGGTGATGTGTGAAGCTTATTTCTTCAAGATGCAAGTGAAATTTTACTCTTATCCCTCATACTAACATGCCTAACAAAAGAATGAAATCTTCTTTGTCTAGATGGCTCTGATGCTTCTTCAGTTTTATGTGTAGAAGCAGCCTTTGTCCAGCTGCACTTCCTATGCACTGTTCTTTGTACTGTTGTGTAGTATATGTCATTTGTACCAGAGGTTTTTAGTTTATTTGTGAGCTCCATGCAGATAAATAATTTCCACTCAAAAAGGGCTGTGAATAGGCTCAGTACTAGATATTCAATATTATAAAGACATGTGAGTTTCCAAATTAAATATGGTATTTTCGAAATTCTCACTAAAGTGAATAGACCGTGCTCATAATCAGCTTCATCCAAAGCTTACAATTCTTAAGCAAGTTTTATAACTCTGCTCCATTTTAGTGAAATATATATTTAATAAGATGATTTCTTTTATATTGATGCTTTTAACCACAAGTATTTCATAGTTGTAAAGAATAAAACATGTCTGTATACATACTTCACCTACAGAATATTGAGGGAATTTTATCAAAGAAGAATAAAAACAGTGTAAACTATTCTCAGGAGCAGGTATCAAACCTAACAGTCATAATAGAGAAGTACTTTCTTAATTTATATATAGAATAATGGTTTGCTCTGGTGGTGATAAACATTAAGCATGGAAAGCTAAAATCTTTTGACTGTTATGCCTAATATTAATGAGCTAAAAGATATAATATCCCACAGAGTATGTTGTTCATCATTCGCATAAAACCAAGTCAAAGATCAGACCTCATATTTTTCACTGACTGTGGCTTTGCTGTCCTTGGTCATTATCTTACCTCTGTTAAATTTCCAAAGCTTTGGAATCTAGAAGGGAAATATAAGAGTATTCATACTTAATTTTTAAAAATATATCACTTTATGTAACACATACACGTTGCCTGGGAATCTTGCATCCTGTTGCACTACCACAATTTAGAAATTGAAATCATTGATGTAAATACAAAATTACATTTATATGCATAAACAGGTATAACATATTTATACATGTGTTCATGTATGTTTGCTGGCATTTGATATACACTAAAATAATGGTGTAATTTCTTTGTATATATCAATTTCAAACATTTTCTAACTTTACACTGGATTGCATTTTTATGAAATGTATTAATTTTCTGTGACATTCTTCATATATTTTTACCTTGTACATATAACAAACTGTGCCAATTGAGTGTGTTAACTGGTTGCACCTGTTTATGTTTTTCTATGGGTATTTGGATGACTTTAGAAGGTGTGGCCCCATTTAACTTCATAATATTACATATATGATAGTGATGGTGAAATTTGCTTTGAAAGACATAGTAAATGTATCTTTCTAATATTTCAATGGTCTTACAAAAATGGCTTTGAAGAGGAGGATCTGGAGGAGATAAGGAACAATGGTGAAACGTAATGCGACATTTTTTTAACTTTTTATTTTTTATTAATTACACTTTATTCATTTTGTATCCCCCCATAAGCCCCTCCCTCCTCCCCTCCTGATCCCACCCTCCCTCCCCTTTCTGCATGCATGCCACTCCCCAAGTCCACTGATAGGGAAGGTTCTCCTCTTCATTCTGATCTTAGTCTATCAGTTCTCATCAAAAGTGGCTGCATTGTCCTCTTCTGTGGCTTGGTAAGGCTGCTCCCCCCTCAGAGGGAGGTGATCAAAGAGCAGGCCAATCAGATTATGTCAGAGGCAGTCCCTCTTCCCAGCACTATGTAAGCCACTTGGACACTGAACTGCCATGGGCTACATCTGTGCAGGGGTTCTAGGTTATCTCCATGAATAGTCCTTGGTTGGAGTATGAGTCTCTGGGAAGTTCCCTGTGTTCAAATTTTCTTGTTCTGTTGCTCTCCTTGTGGAGTTCCTGTCCTCTCCAGCTCTTACTATTTCCCACTTCTTACATAAAATTCCATTCACTCTGCCCATCGGTTGGCCATAAGGCTCAGCATCTGCTTTGATAGTCTGCAGGGCAGAGGCTTTCAGAGGCCCTCTGTAGCAGGTTTCTAGGTTGTTTCCTGTTTTCTTCTTCTTGTGATGTCCTTCCTCTTTGCCTTTCAGGTGGGGATTGAACATTTTAGTTAGGGTCCTCTCTCTTGCTTGGTCTCTTTAGATGCTTAGATTTTAGTGGGTTTATCCTATATTATATGTCTATATGAGTGAGTATATACCATGCGTGTCTTTTTGCTTCTGGGAAAACTCACTCAGGATGATCCTTTCCAGGTCCCACCATTTACCTGCAAATTTCATGATTTCCTTATTTTTCATTGCTGAGTAATACTCCATTGTATAGATGTACCACAGTTTCCTCATCCATTCTTCAGTTGAGGGGCATCTGGGTTGTTTCCAACTTCTGTCTATTACAAATAAAGCTGCTACAAACATGGTTGAGCAAATGTCCTTTTTATGTACTTGAGCCTCTTTTGGATATATGCCTAGGCGTGGTATGGCTGGATCTTGAAGAAGCGCTATTCCTAGTTGTCTGAGAAAGGGCCAAATTGATTTCCAGAGTGGTTGTACAAGTTTACATTCCCACCAGGAGTAGAGAAGGGTTCCCTGTTCTCCACAACCTCTCCAGCATGTGTTGTCACTTGAGTTTTTGATCTTGGCCATTCTCATGGGTTTAAGGTGAAATCTCAGGATTGTTTTGATTTGCATTTCCCTAATGGCTAATGAGGTTGAGCACTTCTTTAAGTGCTTCTCTGCCATTTGATATTGCTCTATTGAAAATTCTCTGTTTAGCTCTGTTGCCCATTTTGTAAGTGGATTACTTGGTTTGCTGCTTTTCAGCTTGTTTAGTTCTTTATATATACTGGATATGAGTCCTCTGTCAGATAAAGGGTTGGTGAAGATTCTTTCCCACTCTGTAGGTAGTCGTTTTGTTTTGATGACGGTGTCCTTTGCTTTACAGAAGAATTTCAGTTTCATGAGGTCCCATTTATTGATTGTTGCTCTTAGAGCCTGCAATGTTGGTGTTCTGTTCAGGAAGTTTTCTCCTGTACCAATGAGTTCTAGGGTATTCCCCACTTTTTTTCGTAGCCGATTTAATGTGTCTGGTTTTATGTTGAGGTCTTTGATCCACTTGGTCTTCAGTTTTGTGCAGGGTGATAAGTATGGATCTATTTTTATTTTTCTACATGTAGACATCCAGTTGGACCAGCACCATTTGTTGAAGATGCTATCTTTTTTCCATTGTATGGTTTTGGTATCTTTGTCAAAGATCAGGTTTCCATAGGTGTGTGGGTTTATTTCTGGGTCCTCTGTTCGGTTCCATTGATCCACCATTCTGTTTCTATGCCAGTACCATGCAGTTTTTAAGACTGTTGCTCTATAGTACAACTTAAGATCAGGGATGGAGATACCTCCAGAAGATCTTTTATTGTAGAGGATTGTTTTAGCAATTCTGGGTTTCTTGTTATTCCATATGAAGTTGAGAATTTTTCTTTCCAGGTCTGTAAAGAATTGTGTTGGTAATTTGATGGGAATTACATTGAATCTGTAGATTGCTTTTGGTAAAATGGCCATTTTTACTCTGTTAATCCTGCCAAGCCATGAGCATGGGAGATCTTTCCATCTTCTGATATCTTCTTATACTTCTTTCTTCAGAGACTTGAAATTTTTTTCATACAAGTCTTTGACTTCCTTGGTTAGGGTTACTCCGAGGTACCTTATGTCATTTGTGGCTATTTCAAGTCACTTCTTACTTTGGATGGCGTTAGTTGCTTTCTGCCAGGATGACCAAAATGCCTGAAAGAAGCAACATAAAGAAAGGTGATATTGTGTCTTACAATTTCAGTCAGTCCATATAGTGCAGAGGACACTACAGAGTGCTTCAGAAAGCAGAGGAAGGAGAATAGAAGCAGCTACCTTGTTCTCTCCTCTCCCTTCTATTAAGTCAAAGGCCCCAGCCTCTAGGATGCCGACACTCATATTCAAGGCAGGTGTCCTCTCTTCAGTCGGTTCTCTCTGAGAAAGCCTTCACAGATCCAGAGAGGTGCCTCACCAACAGTGTAGATATTTCTCAATCCAGTCACCTTGATAATCATTGCTCATCACGCATTCAAGGATGTACAAGTTATACGATTAGTAGATTTTATCATATGAAAGTAGGGAACATTGGTGTGAATGTAATGTATTAGGTGAGCTCAGGTACAGGGCCATATTAAACATAATAAATACTACTACTACTAATAATAATACTTACAATTATTATTATTATAAGTATTATCATTATTAATTCACTTTGTATCCTGGTTGTAGCCCTCTCCCTCATTTCCTTCTGTTCCCACCTCAATACCTCAATTCCTCCTTTCTCCCTCCTCAATTCAACAAATAGGGTTAGTCCTCCACCTCTACTACTTGACCCTAACCTACAAGATCTCATCAGGACTGCCTGAATCCTCTTCTTCTATGGCCTAGTAAGGTATTGAACTTTAAACATTAGGACATACAAGCATTTTCCCATTTTCTAGTCATATCACTCATACTCTGCTATTCTCCTTTAAATCTCTCATCCTTGGAACACTTTCAACATACTTAATTTAACACTATCTTTTTGAATTGACACTTGAAAATGTTGTACCTTATACAGTTTTTTACTTAATCTTTCTACATTTTTCTCATTATCTTGTGCTTTTGTTTTATATAATTATGATTTTTTATTATTATAACATGTTTTATTCTTTTCAAAAAAAAAAAGTTTTATGTCAGTTATCGAGCCAGTCTAAAGAAGATAAACAGGAACGAGGACCCAGGGTAAGATGATCAGTCCTCACCTAGAAAGACAAATGGGATGGGCATTGGACGTAGGAGTAAACAAGTAACAGGACAGGAGCCTACCACAGAGGGTCCCTGAAAGACTCTACCTACCAGTGTATCAAAGCAGATACTAAGACTCATAACCAAACGTTGGACAGATTGCGGGGAATCATATGATAGAAGGGTAGTTAGTATGACGTGGAGAGGATAGGAGCTCCACAAGGACCAAATATATCTGGGCACAGAGGTCTTTTCTGAGACTGACACTTCACCAAGAACCATATATATATAACCTAGAACCTCTGCTCGGATGAAGCCCGTGGTAACTCAGTAACCAATTGGTTTCCCATGGTAAGGGGAACAGGGACTATTTCTGACAGGAACTCAATGGCAGGGTCTTTGACCTCCCCATTCCCCAAGGGAGAAGTAGTCCTGTTGGGACACAGAGGAGTACTTTGCAGCCACTCCTGAAGATACCTGATGAAACAGGGTCATATGAAAGGGGAGGAGGTCCTCCCCAATCAGTGGACTTGGAAAGGGGCAGGGAGGAGATTGAGGGAGGGAGGGTGGAATTGGGAGGGAATGAGGAAACAGGATATAGCTGGGATACAGAGTTAATAAAATGTAACTAATAATAAAAAAATAAAAAAATTAAAGAAAAAAAAAGTAATACAATCATCAGTTTTTCACACACACACACACAAAGAAAGAAAACCAACTACCATGTAACAGTCTGTCTTGGAAGGGGTGCTGATCCTCTTTTTCCACTTGGGTTGCTTTGGTTTTGAAGCAGGATTTCACAAGAAAAATTAACCTTGATTGCCTTTATTCTTTTCTTTTCTTTGACAGTTTTTTTCTAGAAGATTTTGTTTAATCATTCCTCTTTACTATTTTCCCATGTATTATAACCACAAAAAAAAAAAAAGTTCCTGGTATCTATCACAGCCCATAGTTGAGGAAAACCAGGCAGTACGGACATCAACTGAAGGAGTAAGTAAGCTTATAGGATTTGGAATCCTCTGCTGCCAATATCTTATCCCACAAAGTGGCAAAAGTTTGGGTAGCAAGTGGTGATGACATCATGAGTCCTTTTGTTGTTGGCAAGAATGGCTATACGATATTCATGGAACAGGTCATATTGTGTCTTTAGTGTTGTAAATCTCTATATCACTCAATAATGTTCATTCACACAGGACACAAATATATCAAATTTCTTGTAGCTAACTTTCTGATTACAAAATCAAAAATCTGGCTATCAAACCAAGCCACTTATTCCATGCCATGGATGTATGTAATTGTCAATCTGATCTATTTCCTTGCCAAGTTCAGTGTTCAACAGGATAATATTCAACAGGATAGTTCAGTGTTCAACTGACTGGAATCATATATGCTAGGAGGATTTCCCATCAGCTCTATCAGGTACTATAGTAGTACATCTGTCCATTTTCAGCTCTGCTCATATATTATGCAGAACCATCAGTAAATCAGACATGATTTCAAGTATTCTCTTTCCCTCAGAATTCCTGATGGGGGCTGCTTCTTCTGAGAACATATGCAGGCAGAGAGAGAGAAAGAGAGGAGAGGAGAGGAGGGGAGGAGAGTGGAAAGGATGGGAGAGAAACCAAGCACCAAGCAGTGGGAATTTCAACCACTTCTTTTTTAATTAAATTTTTATTTTTATATTAATTTCAGTTTATTCACTTAGTATCCCAGCTGTAGCCCCCTCCTTTATTCCTTACCAATCACACCCTCCTTCTCTGATCTCCCATTCCCCTCTCCAAGTCCACTGATTGCGGAGGTCCTCCTCCATTTCCACCTGACCCTAGCTTATCAGGTCTCATCAGGACTGGCTGCATTATACTCCTCTGTGTTCTGGCAAGGCTGCTTCCCCCTCAGGAAGACCACTCCTTCTTAAAGTTGCTTGTCCCTTCAGGGCTTACTGAGTCCAATTAATACACAGTCTTATCTAGATGATAAGACTGCTTCTGTGTACATTTGCTCTATGGTGGTCTGGATAATATCTACTTCATAATTGGCAGTTGAGATTGCATGATAATTATTTATTTTTATTTTTATTATTAGTTACATTTTATTAACTCTGTATCCCAGCTATATCCTGCTCCCTCATTCCCTCCCAATTCCACCCTCCCTCATGTCCTTCCTGCCCCTTTCCAAGTCCACTGCTTGGAAAGGACCTCCTCCCCTTTCATCTGACCCTGTTTCATCAGGTATCTTTGGGACTGGTTGCAAAGTTCTCCTCTGTGTCCTAGCGGGACTGCTCCTCCCTTAGGGAGTGGGGAGGTCAAAGACCCTGCCATTGAGTTCCTGTCAAAAATAGTCCCTGTTCCCCTTACTATGAGACACCAATTGGTTACTGAGCTACCACAGGCTACATCCAAGCAGAGGTTCTAAGTTATATCCATACATGGTTCTTGGTGGAGTATCAGTCAGAAAAAACCTCTGTGCCAGATATATTTGGTCCTTGTGGAGTTCCTATCCTTTCCATGCCATACTAACTTCCCCTTCTTTCATATGATTCCCTGCACTCTGCCGAAGGTTTGGTTATGAGTCTTAGAAAAGATCATTCTGAGTAAAGTATCCCAGAAGGAGAAAGACACACATGGTATATACTCACTTACATAGACCTATAAGTTAGGATAAACATAGTGAAATCTATACACCTAAAGAAGATAAACAAGAAAGAGGACAGGGGGTAAGATGATCAACCTTCACTGAGAAAGACAACGGGACGTGCATTGGACATAGGAGAAAACAAGTAACAGGTCAGGAGCCTACAGCAGAGGGTCTTTGAAAGACTCTACCTAACAGTGTATTAAAGAATGATAATTATTATACAGTTGAGAGTTTTGTTGCACAGGGTGGTGGATGGTGGTATTTTTTTTTTTTTTTTGGATAATGGCAAGGTTTTAAACAATTGTATTGTTTATACTATAATAATAATAATAATTAATTAGAATTATTCACTTTGTATCACCGCGTGGATATGAAGGAGATGGCTACAGCTGGGGTTTTTTTTTAGATTTTTTTTATTTTATTAATTACACTTTATTCATTTTGTATCCCCCCATAAGCCCCTCCCTCCGCCCCTCCTGATCCCACCCTACCTCCCCTTTCTGCATGCATGCCACTCCCCAAGTCCACTGATAGGGGAGGTTCTCCTCTCCTTTCTGATCTTAGTCTGTCAGTTCTTATCAAAAGTGGCTGCATTGTCCTCTACTGTGGCCTGGTAAGGCTGCTCCCCCCTCAGGGGGAGGTGATCAAAGAGCAGGCCAATCAGATTGTGTCAGAGGCAGTCCCTCTTTCCATTACTATGTAACCCACTTGGACACTGAACTGCCATGGGCTACATCTGTGCAGGGGTTCTGGGTTATCTCCACGAATAGTCCTTGGTTGGAGTATGGGTCTCTGGGAAGTTCCCTGTGTTCAAATTATCTTGCTCTGTTGCTCTGCTTGTGGAGTTCTCTACAGCTGGGTTTTAAACTCTTAAGGATTTGGCAGATGTTCTTCTGAAATGTCCTGCCAAATGTCCCAGATGACATTCCTAACTGACAAAAAACACTTGAACAACATTAAATGTGTTGTATCAGATGGAATAAGTGGCAGTGAATATTGCAAAGCATCTAGTACCTTTCATGGTTCTGGGTATCTTCAAAAAACTGCAACTTCTCATTGAAGACAACAAATTTGCCTATTGACACAGCCAATTGAGGAATATTTAGCATCTGGAATCGAAGATGGTTCAAATGCAACAAGGCTTCTTCTCTGGTTGTAAAAGGGGTACATGTAATGATTTATGTCTCATCTTAAAAGAGAGATATTGGCATGCTCTATCCCAATACATCCATTGATTTTCCCTGAGATTAAAGTCTCCTTAATTTAAACGCCTTTATTGCCAACCTTCTGAAATAAAAATATGTTACAGAGAAGTCTGTACAGCTTCTGGCTGAATAAGCACAATCAAAAGAATCCCACTGATGTAGTAGATCAGTCTTATATCTAGGAGAAGGAACGTGTAGTGAAGATCTCAGAGTCAAAGTGTGACAGAGAGCTGAGAACTTTCTATGTTTGAGAATAAGGCATATCATGTTTTATCAGGTGCGTGAGCAGAGGAAACGATTTTTAGTGGTCTTTACAAATATGTATTTAGAAACAATTCATTTTCCAGATCATCAAGTACGTCAGATACAAGGGATGAAACAATTTCTTACAGAAGAAACCTCGAGCTGATGAAATAAGTAAAATTAAAGTTAAAATCATGTAAGGTTTATGGCAATCTAGGATCATCTTGCAGTATTTATCTGTTTTCTTTACAACCTAAGTACATGACTTCATTTTCATTGCATTTTTCAAATCCTTGGCTGAACAGGGAGGGAGTCTTCATCTCTCTAGGAGTACTGTATTATTTGGGATTTAGTATTTTATAAGTATAGGAAGCCAAAATGGATGACCTCTTCTTGGTTATTACTATGTAATGGCTGACTCTGCAGAGATCAAGATCCAAACACTGAGGTTCTACAAGCTACTGACCATATTTATTTTATTTGTACCTTATGAGAATGATGAAATATGTACAGAAAGCTTCAACACACTGAGCACAATGAAAATAGCAAGACAAGATAAATTCAATCCTCCTACAAGAAACTATTCTCCGTAAATAGGAACCTATACTCACCAGAACCCATACCCATATAAATGCACTACTCCACTTAAGAGAAGAAAGGCTTCACAGACTCAACACCATTTGAAGGTCAGTATGACTAGGATAGTAATCACCAACTACATTTCAACATGGAATTTCAAGGAAATGAATCATCAGAGTATAGCCAAGCTCTGTGATTCAAATTTTATGGTACACATTGCCCATTCCTTCTATTTGCTAGGCTGTTCTTGCTTATCCAGATGAGGCATATTTTGTAGATAGTAAAAGGAACATTTAAAATAAGTTAATATGGCTATTTATATATAAATAGCAATTTATTAACTTACTTTACGAATGGCACATTTCTTTTTTTCCAGTTCACATATCATTATTATTTTATGCATTTTTAATCATTTATTACAATTTATTCATATCGTGTCCCAGTTGTGGCCCCAACCCCTCCCTCCTGCAATCCCACTCTCCCTCTATCTTCTCCGCTATCCCTCTCCCCTAGTCCACTGATAGAGAAGATCTTCCATCTGACCCTATCCTATCAGGTCTCATCAGGAATGGTTGCATTGTCTTCCTCTGTGGCCTTGCAAGGCTACAGACCCCAGGAGGCGGTGACCAGAGAGCCTGCCACTGAGTTCATGACAGAGACACCCCCTGTTCCCCTTACTAGGGTATGCACTTGGAGACTGAGTCTATGGGCTACATCTGTCCCCTAAAGGTCTTCCATTTCTTAAAGAAAATAACTACCGAAGTTAATCAAGAGTAATAACATAAATATTCTGATATCTTTTTGTTGGTCACCATTGATACAAAAGTGAAGGAGTGATGAATCTTAGAAAGGACATTATGGCTTTTTGGTATTCATGTATGTGAATCAGTGAGAAGTATATGGGAATGCATGAGAATGCTTTGGCAACTGCTGGAATTTTGCCTTGACAGTTGGTTGTCCTTAACATATGCCTTGGATTAGAGATTTTTGTTTTTTCTAAAATCAAATTCTAATTAGTTTATTACTGTTCCAGGCATGTGCTGAGGCAAGCATCTCCATTAAAAGTATGGAACTTGACATGTAGATAATTAATTGTCTTGTGTGGTTGGCGTGGGATTTAGGTGAACTTCTAAGCCCTGAATAACAATACTATTGCAGATGTATAAGAATAAAGATTCTGTTGTGTTTGTTAATTTTGTCAACGAAATGCAGTGCATTCTCCAGTATTGGTGCTGGACATACAGAATGCCAACAAATTAAATACAACGTTAAATGCTCTTAATCCAATTTGATCAGAAACACAGTATAACAGAGAATTAATGCATCAGTGAGCCTGGTACTCAGAACATCACAACCTTGTTTTATGAGCCTAATGATCTGAGATTTCTTAACAATTTTGGGGCAAATGGTAAGAAAGCTAAATTTTGCTCCTTGTGACGGTAGCTTGTGGATCCTGTTTGCAGTATGAAGAAAGAAAGGATATCAAGTCCTTGAGTGAAAGGACTTTTGTATCTCTGCATTAGTCTGCTTAGAAAGCTGTAAGTTGACTCTTTTTTGAGTATAGATTTATTTTTTTTTAATTTTATTTTTTTCTAATCAGTTACATTTTATTAACTCTGTATCCCAGCCGTGTCCTGATCCCTCATTCCCTCCCAGTCCCTCCATCCCTCCCTCATCTCCACCATGCCCCTTTCCAAGTCCACTGATGGGGGGGGACCTCCTCCCCATTCATCTGATCCTGTTTTATCAGTTATCTTCAGGACTGGCTGCAAAGCCCTCCTCTGTGGCCTAACAGGACTGCTCCTCCCTTGGGGGGGGGGGGCAAAGAGCCAGTCATTGAGTTCCTGTTAGAAATAGTCCTTGTTCCCCTCACTATGGGAAACCAATTGGTTACTGAGCTACCACAGGCTACATCTGAGCAGAGGTTCTAGGTTATATCCATACATGATCCTTGGTTTAAAGTCAGTCTCAGAAAAGACCCTGTGCCCAGATATATTTGGTCCTTGTGGAGCTCCTATCCTTTCCCCGTCAGACTAACTCCCCTTCTTTCTTATGATTCCCTGTACTCTGCCAAAGGTTTGGTCATGAGTCTTTGCTTTGAAAACACTGCTACTTAGAGTCTTTCCAATGCACTCAGTAGACTCCTGTCATATGTTCAGTGCACATCCCGTCTGTCTTTCTAAACGAAGATTGATCATCTTACCCCATGTCCACTCTCTTGATTATCTTTTTAGGTGAACAGATTTCATTATGTTTATCATATCTTATAGGTCTATATAAGTGAGTATATACCGTGTTTGTCTTTCTCTTTGTGGGATATTTCACTCAGAATGATCTTTTCTAGATCCCATCATTTGCCTGCAAATTTCATGATTTCCTCCTTTTTGATTGCTGAGTACTATTCCATTGTGTAAAAATACCACAATTTCTGTACCCATTCCTCCGTCGATGGACATCTGGGTTGTTTCCAGGTTCTGGCTATTACAAATAAAGCTGCTATAAACATGGTTGAATAAATATCCCTTTTGTGTACTTGAGCAAAATTTGGGTATATACCTAGCAGTGGTATAGCTGGGTCTTGAGGAAGCACGATTCCTAATTGTCTTAGAAAGCGCCAGATAGATTTCCAGAGTGGTTTTACCAGTTTACAATCCCACCAGGAGTGGAGGAGGGTTCCCCTTTCTCCACAACCTCTCCAGCATGTGTTGTCACTTGAGTTTTTCATCTTGGCCATTCTGATGGGTGTAAGGTGAAATCTCAGGGTCGTTTTGATTTGCATTTCCCTGATGGCTAATGAGGATGAGCATTTCTTTAAGTGTTTCTCTGCCATTCGATATTCCTCTTTCGAGAATTCTCTGTTTAGCTCTGTTCCCCATTTTTTAATTGGATTACTTGGTTTGCTGCTTTTCAGCTTCTTTAGTTCTTTGTATATACTGGATATGAGTCCTTTTTCAGATAAAGGGTTGGTGAAGATTCTTTCCCAATCTGTAGGCAGTCGTTTTGTTTTTATGGCTGTGTCCTTTGCTTTACAGTAGATTTTCAGTTTCATGAGGTCCCATTTATTGATTGTTGCTCTTAGAGCCTGTGCTGTTAGTGTTCTGTTCAGGAAGTTGTCTCCTGTGCCAATGAGTTCTAGGCTGTTCCCCACTTTTTCTTCTAACAGATTTAGAGTATCTGGATTTCTGCTGAGGTCTTTGATCCACTTGGACTTTAGTTTTATGCAGAGTAATAAATATAGATCTATTTTCATTTTTCTGCATGTGGACATCCAGTTGGACCAGCACCATTTGTTGAAGATGCTGTCTTTTTTCCATTGAATGGTTTTGGCTTCTTGGTCAAAAATCGAATACTCATAGGTGTGTGGGTTTATTTCTGGGACTTCTATGTGGTTCCCTTGATCCTCCATTCTGTTTTTATGCCAATACCATGCAGTTTTTATTACTATTGTTCTGTAGTACAACTTGAGATCGGGGATGGAGAGACCTCCAGATGATCTGTTGTTGTACAGGATTGTTTTGGAGATTCTGGGTTTTTGTTTTTCCATATGAAGCTGAGAATCTTTTTTTCAAGGTCTGTAAAGTATTGAGTTGGTATTTTGATGGGAATTGCATTGAATCTGTAGATTGCTTTTGGCAGGATGGCCATTTTCACAATGTTAATCCTACCAATCCATGAGCACGGGAGATCTTTCCAACTTCTGAGATCTTCTTCAATTTCTTTCTTCAGAGACTTGAAGTTTTTCTCAAACAGGTCTTTCACTTGCTTGGTTAGTGTCACCCCAAGGTACTTTATGTTATTAGTGGCTATTGTGAAGGGTGTAGTTTCCCTAATTTCTTTCTCGGCCCTTTTGCCTTTGGTATACAGGAGGGCTTCTGATTTTTTTGAGTTGATTTTGTATCCTGCCACTTTGCTGAAGGTGTTTATCAGCTGGAGGAGTTCTCTGGTTGAAATTTTTGGGGTCACTCATATATACTATCATAGCATCTGCGAATAGTGACACTTTGACCTCTTCCTTTCTGATTTGTATCCCCTTGATCTCCTTTAGTTGTCTTATTGCTCTGGCTAGGACTTCAAGTACTATGTTGAAGAGGTATGGAGAGAGTGGGCAGTCTTGTCTTGTCCCTGATTTCAGTGGGATTGATTTAAGTTTCTCTCCATTGAGTTTGATGTTGGCTATAGGCTTGCTGTATATTGCCTTTACTATGTTTAGATATGTGCCTTGTATCCCTGATCTCTCCAAGACTTTAAACATGAATGGATGTTGGACTTTGTCAAATGCTTTTTCAGCATCTAAGGAGATGATCATGTGGTTTTTCTCCTTCAGTTTGTTTATGTGGCGGATTACATTAATGGATTTCCGTATGTTGAACCACCCTTGCATGCCTGGCATGAAGCCTACTTGGTCGTGGTGGATGATATCTTTGATGTGTTCTTGGATTCGGTTTGCAAGTATTTTATTGAGTATTTTTGCGTCAATGTTCATAAGAGATATAGGTCTGAAGTTCTGTTTTTTTGTTGGGTTTTTGTGTGGTTTAGGTATCAGGGTGACTGTTGCTTCATAGAATGAATTCGGTAATGTTTCTATTTTGTGGAATAGTTTGAGAAGAATTGGTGTGAGCACTTCTTTGAAGGCCTAGTAGAATTCCACACTAAAACCATCTGGCCCAGGGTTTTTTTTGAGGGGAGATTGTGAATGACTGCTTCAATTTCCTTGGGGGATATAGGGCTATTCAGTCTTTCTACCTTATCTTGACTTAATGTTGGAAGATCGAATCTATCAAGAAAATTGTCCATTTCATTTAAGTTTTCAAATTTTGTGGCATATAGGCTTTTGTAGTATGACCTAATGATTGTTTGAATTTCCTCTGTGTCTGTAGTTATGTCACCCTTTTCATCTCTGATTTTATTGGTTTGGATAGATTCTCTGCTTTTTAGTTAGTTTGGCTAAGGGTTTGTCTATCTTGTTGATTTTCTCAAAGAATCAGCTTTTTGTTTCATTGATTCTTTGAATAGTTTTATTTGTTTCTAATTGATTGATTTCAGCCCTGAGTTTGATTATTTCCAGCCGTCTGCTCCTCTTGGGTGTATCTGCTTCTTTTTTTTCTAGGGTTTTCAGGTGGGCCATTAAGTTGTTTTTATGTGATGTTACGAATTTCTTCTTTCAGGCACTTAGTGCTATTAATTTTCCCCTGAGCACTGCTTTCAATGTGTCTCACAAATTTGGGTACGTTGTGCCTTCATTTTCATTGAATTCTAGAAAGTCTTTAATTTCTTTCTTTATTTCTTCCTTAACCCAGCTGTCATTGAGTAACAAGTTGTTCAGTTTCCATGTGCGTGTAGGCTGGTTGTTATTTCTGTTGTTGATGAGGTCCAGCTTAATTCTATGGTTATCAGATAGAATACAAGGGATTATTTCAATCTTTCTGTATCTATTGAGGCTTGCTTTATGACCAACTATATGGTCTATTTTGGAGAAGGTTCCATGTGGTGCTGAAAAGAAGGTATACTCTTTTGAGTTTGGATGAAAAGATCTGTAGACATCTATTAGGTCCTTTTGATTTAGGGTCTCTGTAAGTGTTTTTATTTCCCTATTTGCTTTCTGTCTAGTTGATCTGTCCCTTGGTGAGAGTGGAGTGTTGAAGTCTCCCACTATTAGGGTTTTAGGATCAATGTGTGATTTAAGCTTTAATATTGTTTCATTTACGAATGTAGGTGCTCTTGTATTTGGGGCATAGATATTCAAAATTGTGATGTCCTTTTGGTGGATTTCTCCTTTGATGAGAATATAATGGCCCTCCTTATCTTTTTTGGTTAACTTGGGTTGAAAGTCTATTTTATTAGATATTAGGATGGCTACTCCAGCTTGTTTTCTGGAACCATTTGCTTGAAAGACAGTTTTCCAGCCCTTTACTCTGAGGTAGTGTTTATCTTTGTTGCATAGGTGTGTTTCTTGGATGCAACAGAATGATGGATCCTGTTCCCGCAACAATTCTGTTAGTCTGTGTCTTTTTATTGGGGAGTTGAGTCTGTTGATGTTGATAGAAACTAGTGACCAACAATTGTTACTTACTTTTGATGTGGGGTTGGTGGTGTCACTGATTTTCATTGCCTGTATTCTTTTGATTTTTGTTGTTGTTGTTGTTGTTGTTGTCTAGTTATCTATTTCCTCTGTTTCCTTAGATGTAGTTGTTTTCTTTGGTTTGGAGTTTCCCTTCTAGTAACTTCTGTAGAGCTGGGTTACTATGTAGATATTGTTTAAATTTGGTTTTGTCTTGGAATATCTTGAATTCTCCGTCTATCTTGATTGAAAGTTTTGCTGGGTATAGTAGTCTGGGTTGGAATCTGTGGTCCCTTAAGGACTGTATGATTTCTGTCCAGGCCCTTCTGGCTTTCATAGTTTCTGTTGAGAAATCTGGTGTGATTCTGATAGGTCAACTTTCATATGTTACTTGGCCTTTTTCCCTTGCTGCTTTTAGAATTTTTTCTTTGTTCTGTAGGTTCAGTGTTTTTACTATGATGTGATGTGAAGAATTTCTTTTCTGGTCTAGTCTACTTGGTGTTCTGTAGGCCTCTTGTATGTTTATGGCCATCTCCTTCTTTAAGTTGGGAAAGTTTTCTTCTATAATTTTCTTTAAAATATTTTCCGAACCTTTGAGCCTGATGTCTTCTTTTTCTTCTACCCCTATTATTCTTCTAAACCTATTATTCTTATGTTTTGTCTTTTCATGGTGTCCTTGATTTCTTGGATGCTTTGTGTTTGGAACTTTTCTGATTTTATTTTTTCTTTGAGAAAAATTCTTTCAATTTCCGCAAGTGCATCTTCGGCTCCTGGGATTCTTTCTTCCATCTCTTGTATTCTGTTGGTGATGCTTACCTTTGTAGTTCCTGATCTTTTCTCTTTGTTCTCCAGCTCCTGGTTTTTCTCTATTTGTGTTTTCTTTATTGATTCTTATTCTGTTTTCATGTCTTGCACCATTTACTTCATCTCTTTGAATGTGGAGTCCTGCTTTTCAATGATAGCTTCTATTTTTTTGTCTGTTTCCTCTCTATGTATCAGTAATTGTGCCTCTACTTCTTTGGCTATAATTGCCTGTATTTCTATGAGAGCTTTGTTCATTTCTTCTTTATTTGCCTTCATTTCTGTGGACATTTCTTTGAGAGCTTTGTTCATTTCTTCTCTGTTTGCTTCAATTTTCATGGTCATTTCTCTGAGAGCACGATTTGTTTCCTCTTGGTTAGTCTCGATTTCTTTGGCTATTTCTCTGAGGGTTTTGCTCATTTCATCTTTATGGGCCTCTATTATCTGGAGAAACATAGTTTTGAGGTCGTTTTCTTGTATATCTAGTGAATTGAAGTGTCCATTGTTTTGTGGGTTTGCTGTGAGGTCATTATGTCCTGATTTTTGTTGGGAGTGTTCTTACATCTGCCTCTACCCATCTCGTTATTTATAATCCTCACTGTTTGTTCCTCGACATTGTAGTTCTGGCTATGATCCTCTCTTTCTGTTTTCTGGACTGTTTTTTCAGGAAGATGAGAGAGGTTCACTGGTTTGGGAGTGTGCACTGTGGTTTCAGTTTTGCCTAAGTAAGGAATGTGATGCTGGCGCTATTTGCCTGGGCTTTAGCGGGTGCAGTGTGCATGTGCAGATTCTCTGACTATTGCAGTGGCCTGCAAGCCACTATTAGGCAGTTTTGACTGAGATCCAGGGATTGTTTGCCTGGATTACACTGGTGGACCCGCAAGGCAGAGGCTTCAATGTTGGGGTCGCTATCCCAAGAATCCCTATGATGCCCACACTAGAGGTGTGGCTGGCAGGGATCTTGTCTGGTTGCTTCTGTGGAGAGGCCCTGGTTCTGGGGCAAACTCTCCCTAGAAGGCTCACTCACTCTCTTGCAGGACCAGTTGAAATGCACAGGGGTTCCCCTTGCTCACTACTCTCTGATTTGGTCCTGCTGTGGAAAATGCGCAGGTAGGCTAACAGTCAGCTCTGTGACACTGTGGCCCCAGGACTCGGTGTCCACCTTTCCTGTGTGCTGCCTCTTTGTCTTTTCCCTCTGTCAGGAGGGGTTATGTTGACTGGTCCTTGGGTGGCACAGGAAAGAGTTAGGTTAACTGTTCTCAATCCCAGATCCAGGGCCCAGATCTCTCTGTCAGAAACAGCCTGGCGGTAGAATCTATGTTTGCTGATCCCAAGAGAGTACCAGGTAGGGTTGAGTGTCCTCAGATCCAGAGCTTGGGTTTCTCTGCTAGGGGCCACTGGGTGTGCTGGAGAGAGGGTGCTGTGTCTTTGGCAGGCTGCCTCTCTGTCCTTCCCCTCTGACCTTCCCCTCTGCTAGGGCAAGCTTATGGAGGTGTCCTCAGGGGAGTGCCAGAAGGGGTTGGGGCTTCTCAGTTGGATCCTGAGCCAGTGTTTCTCTGCCTGGGGTCGGGTGGGGGCGCTGGTGATAAAACTTGCTGCTAGACCTTACTGTGCTGGACCCAGGAGAATCTCAGGACATGTAGAATGACCACAGTCCCAGATCCCGAGCTGTAGTTTGTTTGCTAGGAGCAGCCTGCAGCACTGGAGTTCCGGCACTGTTAAGCTGCTGTGCACCTCTTTATCCTTCTGCTCTGCCGTGGCAGGGTTATGGCGGCGTTTGGGGGAATGTCTGAAAGGATTGGGTTTTCTCAGCCCCAATCTTGGGTTGGGGTACAGACAATGTGGTCTGTGGCAGATTCTGCTGGCTGCCTTTTGCCTCCTCCGAAGAGGGAGTAGGGATTTTGAGCTGGGTGCGCAGCTGCAATCTGTGCATGGCGGGAGCTCAGTTGTGATGGCAGCGGGTACCCGTGGTCAGGAGACCTTCCAGGGAAAGACTGGGTGACCTGTGACCAGTCTGTCAACTTTCCTTCCTTGTGGGGTTTTTTTTTGGGATTGGGACCACCAGTCTCAGGCACCCTTGTGCCCACTGATCTGCCTGGGAAAGTGATCGGGACACGCAGGCTTGCGGCACCATCTCCGAGACCCAAAGCCTGTATTAGCTGGGTTCTCTTCCGGGTTCTGGCTGGGCAGCCGAGGGTGGACCCGACCGCTTCCCATGCTGTGGGAGCCTCCCCTCACCTGGGAAACATGATCGATCGCTGTTGTTTTAGGGCCCAGAGTTCAGTCTCCTGGTTGCTGCACGGAGTGTGTTGTCGGGCTTCTCAGACATGGTGTTCTCCCGGTGCTGCCATCTTGGCCCTCCGTAAGTTGACTCTTAAGGCTTGGAAATACCAATAACAAAAATGTGAGCTACAAATCTGCAATGAAGGGGGATCAGTGATGTCATGTGATGACTCTGTTTGTGGGTGATTGACTAATACCTGTCTCTGGTCTTCACAAAGTAAGCACTTGGTGTGGAAATAGACCAAGGTGTTCATGTGAGGGGGAAAGCACAGCTCATGTATCACCGTGAGGTTAAAAACCTCTCATAAAAGCCTTACGTTCATTATTAAATATGACCCAGTGACCTCCAATAGACTATACATCAACATGCCAGAACAGTGGACTGGGGTATTCGATGGCATTGTCCACAGCAGTGTGGATCTTCCTAACCCACCCATATTTATCATAACTCACCTGAATCAATTCCCACCAATTTATATCAGTTATCAATCAAGAAAATCTCTCAAAGGCATATCTTATTTGAGGAATCAACTTCTGATTCCATACTGTATCCAGTTGATAACTGAAAATGTCTATGACACAAAGCATTAAGGGGTCCTGTTAAAGCAGTTACTGGACCAAGACAAAACCATTAAATATTTAATATGGCCCATCTACACTGGAGCCTGCTAAATCTATCTGCATCACTCTGTAACATAACAAACCAAAGTTAATATTTTAAGAATAAAATAGTCATTATTGTTTCCGAATAGATGATAACCTCAGACTTTAGGAATTTGTGCAGGGCCTTTAAAGATAAAGAACAGAAATAAAGCACTTGGAAACTTGCTACTCTTCAAAGAGTAACAGCATTATTGTTGTTAATTATATTCTCAAATTTTAAAAATTGCTTTAAAGTTTGAATAAGACAAATTTAAGATACAGTCATAATAAAAAGAAGATATTGAAGTGACAAAGAGGGTGAACATAGTGAAATGATTCTGTTTCATGAACTATCAAGCCAAAAATATAGTTGGATTTAAATCTGCGACTGTGAGCAAGTAAGGCCAAAAGACAGGTTGAGCTGACATTCCTTGTTTGGTAAGACATTTTGTGTGTCAGGATGCTGGGCGAATGCGTAAAAGCTGAGGTGGACGTGGGACCGAAGGACATAATTTGTGCTTTTAGTCCTTGCAGTAAGCGAGAGGCAGATTCTCTGGCCACCCTTTGCTCCCCACTTGGGAACTAAGCCTGAAGACCCTTTATACCTGGAAAGGAACTGTGGATCCTCCCATGAGGGAGTCCCGTTTTTAATCATTCCACACATCTGTGGGTTGTGATTTCTTAAAGGTTAAGCTAATATTCGCCACATGGATTAAAAACCCACGTTGTTGGAGATAAGAGTAGAAAAAAAATGTTTGCCATTAGAGGTAGTATAAGACTAAACCAAAGGCTGCATATAATGAAGACCAAAGTTAAGAAATATTTGGGAGAAAAATTCACCTTGCAAGAATAAGGAAAACCACATTAGAAAGTGTGGATTTTCTTACATATGAGTCAGTTTCTTTTACTAAATACAGCTCAAATACCATTTTAGAGCTGGAAGGTATATTATATTGACTAATTCCATTCTTTCATTACACTTGAAGGTAATTGCACAATCATTTGTAAATATGTATTTCTAAAATAATACTAGGAACAATAAGGAGGTTTGAAAATAAAATAAAATGTAAGAGAAAAGACAAATAAATGTTCAAAACATCATTCAGTGAGTGTAAAGTGCTTTCTCATATGAAAGCATTTAAGAAATTTTACTATTGTAAGTTCCATTATAATTGCCAAAGTTCAAGCATTAATTACTTGAGTTCTGGCTATGTGTTACTATGATGTTGTCAGAACCTTCATTTTAGAAAGGAAGATGCCAAAGAGCAGAGTATATTTGGCTGTAACCTATTTCATACCCATGCCTGTAAGTTGCAATAATCTCAATTTATAGTGTCTTATTGATGGTTAATTAAAGATTACTTCCTTAAAAGAAATTATAAACTCAAATATATGAAGAACTATCACTTTCTTGAGGGATAATACCTAATATTTCTCTAAAGAGGCTGGTTTGAGCCGTTTTACCATTAAGTTAACAAGAATAGGTGAAAGTGCATTACTCTTGCTAATTGAGGAAATTAATTTTTTTCAAATTATAAACGGAAATCATATCTCTAAAGTATTTGAGGGTACATATATTTGTAGTATATATTCAGTCACATATATGTATAGAATGATAGGCACATATACATATCACATATACACATAACCTATAAGTATTTGTGTTATTACTCCTGAAAATATTTGTTGTATATTTATCTGTATCCACCAACAAAAGTAATGCTCTCTGCTTTCTGGAAAACATAAGAGAATAATTTCATAAAAATATTTTTATTTATAAAAAAGAAAAAAATACTTTTATTTTCTATATTTAATAGTAAAAGTAAAAAACTTTCACATGTGCCATAGCTCCTTCTCAGTTGAGAGGAGTCAAACACCACAGACATCTCTATCTGTTGAAGTCAACTCCAGAGGAACAATGGTTCTATATAGCATTCTTTGGCATGGATCAGCATATAGAGAATTATAGATGGTTAGGAGCTCATGACTGGGTATTTAAGTCTATTTCTGCTTCTTTCCTTAGCTCAATAAC
Source organism: Psammomys obesus (assembly GCF_907164565.1). NCBI lineage: Eukaryota > Metazoa > Chordata > Mammalia > Rodentia > Muridae > Psammomys > Psammomys obesus. Next base: position 6,476,993 of record NW_026596244.1, on the reverse strand, counting down.
AACGGCTATTTCAGAACCCTAATGCTCAGCATGAGAATAAAATCTCTGATTTTATTCTGACACTGGAATCTAAGTCCAGTGTCATTTGATTAGCGCTACAGTTCAAGAGATTTTGTGCAATTAGCAGGAATCAGCTTCAAATATAAGGAAGTGCTGACTGTTATACTTCACAGAAGAAATACAAACCCTCGACCTCTTAGACTTCAATGGTGTCACAAGCCTTACATTTCTACCCCTGTAGGTCATTGCTAATTCTGAATTAAATTAGATCCTTCAATTTTTCATAAGAATGTGTAATTGTCTCATAATATACATGAAACGATTCATCTGTCCTTTCAATAGCAAGGATGTAATTTAGACTCAGAGAAATTTTAAACATGATAATATATAAATTCTAATACCTTAATTTCTCAAGGAGAAATTTGACACTTGGAGAAATCAGACTTGTGTGTTATTTTCTTCGTAGGGTTTGTAAATACAAATGCAAACTTGTGCAGACTCAACATATGTGCACTCTCTTTCTATTTGCATTTACTGAAAGGGACTTGGTTAACTTTGGTGTGGAAATAAAAGGTTTGTAGCAGTGTCCAACCAGGGACACCATTCTGTTTGCTCTTCTGAATGAGGACTAAGCCTCTTCCCTAGGGTCCTCCTTGTTGTTTAGCTTCTTTATGACTATAGATTTTAGTATGTATATTCTATATTATATGGCTAATATCCTCTTATAAATGAATATATACCATGTTTGTCTTTCTGATCTGGGATACCTCACTCAGGATAATGTTTTCTAGTTCCCAACATTTGCCTGCAAATTTCATAATTTTTTGTTTTTAATTGTTTGGAAGTATTCCATTGTGTAAATGTAGCAAAATTTCTATATCCATTTTCTGTTGAGGAGCATCTAGGTTGATTCAAGTTTATGGCTATTGCAAATAAAGCTTCTATGAACATAGTCGAGCAAGAGAAGACAGGGAACATAACAAGAGCCTTCCACAGGAGGCCTATGAAAGACTATTCATTACAGTATTGAGGCAGATGCTGAGACTCATAGCCAAACTTTGGGCAGAGTGCAGGAAACATTATTGAATAATGGAGAGATAGAAAGACCTGGAGGGGACAGAAGTTCCACAAGGAGTACAACAGAGACAAAAATTTTGGGTCCAGGGGGCCCTGTAGAGACTAATACCCCAAGCAAGGACCATGCATAGAGAGGACCTAGACCCCTTCTCAGATGTAACCCATGGACAGATCAGTCTCCGTGTGTGTTCCTTAGTAAGGGGAACAGGGACTGTTTCTGACATGGACTCAGTGGTCAGCTCTTTGATCATCTCCCCCTGGTGAGGAGGCCTATCTAAGTCCAGAGAGAATGTGGTGCCATGGGTCATGTCCGAGCAGAGGTTGTAAGTTATATCCATAAATGGTTCTTGGTTGGGGAATCAGTCTCAGAAATGACCATGTGCCAGATATATTAGGTCCTTGTGGAGCATTTTTTTAAGTGTTTCTTTGTCATTCTAGATTCTTCTACAGATATTTCTCTGTTTAGCTCCCTACCCCTTTTTTCATTGGATTAATTTTAACATTTTAGATTTTAACTTCTTTAGTTATTTATGTATTCTGGATATCAGCCCTCTGTCAGATATAAGGTTGGGGAAGATCCTTTCCGAGTGTGTAGGTTGTCATTTTGTTCTGACAACGGTTTGCTTTGCTTTATAGAAGGTTTTCAGTTTCATGAGGTCTGATTTATTGATTGTTGATCTTAGAGCCCATGGTATTGGTGTTCTGTTCAGGAAGTAGTCTTCTGTGCCAATGAGTTCTCGGCTCAGGCTCTTCCCCACTTTTTCTTCTAACCAATTTAGTGTGTCCAGTATAACATTGAGGTCTTTGATCTAGTTGGACTTTAGTTTTGTAAAGTGTGATAAATATGGATCTATTTCCATTTTTCTGCTTGTAGACATCTAGTTGGACCAGCACCATTTTTTTGAAGATGCTGTCTTTTTTGCATTGAATGGTTTTGGCTTGCTTCTCAAAAATCAAGTATCCATAGGTGTGTGGGTTTATTTCTGGGTCTTCTATTCAATTCCATTGATCCACCATACAGTTTCTATGCAAATACCATGCAGTTTTGTTTTTGTTTTTGTTTTTACTATTGCTCTATAGTACTGCTTGAGATCAGGGAAGGAGATATCTCCAGATGATCTGTTGTTGTACAGGAGTGTTTTTGGAAATTCTGTTTTTTGTTTTCTTTGTTTTTTTCATATGAAGTTGAGAATTTTTCTTTCAAAGTCTGTAAAGAATCGTGTTGGTATTTTGATGGGAATTGCCTTGAAATTCCTTTTGGCAGGATGGCCACTTTCACTATGTTAATCCTACTAATATATGAGCACGGGAGATCTTTCCATCTTCTGATATCTTCTTCAATTTTTTTCTCTAGAGACTTGAAGGGTTTTTTTTTTTTGTTTGTTCGGTTATTTTGTTGTTTGTTTGTTTGTTTTGGTTTTCAAACAAGTCTGTCACTTGCTTGGTTATAGTCACACCAAAGTTACTTTTTGTTATTAGTGGCTATTGTGAAGGGTGTTGTTTCCCTCATTTCTTTCTCATCCCTTTTGTTTTTGGTATACAGGAGGGCTTCTGATTTTTTGAGTTTATTTTGTATCCAGCCACTTTACTGTAGGTGTTTATCAGCTGAAGGAATTCTCTGGTTGAATTTTTGGCGTCGCTAATATATACTATCATATCACCTGTGAATAGTGATACGTTGACATTTTCCTTTCTGATATGTATTCCCTTGATTTCCTTTAGTTGTCTTATTGCTTATTGAAGAGATATGGAGAGAATGGGCAGCCTTGCCTTGTCCCTGGTTTCAGTGGGATTGATTTAATTTTCTCTCCATTGACTTTGATGTTGGCTATAGGCTTGCTGTATATTGCGTTTATTATGTTTAGGTATGTTCCTTGTATCTCTGATCTCTCCAAATCTTTAAACATGAGTGCGTGTTGGATTTTGTCAAATGCATTTTTTGCCATCTAAGATGATCATGTGGTTTTTCTCCTTTATTTTGTTTCTATTGTGGATGACATTGATGGATTTCCGTATGTTGAACCACCCATGCATGACTGGGATGAAGCCTACTTTGTCATGGTAGATGATATCTTTGATGTGTTCTTGGATTCGGTTTGCAAGTATTTGGATGCAAGTATTTTTGCATAAGTGTTCATAAGAGAGATACGTCTGAAGTCCTCTTTTTTGTTGGGTCTTTGTATGGTTTAGGTATCAAGGCAACTGTGGATTCATAGAATGAGTTTGATAATGCTCCTTTTGTTTCTATTTTGTGGAATAGTTTGAAGAGAAATGGAATCAACTCTTCTCTGAAGATCTGGTAGAATTCTGAGCTGAAAACCTCTGATCCTGGGCTTTTTTTTTTTTTTTTTTTTAAGGGAGACTGTTGATGACTGCTTTTATTTCCTTGGGGGATATAGGACTATTCAATCTTTCTACCTTATCTTGATTTAATTTTGATATGTGGAAACTATCAAGAAAATTGTCCAATTCTTTTAGATTTTCATTTTTTGTGGCATATAGGCTTTTGTACTACAACATAATGATTGTATGGATTTCCTCACTGTAGTTATCTTTCATTTCTGATTTTGCTGATTTGGACAGTTTCTCTCTGCCTTTCAGTTAGCTTGGCTCAGGGCTTGTCTATCTTGTTGATTTTCTCAAAGAACCAGCTCTTGGTTTCATTGATTCTTTGAATTGTTTTATTTGATTCTAATTTATTGCTTCCTGCCCTGAGCTTTAACATTTGCAGCTGTCTACTCCTTTTGGGTGTGTCTGCTTCTTTTTTTTCCCCTAGGGCTTTCAGGTGAGCTATTAAGTTGCTTGTATTCAATATTTCAAATTTCTTCTTGAAGGCACTTAGTGCTATGAACTTTCCTATTTCCACTGCTTTCACTGTTTCCCATAAGTTTGTGTATGTTGTGTCTTTATTTTCATTGAATTCTAAGAAGTTTTAAATTTCTTTCTTTATTTCTTCTGTAACCCAGCTGTTATTGAGTATCAAGTTGTTCAGTTTCCATATATGTGGAGGCTTTTTGCTTTTTTGTTGTTGTTGAGGTCCAGCTTTAGACATTGGTAGTTCAGATTGGATACAAAAGATTATTTTAATGTTCTTGTATCTGCTGAGGCTTGCTTTGTGACCAACTATATGGTCTATTTTGGAGAAGGTTCCTTGACATGCTGAAAAGAAGGTACACTCTTGAATTTGGGCGAAAAGTTCTGTGGACATCTATTAGGGCCATTTGCTTTAGGCCCTCTGTAAGTGCCCATATTTCCCTATTTGGCTGCTGTCTAGATGATCTGTCCCTTGGTGAGAGTTGGGTGTTGAAATCTCCCACTATTAAGGTATTGGGATTGATATATGATTTAACCTGTAATAATGTTTCATTTACAAATGTAGGCGCTCCTGTATTTGAAGCACAGATGTTCAGAATTGTGATGTCCTCTTAGTGGATTTTTCCTTTAATGAGAATGTAATGCCCCTCCTCATCTTTTTTGGTTAATTTTGTTTGGAAGTTTATTTTATTAGATATTAGAATAGCTACCCTTGCTTGGTTTTTTTGGGTCCATTTGTTTGAAAAACATTTATCCTGCCTTTTACTTTGAGATAGTGTTTATCTTTGTTGCAGAGGTGTGTTTCTTGGATTCAGCAGAATGTTGGATCCTGTTTCACCCATTCTGTTAGTCTGTGTCTGTTTTTTTGTTTGTTTGTTTTGTTTTTTGTTTTTTTTTTTTTTTTGGAGAGTTGATATTGATAGATAATAGTGACCAATGAACGTTAGTTCCTTTTATTATGGAGTTGGTGGTCTTACTGTGACTCATTGCTTGTTTTCTTTTAATTTTTGTAGGGAAATTATCTGTATCCTATGTTTTCTTGTGTATAGTTGTTTTCATTGGATTGGGATTTTCCTTCTAGTATCTTCTGTAGGGCTGGTTTGCTGTGTATAAATTGCTTAAATTTAGTTTTGTCATGGAATATTTTTATTTCTATATCTATGTTGCATGAAAGCTTTGTTGGGTATAGTAGTCTGGGTTGGCTAGAGTTCATCAGCCCTTCAGTTTTTGATCTTAGCCTTTCTGATGGATCTGAGGTGGTATCTTAGGGTCGGTTTGATTTGATTTTTGTTTGTTTGTTTGGATGGCTAAGGACGTTGAGCATTTTCTTTTTATTATTATCATTTATTACAATGTATTTAATTTGTATTATAGCTGTGGCCTCCTCCTTTGTCTGTGCCAATCCCACCCTCCCTTTATGTATTTTTCTTCTATTCAATATTCCTCTGTTGAGATTTCTCTGTTTAGCTCAGTAACCCATTTTTTATTAAATTTCTTACTTTGTTGGTGTTTAGCTTCTTGGGCTCTTTATATATCTGGATATTAGCCCTCTGTCAGATGTGGAATTGGTGAAGATCTTTTTTCCAGTCTGTAGGCTGTCATTTTGTTCGGATGACAGTGTAAAGAGACTGATATTCTGACCAAGGACCATGCATGGAGAGGACCTAGAACCTCTTTTCAAAGGAAGCCCTTAGGCATCTCAGTCTCCAAGTGAGTTCTCTAGTAAGGGGAGCAAGGTCTGTCCCTGATATGAACAAAGTGACTAGCTTTTTGATCACCTCCTCCTGGTGGGTGCCATCTTACCAGGCCACAAAGGAGGACAATGCAGCCAGTCCTGATGTAACCTGATAGGCTAGGGTCAGAGAGAAGGGAAGGAGATCCTCCCCTATCAGTGGATTAGGGAAAGGACATGTGGGGGAGAAGGAGGGTGAGCAGGCCTGGGAGGAAATGAGGGATGGGCTGCAGAGGGGATGCAAAGTGAATAAATTGTAATAAAGTAATTAATTAAAAAAACCAAAATAGCATTCTTATTTATTTATAATGCATACAATGTTCTGTCTGCATGCACACCAGAAGAGGGCACCAGACCTCATTATAGATGGTTGGGAGCCACCATGTGGTTGCTGGGAGTTGAACTCAGACCCTTGGAAGAATAGCCAGTGCTCCTAACCTCTGAGAAAAGATTATCCTGAGTGAGCTATCCCAGAAGCAGAAAGACACACATGGTATATACTCACTCATATAGACATATAATATAGGATAAACCTACTAAAATATGTACACCTAAAGAATCTAATCAAGAGGGAGGACTCTTGCCTAAATGCTCAATTCCTATCCAGAAAGGCAAAGAGGATGGGTATCATAAGAAGGAGAAAAGAGGGAACAAGTCAGGAGTCTGCCACAGAGGACCTCTGAAAGGCTCTGCCCTACAGACTATCAATGCAGATGCTGAGACTTATGGGTAACCTTTGGGCAGAGTGCAGGAAATCTTAGGAAAGAAGTGGAAAACAGTAAGACCTGGAGAGGACGGGAACTCCACAAGAAGAGCAACAGAACCAAAAAATCTGAGCACAGGGGTCTTTCCAGAGAATCATACTCCAACCAAGGACCATGCATGGAGATAACGTAAGACCCCTGTACACATTTAGCCCATGGAAGTTCAGAATCCAAGTAGGTTCCATTGTAATAAGAACAGAGACTGTCTCTGACATGAACTGATTGGCCTGCTCTTTAAATACCTCGCCCTGAGGGGGAAGCAGTATTACCAGGCCACAGAAGAAGACAATGCAGCCTCTCCTGATCAGACCTAATTGACTAGGATCAGAAGGAAAGAAAAGAAGATCTCCCTTATCAGTGGACTTGGGGAGGGGCATGCATGTAGAGGGTGGAGAAAGGGAGGGATAGGGATGGGAGGAGGGAGGAAATCACAGGGAGATACAAAGTGAATAAAGTGTAATTAATAAAGAATTAAAAATTATAGCTTCATATATAAAAAAGTATATCTTTCAAGATCAGTTCATGCTGCTGTATATTCTTGGATGTGTTGTCTTAATGAGCAGCATGGGTGACTCATCAGGGGCCGTTTTATTCTTAGACAAAGTTACACCTTACTCTGCCAGAAGCAGATCAACAGCTCTACTTCTCCAGGTGAGAATTCATGACCAGTTCTGCCCCTCATTCTTGAATAAGATTTGTTTATGGCATAGGTTTTGTGCATTCTGTCTCCACTGCAATTTCTATCAGTTCATATGCATTGCTGTCCTGTTGTGTCCAGAAGATAATGTTTTCTTATAATTTTTTACCACTTCAGAATCATTTACTATTTCTATTGCCTGTTCTGCAATGATCTCTGAAACTTGGGGATTTGTGACAAGATTTCTTTTTTTTAGATATTTATTATTATTATTAATTACACTTTATTCATTTTGTACCCCCATAAGCCCCTCCCTCCTCTCCTCCCAATCCCACCCTTCCTTCCCTTTCTGCATGCATGCCCCTCCCCAAGTCCACTGATTGGGGAGGTCTTCTTAAGGTGAATTTGTATACATCTATATCAAAGTGCAAACCTTCTGTTTTATCAACTAATGTAGGAAACTGTGATAGCTCAATAATACACACACTCAGAAGAAAGATGCATCAGGGCCCTAAATAATAGAGGAAATCTAAAAGAGAGCAGATTTCATAGAGCATGGTGGTGCTTAACAGATGTGGGAGAGGTAGCAAGGAAGTACATGAACACAGGATACAAATCTGTAATGATAACATGTAAAAGAATATGGAGGTCTAATGTACAAAGAACCAAACTCAACCATAATGTTGTATGCTAAGAGGAGATTGTAGAGACTTTAACCAAATATAATAGGTAACAAAAAACTATGAAGCATATATAACCTTACTTTAAGGCAGTAGCTGTATTCAAGCGGGTAACAAAACTTTATGTGCTATATATTAAGTATTAGAATAAATATAACGTATAAAATCACCCTTTATGCTCAACAGAGAGAAATCATTAGACCAGTCCCTCCTAGTCTGCAGAGTTAGATGATCCAAGGTAATTCTGCCTGTTTTGCCTTTTAGATAGATCAAAACCATATTGAATTAATTCTATACATTCATACATGGCAAATTGGAAACAGAAAAAAAGAGAGATTCTAAAAACTTAATTGTAATCATCAATATCTAAGAAGATCAAAACATGCATGTATACATATTTTCTGCAGAATCACTATTAAGGGCACATTAACTATATACTATTTTTAAACTCCCCGTTTACTTTTGTTTCTATGATTGATGTGTCATTTTCTCCAACATCTTATATGACATTCCTCAGTAATTTTTGGTCATTAAATTGAAATTTTAAGAACAATAATATTAAAAGCAAATGTTATTAAGATTTATTTCCCCTACTTTTATTATATTTTTATTGTATGTTTTATTTCTGTTCCACCTGCTCTATACTATTCTGTCCTCTTTTCTTGCTTCTTGTGTGTGTGTGTATGTGTGTGTGTGTGTGTGTGTGTGTGTGTGTGTGAGAGAGAGAGAGAGAGAGAGAGAGAGAGAGAATATACATACATACATACATACATACATACATTTATAGCTAATAGTCATTTTGTTCTGATTGTCGTAGATATGGCAATACACACTTTTTAAAATTCTCTCACTGATTCTTATGCCACGGTTATCATAAGTATAAACACATAGCATAAACGTTATCAGGCATTTTAGATTTATTTGTAAACATTTAGTCTTTTATATTTGTACAGATATTTACTATATTTTTTCTCTCATTTAAAGTTTCAGATTCACTCTGATAACATTTCCTTTTTTAAAAATTTTTATTATTACTTACATTTTATTAATTCTGTATCTCAGCTGTATCCCACTCCCTCATTCCCTCCCTCATCTCCTCCCTGCCCCTTTCCCAGTCCACTGATTTGGGAGGACCTCCTCCCCTTTCATCTGACCCTGTTTTATCAGGTATCTTCTGGACTGGCTGCAAAGTCCTCCTCTGCCTAGCAGGACTGCTCCTCCCTTGGGGGGTGAGGAGGTCAAAGAGCCTGCCATTGAGTTCCTGTTGGAAATAATCCCTGTTCCCCTTAGTATGGGAAACCAATTGTTTACTGAGCTGCCACGGGCTACATCCGAGCAGAGGTTCTAGGTTATATCCATACATGGTCCTTGGTGGAGTGTCAGTCTCAGAATAGACCCCTGTACCCAGATATATTTGGTCCTTGTTGAGCTCCTATCCTCTCCACATCATACTAACTCTCCTTTTTTCATAGGGTTCCCTGAACTCTGCTGAAGGTTTGGTTATGAGTCTTAGTATCTGCTTTGACACACTGCTAGGTAGAGTCTTTCAGACGCCCTCTGTGGAAGGCTCCTGTCCTGTTACTTGTTTTCTCCTACATCCAATGCCCATCCCATTTTTCTTTCTAAGTGAGGATTGATCATCTTACCCTGGGTCTTCTTTCTTGTTTATCTTCTTTAGGTGTATAGATTTCATTATGTTTATCCTATCTTATAGGTCTATATAAGTGAGTATATACCATGTGTGTATTTCTCCTTCTGGGATACCTCACTCAGAATGTGTCTTGCAGACTCTAAGAGACCACAGATGCCATTCCAGACTACTATACCTTGCAAAGCTTTTAATCAACATAGATGGAGAAAACAAAACATTCCATGACAAAACTAAATTTATGCAATATCTACAAAGCAAACCAGCCCTACAGAAGATACTAGAAGGAAAACTCCAATCCAATGAAAACAACTTCATCCAAGAAAACAGCATACAGAAATTATGCTATTCTCAACAAAATTAAGCTATTCCCAACAAAAATTAAAAGAAAACAAGCAATGAAACACAGTAAGACAACCGACTCCAATACAAAAGGAACTAACTTTCATCTGTCACTATTATTTACCAACATCAATGGACTCAACTCTCCAATAAAAAGACACAGACTAACAGAATGGGTGCGGAAACAGGATCCAACATTCTGATAGCATTTCTATAGAGTGGATTTTTCAAAAATTATTTCTTTCATCAGAGAACTATTTCTTCCCCCATTTCACATAAAAAGTCCATTTTCTCTACATATAATGCTTTGGACTGACATTTTTCTCCTTAGGTGCTTTAATGATGCCATTCCACTTTCTTCCAGCCAGGCATTTCTGTTAACTCACAATTCCTATACTTTGTAATATTTAATTCCTTTCCAGAGGGTATTTCCTAATTCCTTCTTTTCAACAGTTTGATTTCTATACATCTAGCTGTAATTTTCTTTGACCTAATCCACCTGATTTTGATGAGTTTAAAAATAATAAAGTATTCTTTGAAGGATATGATGTTGGATAGTAGGGATGAAGGGTGACAAGAATTAGAAAGAAGAAATGATCAACAGTGCTATAAACGATGCCAAAAGAACTAGAAGAAATAATGAAAATAAACACTCATCTGAAGTTTAGCAGAATGTGTTTTGATCACAAAGTCAAGTTTAGAGATTTCTTCTCTGTTTTCTAAGACATTGGTCAGTTTTACTGCATGTTAGGTAATATCACTTGGGGCAAAGTCACCTTCAATGACTAAACCTACCATTTGTGTTTTTGAAATGATCTTCCAAATTCCTTGTACAGTATCTTCATGTTTCTGGTGCTAAGTGTCTGTGCTTAATGTACACCAGTTGTGTTGATATCTTGAGATAAAATGCACAATATAAAGATTATATTGAATATTAAGGGCTTTATATGCTTCATTTTTATCACTAAAACAGATTGTATAGCTGAGAACATACAATTCTTATAGTTGTATTTATTCCAATTTAAACTAGGTGTGACCAAGTGGTTCTTCCAAACTGAGGAGCTGTGTTTGGTGTTACAAGGCAAGGATAAGGTTGTAGGTAGTATGAGGTATTCTTTTGACAGAGAAGCACATTATGTACATGTCAAAGCCTAGAGAAAGAGCTTGTGAGCTCTTTATTCAGTAGCTAATTGTATTGCACAGGTTTTTGGTAAACCCTTTCAGGACCTATTAATTTTTCTTACAAAGCACATATGTCAGGCAACCTCAGCCTGCACACTGGCAATCCATGAGTTGTAGTACATTCCCTAATGGGATTTTTATCTAGCAAGATAAAAGTATTCTTTACTTAATACACAATGCTGACCATCCTAAACAAAATTATTTCCAACAGTTTAGAATAAGACTGAGTTATAAACAGCAGCATAATATGTCACAAAGAAAGTAATGAACTACATAAATTCAACCAATTTATCTGGAATACAGTAATATAATCTCAAATGATAACACTAAGTTAATTTTTATTTTAAAGAATATTGGCTTGTCATTAAACCCCAGTGGGAAAAGGATAGTCATTGCTTAACTCTCACTTCAAATTCTCACAGGCAATTTTAAATATACCTGTTAGTGTTCTGTTCTTGTTTATTCATTACTCTTTCATGCATTGCATCCTGATGCATTTTCCCCTCCCTGCACTCCCCAACCCTTCCCCTGCGTACTCTCTCTCCAGATCCAGTCTTCTGTTTCTCATCATACAAGAACAGTTCTGGCAGGGATATCAACCAAACACAGCATAACAAGTTTAAATAGGAGGAGACATATACCTTATATGACAGAATCTCACATATCAAGTCTGGACGAAGCAACCAATAGAGGAAGAGACACAGGATCGGGCGAAGGGGTACGAGACACTCTTCACTCCCAGTGTTAGTAGTCCCATGAGAACACCAAGCTACAGGACAAACAAGCAGAGGAGCGAGCACAGACTCATGGAGTGCTGTGATTGTCACTTCAGGCTCTGTGACTCAGTCTCTGCTTAGTTATCTTTGTGGACCTTGTTCTTATGGTATTCCTGACTTTACTGGCTCTCACTACCCTTCTTCCACTTTTTCTGAAGGGGTCCCTCACTTTTTTCTTTTTTTAAAATTCTTTATTAATTACAGTATATTCACTTTGTATCCCCCCTGTGGTTCCCTCCCTCCTCCCATCCCAATCCCTCCCTTCCTCTACCCTCTGCATGCATGCCCCTCCCCATGTCCACTGATGAGCGAGGTCTTCTTTTCGTACCTTCTGATCCTAGTCAATTAGGTCTCATCAGGAGTGGCTGCATTGTCTTCTTCTGTGGCCTGGTAATTCTGCTTCCCCCACAGGGGGAGGTATTTAAAGAACAGGCCAATCAGTTCATGTCAGAGACAGTCCCTATTCCTATCACAATGGAACCCACTTGGATTCTGAACTGTCATGGGCTACATCTGTTCAGGGGTCTTAGGTTATCTCCATGCATGGTCTTTGGTTGGAGTATGAGTCCCAGGAAAGACCCCTATGCTCAGATATTTTTGGTTCTGTTGCTCTCTTTGTGAAGATGCACATGGTATATAATCACTCATATAGACATATAATATAAGATAAACCTATTAAAATCTGTACACCTAAAAAAACTAATCAAGAGGGAGGACTCCATGGCAGATCAGTGTCCAAGTGGGTTCCCTAGAAGGAGAACAGGTGCTGTCTCTGACATGAAATCAGTGGCTGGCTCTTTGATCACCTCCCCCTTGTGGGGAGCAGCCTTACTAGGCCATAGAAGAAGACTTTACAGACAGTCCTGATGAGACCTGATAGTCTAGGGTCAGATAGAAGGGGAGGAGGTCCTCCATTATCAGTGAACTAGGGGAAGGGGACGGGAGGAAAAGAGAGGGAGGGCTTGGCTTGATTGGAAAGAGAAGATGGAGGGGACTACAGCTGGGATACAAAGTGAACAAATTATAATTAGTTTTGAAATAAATTAAAATAAAATAAATTTAAGAAAAGAAATGCAAACCAGAAATTTGAGGATAGGATGTGCACAAGTTGACAATACTTGTGACCAAAACACAAATCAGAGCAGATCTTAGTAAAGACAGAAATACCTCCTTCACCACGCAATATTGTTTTTCACATTCTGCCTGTTTTTATTTTTAAGACATTTTATATGTGATTAGGTAATTTTCAGAAGGGCAAGCATAATGATTTTACTATCTTCTAATATAAAATCAAACATTTGACTCATTGATGGTTTCTGTTGTGAGTGTTAGTAACTAAATTCCCCAAAATAATTAAATAAAAATTTAAACTCTCCAAATGCAGAGGCTTTCTCTTCCCAGTTCAATTTGTTACCACCAAGAGTAGTATGTGGCACCTCATAAGTGCTCAAGGTTTATTTGTGGAATGGATAAAGCTTCATTTTAAAAGACTTAAGCCCTTAACATTCTACTAACAGAAAAGTATTGTTTATTTTCAGCTGTGTGTGGTGTTGAATGATGTCATATTTATAATTCACTATCAGGCTTCTTATGAGCACTTTGAGTATGTTTTCATGGCATACACAAATCATTTATTATTCTTTCCAAGATGGCTGACCAATAATAATTATTCAGTTGTAGTTTGAGTCTGAATTGTCCCAACAAGATCATGTGGTCAAATTTCTGTCAGTCCACTTGTGCTATCTTGGGAGACAGTCCAAACTCTCAGAGCCAGAGTTTACGCTAGGGGGCACGGAATACTGTGGGGATATACCAGTGAAGGATGTCTTACTCCACGCCCCTGTCTCTCTGCTTCCTTGTCTCTCTCATGTCATAGGGACCTAAGTGGATTCTATAGACTCATCCATCTGTCCGCTGAAACATCTCAAACAAATGTCTCTCCTCCATTATAGTATTTCCTCAGATATTCTGTCACAGCAGTACAGGTATAACCAATGCTCTACTACATCCACTTTGTCACCATGGGATTGATATGGGTGATTAATCACATATTTATTAATAGGTATTAAAATATTATAGGCTAGTAATATCTTATAACAAAACTATACAAATAGTTCTATCATTCCCCTACCTACTATGCGTGAACAATGTAACTTTTGCCTACTGGTGCTTTTCAAGATAAAAACATATTGAACTGTGTGAAATGTTATAGAAATACAAATTAATGTGTTAATTTAAGTGGTATTTTAGGTCATTCCACATTACGAATTAAAACTCAATGTTGTTTCATAACCATAAGCTGTTTTACTGGCCCAAGCGGGAATGTTTCTGCTAATTAAATATATTCTACTGCAGCACAAAAAAAAAAAAAAAAAAAAAAAAAAAAAAAAAAAAAAAAAAAA
>NW_026596244.1:6453886-6462839 GCF_907164565.1 Psammomys obesus | reverse complement strand
AAAAAAAAAAAAAAAAAAAAAAAAAAAAAAAAAAAAAAGAGGGAGGACTCTAGCTAAAATGCTCAATTTCTATCCAGAAAGGACCTCTGAAAGGCTCTGTCCTTTCTACTATCAATGCAGATGCTGAGACTTATGGGCAACCTTTGGGCAGAGTGCAGGGAATCTTAGGAAAGAAGTGGGAAACAGTAAGATCTGGAGGGGCTCCCTCACTTTTGCATAATGACTGGCTATGGGTCTTGGTGTCTTGGTGTCAGATTCATCTAACCCCTCTGATGAACTCTAATAAGGATCGGGCTTGGCTTGGATCTATGAATATAGCAGAGTAATATTAGGAATCATTTCATTTTTTTTCTTTCTTTCTTTCTTTTTTTTTTTTTCCTTTCCCCAGTTGTGTTTGGTTCTATCCTAGGTAGGTCTCTGGCCTATTCAGCCTCTGGTTCTTCACTCTCCAGGCAGTGTCAGTCATGGGCTCTTTCTTGAGGTGTGTGCCTCAAATTGGACTAGGCATTGTTTTGGCCATGCCTTCAAGGTCTACACCACCATGACCCCAGCACATCTTGCAAGAAATATTACAATACTACAGGTTGGATGTTTTGTGGCTGGGTTCATTTCCAAGCTACACTACAGGAAACCTTGATTTGTTACAAAAGATGGCTGGTTCAGGACTCATTTCCTTCATTATTAGGCCTTTTCACCAGAAATACCCACGTAGATTACAGAGAGTTCAGACGTACTAGGGATTCCACATCAGTCCCCAAGTGTCCCCAGTTACAGTTTCCTCTCCCAGTTCTCTCCCTCTACCCTGCAAGGCCTGACCCCTTCTTTTCTCATCCTCATCTCCTTCCTAACCCCCACATGGGGGGGGGATATCTTCCATTTCTACTAGCCAGGAAGGTCCAGGCATTCCCCCTTGAGTCCTCCTTGTTGTCAAGCCTCTCTCGGTGTTGATCTTAGTGCCTTTGCTGTAGGTGTTTTGTCTAGGAAGTCTTTTTTCACAATGAGTTCAAGGCTATTCCTAACCTTCTCTTATCAGGATTAGTGTATCTGATTTTATGTTGAAGTTTTTTGCTGCATTTGGTGATGTTTTGTGCAGGTGATAAATATGAACCTATTTGCATTCTCTAGACATCCAGTTTGACCAGATTCATTTGTTGGAGATACTGTCTGTTTTTGAAAGTATAGTTTTGGCTTTTCTTTATTTTTTTTTATTTTTTCTCAAAAAATAATTGTTGTCCACAGGCTATTGGGTTTATACCTGGGTCTTCATTTCAATTCCACTGATCAATTTTTACTATGTTCATATTACTGGTTGATAAGCATGTGAGATGTTTTCATCTTCTGCTGTCTTCTTCAAATTATTTTTTAAAAAAAACTTGAAGTTTTTACAGGTGCAGTGGTGCACACCTGTAATCCCAATACTAAGGGAGGAAGAGGCAGGCAGATTTCTGTGAGTTCCAGGTCCGCATGGTTTACAAAGAGAGTCCAAGCCAGCCAAGGCTACACAGAGAAACCCTGTCTTGAACTAATCGCTGGAGCTGATAGTTGAGGCCATTGGAGATTTCAGATAAATGTGTTGCTGGGTATAAGGAGCTGACCCCTAGTCATGGAGACATGCTAGTGATTAAAAAGGCTCACTGGAGGGGGGAGAGCTGAGTATTGAATCAGGACCCACTGATTTCAACTCCTAGGAACGGAGGGAGGTAGTGAGGAGGAGTCACCCAGAGGGAATCCTATAGCACTGAAGAGCAGACTGGGGGGATAGTCCTAAGGTAGCCTCAGCCAAAATGAAAGCAATTGAGCTTATCACTTCAGGACTGGTAACCCCACACCTCAGTGATTGCTTTTTCCATCTCCTCTCACAGAATGTTTGATACCAAGCAGCTTCAGAAGGCACTAGGACACTTGCAGTAACAGGGCTCACTGTTCCAACTGCCTTCCCCACACCCCAGCAGACTCAATAGATACTCACTGGCTTTGATGTTTCCCGGTAGAAGATGTACACATTGCACATTCTCTGGGGCAAGTGAGAGCTGATCAGGCCACAGTCTGTAAAGCTAATGATGGCCGGAATTGTTTCTTGGCACACAGAGAGTAGCACAGCTGAACATCTGAACGTGGCCCTTTCCAGGCTCAGTTTCAACGGTCTCCAGGGTTAGGTGATAGTTCCTTCCACATGGCAGCTGCAGAACTGGCACTCAGAGGGAAGTGGCTCCACTCGGTGGATGTCCTGATTTGCTTCCTTTATTTTTGCCACTTGTTATATTTAATTCTGTCTCTGCTTTTTTCCTCTACCTTATGTTTTACTTTTTTAAACATAGTTTTATTGTTATTTTACCGTCCTTAAAAATAATCTATAGGTTATTATTCTCATTTGCTTACACATTTTTTATTGAATAGTCATTTTTAATCTTTGATTCTCCTCTCTCTTATAACACTACTTTCTTGATTTTTTTCTTCTATTTTATTTATGCTAAATTTTTCTTTCCTATTTTTCACAGTATGCTTTTCAAGTACTACATTTCCATTTACTTAAATAATGTGTAACTTCACAGCATATTAGTGATTTTGTCATTTTCTATTCTGTCATAACCATTGATTATATGAATTGGTTTAATTGATTTAAGCATATCTATTGCTATCTCTCATTTGGTTTTACTGTGATAACAGTATTTATTTTTTTCCTCTTTGACTAGTACTGAGCATTGTGCCCCTAATAGGACGTTTTGTGGGTTTCCTGGGGGTCTAAGTTTGAGGTTTCTAATTTGCTTTAGTGTAACTGCATCTTTATACAGTGATATGTACCATAAATCCTCTGATTCAATTTTCTACTTATTTCTCAAACAATTCTAAGGGCAAAGTGTACACATTTTACAAATAATTAATCAGACAGAGGAAGGCTAGTTGATTTCCTTGAAATCTGAGCACTAAAATTGTCAAACGTGTTTTCTACAGTGATTAAAATATTGTGGTCAACCTAGAACCCCTGCTCAGATGTAGCCTGTGGTAGCTCAGTAACCAATTGGTTTCCCATAGTGAGGGGAACAAGGACTATTTCTAACAGGAACTCAATGACTGGCTCTTTGGCCTCCCCACCCCCCAAGGGAGGAGCAGTCCTGTTAGGCCACAGAGGAGAGCTTTGCAGCCAGTCCTGCAGATACCTGATAAAACAGGATCAGATGAATGGGGAGGAGGTCCCCCCTATTAGTGGACTTGGCAAGGGGCATGGTGGAGATGAGGGAGGGAGGGAGGGACTGGGAGGGAATAGGGATCAGGACACGGCTGGGATACAGAGTAATAAAATGTAACTGATAAGAAAAAAATTAAAAAAAATACTGTGGTCAAAGGATGTCATCTTTCACTGTACATTCTAGAAGGCTTATTGATACTTTGGTTTATTCATTAGCTGTTAATATTACCACTTCTGAAAAGATCTTTGCTATCAACACTTCAAATAAGCTTTTACTATCTCATTTCTCATTTCAAAAAGTGTGATATATTTTGCTTTAGTCTGCATTCACAAATATTATGATTCCAAAATGAAGAGAAATGACCATGTTACTCTATGATCATTATGCAATAATGAGAGATCTGCATATATATATATATGTATATTCTTACCAAGATATGATAATCTTTCTTTAAGAAGAAAACCATCAAGGCAAATTTTATTTTATAGTCATGAAGGAAAGAGTAAATATTAAATAAAATGACCCATGGACACCAAGTTAAATACAGACATATATATGTGTGTGTAGATATTGATTATATTATCATATATATATATATATGTATGTATATATATATTACATGGATAATTTACAGACATATATATGTATGTGCTTCTATTCTCTATTTGTGGATTTATTATCTACATATCATTAGCTAAGGCTAGAAGTAGGGTAGAAAATGTCATTTTATAAACTTTGCAGAATGTAATTAAATAATAAAATTAAGCAACGTGTTCTGAGTTTCTATGTGGCAGTGAATGCTGATTGTCTGTGAAGAAGTTTATGAAACACTAAAGACAAGAATGGTAAAAGTCTGAATGCATCACTCAGCATTTTTGAGAATAACTCTGTGGTGAAGCACAACAAATATGAATCATGCTTTCTAAAATACCAAAATTTGAATAAATTTACTTTCTTTTTTTTTCAGTACTTGAATTTAATAGTTTACATTGCTTAAAATTTTAAATGTCACTCTTTGTTCTTATATTTAATGTTTCCTCTGCGGTTGAAATAAATATTAAAATCTGCTGATGGATCAGATTTATTTTTGGCACATATTCATGAATTCATCCTGGTTGTTAATCCTCAGGGCAAGCACATTTTTTTTAATGACAGGTACTCATTATTTCACAGTTTTAAACTCTCATTACATTGCTTATTTTCTTCTCTAGTCTATAGTTAGCTGTTACCCAGACCTTAGGGTCTAGTTGCACTAGTATTCATGTTCATAGCATTTGTTTTTATTAAAATTTTCCAGATTAGAAACCTTTCTTAACTCATTAATAATTTAGGTTTTTCTTTTGAATTCTTAGCTATTATTTTCATGTGTGCATCATCCTTCGGTCCTAAACATTAAGACAAAAGAAAAAGAATAAAAAGAATAATAGATTTTGGATATAAACACACTACAAAGTATGACAACAAGATGAATTAATCCTTTTTTAAACAAATATTCTTTTTTATTTGAGGTTGTTTTTAAAACTGTAATTTGTCTGACATAAATATAACACTGGGGATTCTTTTGTTTTTCACTAAATGCAAAATTTTTCATTGATCCCTTTACTTTCAGCTTTGCAAGTCCTTAAATGTAAAGTGAACGCCTACTGTTAGCAGATAGAATTTTCGAAGATCCATTCAATTAAGTGTGTGTGTGTGTGTGTGTGTGTGTGTGTGTGTGTTTGTGTGTGTGTCTGTGTGTGTCTGTGTCTGTGTCTGTGTTTAAACTAGCCTGAATAACCGTAGACTATTTAGGGTCTGCCTGCCTCTACCTCCCTAGTGTCTAACACTTATGATTATTTTTTTCTGCTACTGTCAACATCCTTCATGTGATCACTCACATTGTTTCATTCTGAACCTGGGTAAGGAAGATCAGAATAAGTTATTTGGGTAACACTCTGGTCAGCTAAACAGTTCTTAAACTGTGGGGTTAAAGTGGTCAGGAAAGCAATTTCCCTTTCCCTTGAACTATGCTGGTTAGTGAGAGGAGGTAAAGGAGGCTTAGTGACTGTTGTACTGCTGTGAAAAGAAGTCATCCCTTATGAAAGAATGCACTTAATTGGGGGTTCTTGCTCATTGTTTCAGAGGTTTGGTCTATGATCATCACAGTGAGGAATGAGTGGGCACGGTTACATGATGGCAGACATAGTGCTAGTGAAGTAGCTGACAGTTCTCCACCATGATCTGCGGGTAATAGCAGTGGTGGGAAGGAAGAGAGAGAGAGAGAGAGAGAGAGAGAGAGAGAGAGAGAGATAGACAGACAGATAGACAGACAGACAGACAGATAGACAGTCTGCTTGGTCCTGTGATGGACCTCCCCCGTGACACATTTCTTTCAACAAGGCCACACTTTCTAATGCTCATAATATTTTCAAACATTTCCATTCCGTGGTGACTAAGCATTCAAACATATGAACCTATGGTGGCCATTCATATTCAAAACATCGTAGAAGTTAAACATTTCTCATTCTCTTTAATATAACCATTTTTTTTGTACTTATCATGGTATTACAATGGCTGACTGAATTTATTACCTCTTACAAAAATTGTCTTCTTTGTGTATCACTAAATCTGTGTTTCTGTGGGTTATAAAATCTTGGATTCTTTCTGTCTCTTTCTCTCTCTCTCACTCTATGTGTGTGTGTCGCTCTCTCTTTCTGTGTATGTGTGTGTGTGTGTGTGTGTGTGTGTGTGTGTGTGTATTCATGTCTGTGAGTATGGGCACATGTGGTAACAGTAAGGCTGAGAGAAACTTAACATTTTCATGCTGAACTTTCTCCCATACTTTAGACAGTGTTTTTGTCTTGTTTATTGAGGCAAATGACAAAGTACCTGCCACTCAGGCTTCTGGTTCTTATGTCTTTGTTCCCATTTTTTTCCATGGGCTCACAGGCACTACAGATAGAACCTACTACACCCATATTTACATGAGTTCTGAAAATTTATGGTAGCATGACAAGTGTTTTACCTTCTGATCCACCTCCTTAGCTCCAAGGGACAAATAATCTTGACATTTTGATGATTTACTATACCTGCCCAAGAGGTCTCGGTTTACCTTCTCATCACAACATAACCTGATCTGTACTAAATTTTAAGGTGTTTGTTTTGCAGCATTTATTGTATTATCAAGTAATATTGTTTCCTTCTTTGCTTATATTTGCTCCTCACACCTAGAACAATAGTTCAGTTACGGTCTGAACTGTATAATATGTGCATTTTCAATGGTGCTTCATGCATTCAGTTAATAGTTTATCCTATTGCAGGAAGAATTGCTAAGATTGTTTAAAGTTCCCAAAGTAAGAATTTTAGAAGAAAACAAAATTGTTTTTATCTCTCCTTGAAACTTAAGAAATGCTTTTCATAGTTAAACTTTTACCCTCCACTGCTGATCTAATCCAATGGTTAAACGAACCTAAATATTTCCTCAGAATACTCTGAGATTGGATAAATACTTTCAGAAATATAGTAATACACAATCAACATTCAAAAGTCTGTAGATTCTGTTTTTACCAAAAGTAAACCTGATGAGGAAGAAATGAGGTAAACAATCTCAAAACATACAATCTTAGAGTTACTGTTGCTCTGATGAAACAGCAAAGTAACTCGAAGAGGAAAGGGTTACACCTCCGCTTCCATTCCGTGTCCTTGGGCTGCTTTCCTACAGAACCCAGGTCCACTCAGGGATGGCCTGAGCCCTCCCATCAGTCACTAAGCAAATCTCCTTCATCTGGGTCTTCATGAGGCATTTTCTCCATTGAGGTTCTCCCTTTTCAGATGAGTCTAGCTTGTGTCAAACTGGCTCACAGCTAGTCAGGACACAAAGCTAACATCCTGGAGGGAGTTTTGATTGGCTCGCTAAGAATGGCCACAGCGAGTCTGATGCAAGCACAGGATAGTGAAAAATGTATCCAGGTGAGCAAGCCTGTGGGAGAGCAAGACACAGTGTAGAAGTGACAAACAGAGAGAAAGGTCTTCAAAGGTGTTCCAAATGCTATCTCAGATAATTATCTACCAAAATATACTTAGCGGGCTTGTAATTAAAGGAAAACAATACTTAAATTTTACCACTATGAGAGACAAATGCGAATTCTATCATAGATAAACAAAATAACAGAAAACGTGAAGAAGTCTGCTAAAACAAAACGTGGCTAGGCTGTGACATCGGCAAAGCTACAGAATAAGATGCAGATTCCTTATCTTAATATGTTGAAAGTCATTCTAATAAACGAGTAGGTCCCTAGAATTTTTTGTACATTTCTATATGTTCATTTGTGTTTATTTATGAGCTCTGCCATAAAAACCTACTCAAATCATGCTTGAAACTTGTTGATTTTATTTTGTCTTGCAAAATAAAATCCTCTTGTCTTAACAAGAGGAACAAATATCAGTAACACAGACCATCACTATTTCCTTCACTTTTGGATGGGAATGAAATTTCATTTGAAGAGTAATTATCTTTTTGAGGTGGATTTAAAATGGCAACTTTTACTGTTCCTTAGCCACGGCCCTGTAAAGAGAGTGTTGAGTTCCGTAACGAGTAATGCAGAAGCAGGTGCACAGGCCAGGGATGATTGCTGTGTTTAATTGTGGAGCCAATGCCTCTGTTTATTATGAGACTAGAAAATAGCTTCCCACATCTGGATTTAGGTTAAACTATGTATTTAATGTTGTACCAATCCTTCTTAACTCCTCATTGCATTCACTATGTAATAATGTTCAGAAGACTTGCAGCGGAATACAAATGAAGAAAAAAAAAAAAGGAAAGTTCTTATATGTAAAGAAAAATAAAATTAATTCTGACTCCTTTTCAGATAAGAATCAGGGTTTATTTAGAAAAATAAGGAATAATTCATATACTTTCTGTTCAGGATATTTATCTCAATCAATTAGTTAAGTAGGTCTATAAAAATGATAGAAGTCATGGGCTACAATTAACAAAAATCGGCAATAGAAGTTAACATCATCTGTGTGGTGGTATATAGAAGAAAGGGGCACAGAAACTATAAAATTCTGTAACATCAAACCAGATGAGTGCTATCTTTGTAGGAGCTGTATCTTTACACTGACCTAAAGTGGATGAGGACACAAGACCATAGGATGACCTGTCACTAGTGAGAAGACCGGAGTAATACTCAACTTTCTTTCTTGCTTCTTCTCACTTTCACTTTCTTCTTTCACATCCTGAACAAGTACTTCTAACTGTGAAGCCGTGAAGAGCCTGTAACATGATGAAAACAGAAGAGAAGACTGCACCTGTAGTGTTTGCCTCTCATGTGCAGGATCTGGATTCAGTCTTCAGCACCTGGGACTAAAAAGAGCAGAAAGACAAATGGTTAATCCAGAAAAATCAAATCCAAACTGAGAAGACCCAAGTAATATGATACAACTAACATCCTTCGAGAAGCACTGAATGAATGATTTTGCTAATGTTTATCAATACTTCCTGGGGGTGATTAAAGGTATAATAATATAACATGGGATGGAGTCATATTTGTTAACAAATATGAATAGCTTCAGTATTCTCTCCATGATGTTTATACTGTCTCTAAAAGTACAAAGAAAGCTACAGTGTTTGTTTGTTTGTTTGTTTTTGCAAGACTGATGCATTGAAACAAATGTCACCTATTTGAATAAAATGGATATTGCACGTTTCTTCTTCTTCTTCTTCTTCTTCTTCTTCTTCTTCTTCTTCTTCTTCTTCTTCTTCTTCTTCTTCTTCTTCTTCTTCT
>NW_026596244.1:6444784-6453876 GCF_907164565.1 Psammomys obesus | reverse complement strand
CTTCTTCTTCTTCTTCTTCTTCTTCTTCTTCTTCTTCTTCTTCTTCTCCTTCTCCTTCTTCTTCTTCTTCTTCTCTAATGCAGGGTAACAGGCTTTTAGAAGTCTGGAACACTAGAACAGAGTTTCCTGTGACTGCTTTTCACTTTTGTTGTAGCTGTTTGAGTGGAGTGTCCAGAAGACATATCCTTCACTGACGCCATAGGAACTGCATTCATGGCGTAGCTACGACTGCTGAATGTAAGGTAAGTATGGGGGCCGTTATAGGTGGCAGTATACTATCAAACATCAAATCGGTTTGGCCTGAAAGGGATACTGTTGATTTGTTGTCATTTTAAGGAGTACCTTTCTATATGGCAAAATGTTTATATTCTGAAATTGTAGCTTATTTCCAATTTCCATTTACCAAATAATTGCAGCACTAGATGAAGAAAGAACATAATCTGATATTTAAAGTGGAAGTTACTGGTTTTTTTGAAGAGTCATGTTTGTCATATGATGTTTTGTGAGAAGCAGTCTTGTGAGATGCACATGATATTTTCCTGTGAGCTCTCTCTTGTGAGGGGTATGATTTTGGCCAGCTAAAAAGTCCATGGGTGGACTCTGAGGAAAGGAAATATATAAAAGCTCACAGAATTGAGAGAAGGCTTTTTTGATTGACATTGCTTTTCTGGTCTTTATTCTTTGACACTTCACTTCAAAAAAACAAAACATGCCAGAGAAATTCTTGGGATAGTACCACTGAGTCTTGTGGCTTTCATTGATTCATTCCAATAGGCTGAATTGTGGTGATTTGCGTTGCTGTTTGGTGTTGGCTTTTGGACTGGCCTGCTGGTATCCTGATAACCAAGAGTAAGCTCAACCTAAGGAACTACTTCTAAAAAGGTCTATAATCCCCTTTTCTTAAAAACCTTTCTCCCCTACTTCTGGTCAGTGGGTTTGAAGGGATATAGAAACTTTCAGGGACTCCTAAATAAAGTAAGTTTGTTGAAAAATTTAAGCCTACAAATATTATGGAGAGAGATATCTAAGTATAGTCATTCAACTGGAATTTATTCCAAGAAATTTAAAATACCATTTGTTTACCATCATAAGCAAAAGCTTAATGAGGATGATAATGAATTGAAAGCTGTCTCGGCTTGCTCTCTCCATGCTTCTAGTTTGTCAAGAATTGTATTCATTATTTCTGTGGTATGGAATAAACACATCCTGACCTGAAATATTATCAATACTGTTTCTAATTCCCATGATATGAAGGTTATTATAGTTAAGATACCATGGGAAATTCAGAGATCTTTTTACAACACATTTCTAGAAAAATTATAGGCATAATTGCAATGATTATGGATGGTTATTTCTATCATATCTGATTCCAGCTTGCCTATTTGAGTGATGCACAACTTTTGATGGGCTATGAAGAACAAGAGCGGATTATTATGAATTAAATCAAGTATGACTATAACCTAGGAAAGTGATCAGATTTGGCTTTGCATCTAAAACAAGTCAGCTCATCTTTTGAGTATGAAATACGGTAAGATAGCCAGTGAATCATTCCCACTGTGGTAATAAATGCCATCAGAAGTTAACCTCCACCTATGTCATTAAGTATAATGTCTTCATGGTTTAATTCATTAACTACAGCAAATACATAGCCCAAAAACTCTTGAAAGGCTCTCCATGAAAGGAACACTTTTCTGCTTTATTTGAAATCTCTGCCAATAGTAACAAGTCAAAAAAAAAAAAAAGAGTAATCAAATCAGGATTTATGAAAGTGGCATGAATCACAAAGAGTAATAAATAAAACTTATGAAAAATTAGTCAAGTGTTTCCCTAACATCATTTCTACCTGACATGTTAAAGATATGGTACCATTTTCTGATGTGTATTACAGTATTATAGTCCTTCATGTCTGTGCTCATAAATTATAAGAATGCATAAAATTCATCAAATTGATTTTCAAAGTGGTTGTACAAGTTTACTTTAATAAATCTGGCAATTTCTTAGAAAATTAGGAATAGTGCTCCTTAAAGATCCAGCTATACCACTCCTAAGGATATATCTAAAATATGCTCAGTTATACAACAAGAACATTTTCTCAGCTATGTTCTTAGCAACTTTTTCATAATAGGCAGAATCTGGAAACAACCTAGATGTCTGTCAACTGAGGAACAGACACAGAAATTGTGATACATTACTACTCAGCAATTAAAAAGAAAATCATGATTTTTCAGGCAAATGGATGGAACTAGAAAAGATTATCCTGAGTGAGGTAACCCAGAACAGAAAGACACACATGGTATGTACTCATTTATAAGTGGAAATTAGACATGTTATATAGGATAAACATATTAAAATCTATAGTCTTAAGGAAGCTAAATCACAAGGTGAACCCTAGGGAAGAGGCTTAATCCTCATTCAGACAGGCAAACAGGATAGATATCAGAAGTAGGAGAAGACAGGGAACAGGATAGAAGTCATTCACAGAAGGCGTCTACCCTGCAGGGTATCGAAGCAGATGCTGAGGCTCATAACCAAACTTTGGGCAGAGTGCAGGAAATCTTATGGAAGAAGGTGGAGAAAGAAAAGCCTGGAGGGGAGAGGAACTCTACAAGGAGACCAACAGAAAAAAAAAAACAAAAACAAAAACAAAAAAAAAACAAAAAAAAAACTGGACCCAGGGGACCCTACAGAGACTGATACTCCAACCAAAGACCATGCATTTTGAAGACCTGCTCAGATATAGCCCATAGGGTGCTTAGTTTTCCAATGGGTTCCCTAGTAAAGAGAACAGAGGCTGTCTCTGAAATGAACTTAGTGGATGGCTCTTTGAAAATCTCCTCCTGGTGGTGTAGCCTTGCCAGGCCACAGAGGAAGACAATGCAGCCAGCCCTGATGAGACCTGATAGGCTAGAATCAGATGGAAGGGAGAAGGACCACCCCTATCAGTGGGCTAGGGAAGGGGTATGAGGGGACAAAAGGGAGGGAGGGTGGGACTGACAGGAAATGAGGAGGGGCTACAGCCAAGACACAGAGTGAATGAATTATAAGTAATAAATACGTAAAAATTTTAAAAGAGTGAATAAAATCTCAATAAACAGAATTTTGAGTAAAACACTAAAATTTTAAGTAAAAACTGATAAATTTGTAGATATGAATTGTTTGACGAGTAATGATATATTAGTTAGGTAGTAGGTAACTTATAAAAAGCGTAAGATGTAAATTTGAAATAATTATTTTCACTGGATAAGCATATGGATAGAATCTTCATTTTATCTAAAGAGATTTCTAACATAAACATTAGCCAAGGTGATGCATTAACAGAAGAGGATCTTTGTAATGAGAAGCATAAAATGCTGTGCTATATGGACATTTTTTTATTATTTATACTGCATGGACAAAGTGACTGTGTGAGCAGGAATTCAACAAACTAGACAATACCGGGGAACTTACTATTTGACCGATCATGGGTATGTGATACTGCTAAGTGCACAGCCAGCTGGCACAGTGGCCTTAGACATAGCAGCATCCCTGGGGAACTAATTGTAGCAGTTTGCCTATCCTTGGAACTTCTACCGTGAAGAGGGTTTTTTTCCACTTATCCTTCATTGAGACTTATGTCTCCAGTCCAATCCATTCTGTGTGTTTACAGAAGGCTTGTAAACTATATTATGTAGAAAATTTTTAATCTAGTAACATGGCTTCTCTGGCAAGGGATCACATCCAAAGACTTATGTCTGTGTAATATAGCTGAAAACAGACACAATGTTAGTACACACCTTTAATCACAAACAAGGAAGGTAAATTTAGTTTATAGAAGAGAGCACCAATGTTTGAAAGTTACATCTCATTGAGGGACAGACAAATTGATGAATCAGAGAAAGATTTGATAAAATGAGTCAGAGATGGGATATTCCCAATATGATGAGAATAGACTGGAAAGAGAAGCTACTTAAAAGCAGTGCAGTAGAGTTGAGACAGTAAAGTTGGGTACAGAAGACAGTTAAGTAGAGAAGACAGTTCAGTAGAGTTGAGTTCAGTACAGTACAGGCAGTTTGGTGCAGTTCAGTTTGTGGAGTTCAGAAACAGAGCAAATCAGGAGAAGTCAAGAGCAGCAAGTTAGAATAAGTCAGCTTGGAGAAGAGTTTTGAGCCAGAACAGCTGAGTTGAACCAACCAGTAGGAGTTCAGAGTAAACTATTAAGGATGAGTTAATTCAACAATAAGCCTCCAAGAAAACAATTACATCTGGTGAGTAAAAGCTACTTCTAAAATATTACTTGTAAATAAAGAACACATTTAATATAAGATGAAGTTTGGTAATGAGTATCTTTGCAGAACTAAATATGCATACCACATTTAGGCTCATTCTGAAACAGTTGGCTTACTTGAGTAGGAGATGGCCACATAGTTATCTAATGTCACCAAACTGTGCACAGGACTCACTCATCATATAACTGGAACTCGGTACTTTCTGACCAACTCATTTCTCCTTCCATCATCTCCTAACAACTATGTCCTATTCTATTTCAATGACCATAATTCTTATAGTCTACATAGTATTTCTCTTCCATTGGCTGACTTATTTTACTTTACATAATAACTTTAAGGTCATCTGCATTGTTACAAATGTCAGAATTTTCTTTTGTTTCTTATTTTAACATATTTAAAGTCTATGAAATATTCATAAAGATAAATAACAGCCCTAACAAGAAGCATTTTCTTTTCTTCCCTACACCATGACCTTCATATGTCAAGAAGGAGGAGTATAATATCATTTTCTCTTTTATTATGTGCCTCAGGATTTCCGAATCAGTCTCACTACACCCATTCTTCTTACTGATAATCAGATCCATTTTTAATTCATTGTTTTAAGTGAGCATATTTTCACATCTTTCATAAAAAGAAGACATAATGTAAAAGGGCCAATTTCTCTTTGTTGTCTTATCTTGGCGTTGAAGGAGAATCATCTCACTGCCCAGATTACCACTCTTACCTGAATAGGTAGAATCTTAGAGAAAGAAATGTGGTGCCTATAAGAGTGTAGGATTCCGTGTGTGTGTGTGTGTGTGTGTGTGTGTGTGTGTGTGTGTGTAAATAATATTGCCCCACTTATATAATTAACTTTTATATGCCTGAGTTAATTGTTGTCTTGGAGGCTTGTTGTCTCTGTCTGCTAACCTAGACCTAGTTCTTGAAGCTTCTAGCCTCCATAAAATCTAATATAGGCCTAGAATGTTTCCAGTCTCTGAGACTGTTGAATAAGCTCACCCTTACTAGTTCTTTCTGAATTCTTGCTGACTGGTTCAATTTAGCTCTTCTAGCTCAAACTCCTCTCCTAGCAGACTGATGCATTCTGGCTATAACATACACACAGGGGACCAGATGCCAACCCATGTATGCCCAGTGCTTGACACTTCTGTCTTTGTGAACCCATGTGAGCACAAGTCGTTTGATTTGGGGACCACGTTTTCCTGGTGTCCTCCATCTCTGACTTCTAAAATCCTTCTTCTTTCTCTTCTGTGGCATTCCCAGATCTCTTAAGGGATGGACCTGATGGAGACCTCTAACTTAGACTCCCTCTCTTCATAATGGCTGGCTGTGGGTTATTGCACCTGCTTCCTTCTGTTGCCAGATAAATCCTCGCTGATGATGAGTGGACAAAGCACTGATCTATGAGTACAGCAAAATATAATTAGGAAACATGGTTTTTTACTTTATTTTGTATTATATTATTTTTATTTATTATTAATTTTGAACCAGTCCTGTTTGGTTCTACCTTATGTCCTACTAGGTCTCAGAGATATTCAGTATCTTGTTTCTGTCCATCCAGTCAGTGTTGAGCATAGGCTCCATCTCCTGCCATGGGCCTCAAGTTAAAGCCGACTTTGGTTGGCCACTTCTGCTAATAATGTCCCAGCACATCTTGCAGGCAGGACAGATTGTACATTGAAGGTATTTTGGCTGAATTGGTTTTCAAGTTGCTCATTTGGTAGCTTGCAGAGTACCTTCTTAAACCAACAAGACTAGAAGATAGAGTGTCCTTAAAGACACCAGCTTTCCCTCTCTACTTTCAATGAGCTGTGAGGATATTGTATTTGGCATTGGGGACCTCTTCTCAGGTTTGAGAGAGTGACCCTCTGTCCCTGAGTCAGCCTGGGTTGTTTGTGCCCCACAGGAACCCCTCAGCATACAACTTGACGAAATGCAATACATATCCATGACTGGACACCTTTCTTACCTGTAAAAGATGTTCAGTTCAGAATCTGTGTTTTTAATTACTAATGGTCCTCACTAGAGTCACACACAAAGATAAAAGAAAGTTCCCATCATACTAGGTTTACACACTTACAAATGCCCATTATTTTCTTCTGTCTCTCCCTACATTCTTTTCTACCACCACCCTCACACCTAATCTATTCCAATTTCTACCCACTACAAGTACAGTCACAAAATCTGTTCCATTTCCTCTTCCAAAGTAGATTCATGGTTCCTCCTTGTAGCCTTCATCTTAACCTATCATTTCTGGGTCTGTGGATTATTACTTGATTTTCATTTGATTAACAGCTAATACCTATTTGTAAGTGAAAACATATATTAGTTGTCTTTTTGGGTCTGGTTTACCTCACAGAGGATGATTTTTATTTTAGTTACACCCATTTTCTTGCAATTTTTAGGATGTCATTTTTTTTTAAATAGCTGAGTAATACTCTGATTTATAAATTTAACACATTTTCTTTGTCCATGCTTCTGTTGAGGGAAATCTAGGTTGTTTCCAGTTTCTGGCTATTGAGTAAAGCCACAATGAAAGTAGTTAAGCAAGTGTTCATGTGGTTGGATAGAGCATCATTTTTACATATTAAGTCGTATTTATATTCTATTAGATGACTCATGTGATGGTTGTGTTGGTTGGATTTATGGATTTTCAACCTTGAGATGGTACAAATGTGTGCATCTGATGGAAACTAGACTTTGAATTTTTATTCTTTACAAGGCAAACACTATGTCATGACAAAACTCTGCTACAATTCTGGGCCAAGTAAGTTACGCAATCATAATCCTATTGTAATATTGCACATAGAGCTTTGCTGGGAAGCTGTGACCATCGTAGGTTATGTGCACTCACTCATTTTTACAGTATGTTAAACTTACTGTGTGTTAATCGTTACATTATACCAGATTGATTTATTGATTTGTATATTTACATTATACCAGATAGAAACTAGTGACTTTATACTTTTATTTAGTAAAGACTTCAGTTTCGTGAATTTTAGTATCAGTGACATGGACAATCTAGAAACTAATCTCCTTTGGGAGCTAAAGGAAGACAGTGTGTCTGAAATTAAAACTATCTGGTGACTATCTCATTCACTATGATGAAAGATAATGGAGAACAATCTTCAGCACGCGGATTACAAACACATGACATACATGAGCAACCAGAAAATTTATAAGAGCATAACATCAGTGGAAAATTGAGATAGTACAAAAATTATGGGAAATGTAAACAAGTGGATAGTTATCACAGAAAAGGTATCAAAATGAGAGAACATCATAATCTCACCCAAGTCTAGCTTTGAGGCAGTCACAATACCATATGTGGCTCAACGTAAGTACTTCACCAGATATCCCACTGTGCCATAGATGACAACTTTTGACAGCTGCATCATTTGGGTTCCATCTTCAAGATGCAGTTAGCTACACTGGAGAGTCCTCTCTCTCTCCAATAACTTTTAATTGCTTCTGTATTTTACAGAAAGAACATCATGAGTCCTTAACTTTCTTATTTTCCCAATCCTCCTAAGTCTTATGAGGCCCCCCCCCTCTTCCAAGAGAGGATGTTCCAATTTGGAGGAAAGAACTACATAAAATTACCTTCCCCTCACTTCACATACTTTCAGATTTCCCCCTCTCTCCTCCTCATTCTAGTTAGATGACTGCCGTATTTAATTTATTGAGAAAATCAAACGCACCAACTCTAGAGTACATATTTGCCAAACAAGGACACATACAATAAAAGATTTGTTGGAAAGGAGCTGTCAAATGGCTCCTGAAATGATTGATGACTTGCAATTGAGCCTGATCCTCCTTTGAAGGTAGAATGTTCATGGAAGCAATCCTGCTGTAACAACTTATATGACAATTTTTCTTCATGGTGTTCCTTCTTCATATAGCAGTAATTGCATGCACCCTGTGACTGTTTATAAGAAATGCAGGCAAGGACTGGCTCTCTGGGAATGCAGTATCATTAGGTAGAATCTTAAGATGGACCTATTCTCTGCATGGTATGAAAATGAATATCTCCTTGTTGAATAAGGTTCACCTCAAAAATACAGAGACAATTTCTAAATGGCTGATTGAAGAGAAAATACTATTACTGTTCCTGTAATGAGCATACATGGAATGGGGTAATAAGCATGCTGTGAAGACACTTTTGTGGCCTTTTCTCTGGTGATATACAGCTTTCTGCCCACAAAATCTTACCCACTTAAGGGGAGAAATATAACAAATATATTAGTTTGCTTTCTATTGCTGTGATAAATAATATGACCAAAAGCAACTCTGGGGAGGAGAGACTTTATTTCATCTTATAGGCTATGAGCTATCATGGAGGGAAGCCAAGGCAGGAACTTGGACAAAAAAGCCACAGAGAATGCTGATTACTGCCTTGCTTCTTATGACTTCAGATATTTTTCTCATGTTGTCCTGGCCTACTTGCCTGGTATGGCACCACCCACACTGGACTTTGCATGCTTATATGAATTATCAATCAAGAAATGCTCCCAAAGAAATGATCATAGGCCAATCTGATGGTGATAATTCCTCAGTGAACATTTACTCTTCCCAGGTGAGTCTGCTTTGTGTGAAGTAACCACAACAACAAGAAATAAACATGGAAATATTATTCCCTTTATTAGACACTGATTTGGCAAGGAAAGTACAAAAAAAGCCATGATGAAAGGAAGACTTAGAGGGGAATAACGGAAGTTAAATGTGGGCTAGAGAACCTTTGCTACTACTCCCAAAAAGGTCCTCTTAAAAAGAACAAGACAGAAAGACAAATGGGATGTGCATTGAACTTATGACAGGAGTCTACCA
>NW_026596244.1:6433495-6441784 GCF_907164565.1 Psammomys obesus | reverse complement strand
AAAGTAAGGGGAACACGGACTATTTCTAACAGGATCTCAAGGGCAGGCTGTTTGATTCCCCCCCCCCCAGGGGAGGAGCAGTACTGTTAGGCTACAGAGGAGGACTTTGCAGCCAGCCCTAAAGATACCTGATAAAACAGGGTCAAATGAAAGGGGAGGAGGTCCTCCCCTATCAGTGGACTTGGAAAGGGGCAGGGAGGAGACCAGGGAGGGAGTGTGGGGTTGGGGAGGGAATGAGGGAGCGGGATACAACTGGGACACAGAGTTAACAAAATGTAACTAAAAAGAAAAATAAAAATAAAAAAAAAGAAAATATATTTCAAAAAATAAAAAAAAATAAATAAATTTTAAAAAAAAGGAACAAGACAGTGAAGAGAGTGAAGAAGCACAAATGGAAGTTACTCCCAAGCCCTGACCTTTAATATACAGACTGTTGAAAATGTTCAGCGTACAGATGAAGGCACTAGTAATTATCTAGAAAAAGCATTTTGACAACCAGATAATATTCTACATCTGAACTTCTTAAAATGGAAATTTTTTTTTAAACATGAAAGACTCCCTAAGAATCTGGCTTAAGAGGTTGTAAGACTGATGAGATCAGTCTAAATGCTATGAAAGTAGACATACTAAGAACATAGACATACTAAGAAAACAATCATCTTTGTGAGTCAAATGCTGTGTGAGGGAAATCATTCCCGCATGGACTGACTCATCCATCTCACTGAGGCCATTCAGTTGTTGCCAGCTCAATTACTCATGAATATCAGCAATTAGAAGACCAAGAAGAAGAACAGACATTACTGTGGGGACTGATAATAAGAGAGGTGTTGTTTGATGCCTAATCAAGATAGGATGTATCCACAGGAGAATTAAGAAGTTAATTGAGAAGACACTCAGACTGGTATGGTGTTAGCGATTTGTGATTTTATTATGTAGGAGAGACACAGGAAGATCTAAATGGTTTGGGCTGTCATGTAAATCTGGTTGGTTAACTTTTAAAGCAAATTAATCAAAGAGAGAATGGGAAGGTCAAGGCACATAAAGGAATTGGAGTACATGAAGGCAAATATGGAAGGATGTGTGCCAAGACAGAGTTCCTAAAGAAAGATTTGACATAGAGCCAAATTCTGTGCTTGGCACTTCCGGAAGTCTGTAAGGAGGAAACACCATTTTTTAGAATATAAATGTGTAAAAGCATCACAGGTGAAAGTGATTAAGCTTGTGCTGGGAATGGGAACTTAAGCCATAATATCTACAGTGAACATCCTCTCAGTCCCTGCCACCACTCTAAAAAATACTGTAGTGAAGACTGTTCATCTAGTTCAGGGCCCATTCAGTAGCTGCAGGTGGTTTGTGGAAACAAGACACCATGGTGCTGGACCACACAATCTTTTAGAACCTAAAGTGTTAGCTGAAGAGAAAACACAGTTTTTCATAGTCACCCTAGCCTCTGAGTCTGGCTGGGAACTATAAGCTGGCCCTGCCAAGACTGTTAAAGTAGAAAATATGCACTGTAGTCTCATATCAACAGCAGCACCCCTGGACAAGCAGGAAGGACAGCTCATAGAAAATGTGGTTTATGGAAGGCTATGCGAGAGTGATTCCTCATATGTGCTTGAGTATCAGAATTTTGATGAATGTCTTGATAGACAATTGATGCAAGTGATAAAATGTGTTCCGAATGCCTTGGAACACATTTTATGTGTTTTTTTAATGCCTTTTTTCTGTTCTTTTCCTTTTTCTTTCTTTCCTTCCTTCTTTCCTTCCTTCCTTCCTTCCTTCCTTCCTTCCTTCCTTCCTTCCTTCCTTCCTTCCTTCCTTCCTTCCTTCTTTCTTTCTTTTTTCTTTCTTTCTTTCATTCTTTCTTTCTGTACCCCTTAACTGTCCAAAACAAATTGCAGTTGTTGATGAGAACAGATTTTGGTGGATCTTTACAGATACCATATACCCTTTATAAAATAAAGTTTCATTATATGATACTACCATTTGAGTGTCTTACATATTTGTAAAACCATCTGGAAGGATAATTAAAACAGTAAAGAATTTTAAGGAAAGCACTCAACACACATGGGAAAGATACTATTAAAAGCCATAAAGTTCAATGAAAACCCCTGTGCTAAGTTGGGATACATCCTCATAAGCTGTCAGATGTGGAGACATTGCAAAATATAAATGTTATTGCCACTAAAGTTGGTTTCATGTAGAAGATAAAACCAAAACACTTTGGATACAGATCATAGAGGAATCAGGTTGGATTTGAACTGAAAACTCTTGTCTCTCTCAACTGTCTTTTGAAGAGATAGAAGGTGTCTTGCAGTCTAATCAGGCTGAATTGCCACATACATTCTTCCTGGTAATAGACTGTATAAATAAGTTACCAACAGGATCAAAGAGAGGTGTCTCCTGTCATAATTATGATACAACTACTATAGATAGATTCAAGTGGATTCTGACTGGATTTAAGGCCCATGCCACAGAAGGGACCTCATATCTAGTACTGTGAAAAGCCATGATAAAAACCAATGGCTGGGGAGGGCATAGGCCCCAGTGGAGAAATGGCTGCTATTCTCATAAAGATATGTATGATACCTGTGAGATAGTTTTTAAATATTGTGCTTATGACCATAAACTAATGCAAATTTAGTCATGGAGATAACATTTTTTTCTAGTGACTAAGCACTACTTTTTGCATAGATTAATGTCCCAATTCTTTTCCACAAGTAGTAGAATATAATCATATATCCATATCATCACCACATCTGGCTTATGGAGAGACAAAATAGATTCTTCCAAAATCTAATGCCAACAAAGCCCCTAGATGAATAAATATTAAAATTTGCAAGGTAGTTTTCAATGAAGCGTTTTGATAGCTTTAACACTTTGAGAAAAAATATTTAAAAAGCTCATGAAATATGGAAGAGGTGTCAGATATAATTTAAATGAAAAGGAAGAAAGAAGGTGTGATATAGCTAGCAACTTGCTCTAAGTTGAAACTTTGCTTATAATAAACATTAGAAGGCTGGTGAGACTGAGAAAGCTTACCAGTGGGTGAGAGGTACATACCCACAAATACTTTCCTTCTATGTAAAAGTAGTAAACCCCTGTGAAGGAGACAAGACTGTGAAGCTATGTGTAAGTTGTGTATCAACATCAAAGGATGCAGATTTCATGAGTTATCTTCCTCTTTGAGTGAGATATTTTTTTGAATTTTATTTTTTTCTTATCAGTTACATTTTATTAACTCTGTATCCCAGCCATGTCCCCATCTCTCATTCCCTCCCAGTCCCTCCCTCCGTCCCTCATCTCCTCCCTGCCCCTTTCCAAGTCCACTGATAGGGGAGGACCTCCTCCCTATTCATCTGATCCTGTTTTATCAGGTATCGTCAGGACTGGCTGCAAAGCCCTCCTCCAGATATTTTTATTTTTTGTGATATACCTCTTTTTGAGTCACTCATACTCCGTAAGCAACCTTCATTGATTCTTCTGTAGCTCTAATAAAGACCAACTAGACTTAAATGTTATTGTCTCTCTAACGTGTTTTTTGATGATCCATCAAGGGTATCTTGTTCATATATCATCTGGAAAACTCACACTGCAAAATGAGATAGACTGATAACGGGAGAGTGTTTGGCCTTTGTGGTAGTAAGAGATCTGGAAGCATTCCCACAAGTCCACCTGAAGTCAGCAGCTAGAAATTTAATGTAAGACATTTCTCCATGTTTCTCCATGTTTATGGGTTTTTCTTTTAAAGACACATTATCTATCTGTGTACTACTAAGTAACTGTAATCATTAGTGTTATTACCAAAGTGAAACAAGAGGAATCAGGGGATTTTGCTCAAGGATGTGCTGTTAATGAATATTGTAGTTCCCATTTTTTAGGTGATATTGTTATCTGAGGGTGTCAGTCTCAGCACAGCATTTTCAGATGAACACAACCTATTCTCTTAGAATTATTAAATAGGAAAAATAGTAGCTACTCCTCATCATTTTCACTAGTCTATCATGGATAGAATTTTGTTAGTAAACAATTTTCACAGTTGGTTCTATAAATGATAATGCAGCAATTGTTCTCTTTTTGATCTAGAACTACAAATGGAAAATGCTTGTTTGTCTGAGGCAGGATCTTACTAAATGTAAGCAGTTTCAACTAAGAGTAGGCAGCTAACAATGACAATTTGATCCTCCTACCTGCACCTCCCAAGTGTAGAGATTACCACCACCTCTGGCTTACATATAGACATTAACAGATTCTTCCAAAATGTAAAGCCATCAGAATCCCTATATGAGTAAATATTAAAATTTGCAAGACAGTTTTCAATGAAACATTTGGTTAGCTTTAATACTTTGAGGAAAAAAATAACTTGTTTTCAAGAATCAATAGGGAATAAGACAGGAGCCTACCACAGAGGGCCTCTGAAAGACTCTACCCAGCAGTGTGTCAAAGCAGATAATGAGACTCATAGCCAAACTTTGGACGGAGTGCAGGGAATCTTATGAAAGAAGGGGGAGATAGAAAGACCTGGAGGGCACAGGAACTCTGCAAACAGATTAACAGAACCAAAAATTCTGAGCACAGGGGTCTTTTCTGAGACTGATAGTCCAACCGAGGATCATGCATGGAAATAACCTAGAACCCCTGCACAGATGTAGCTCATGGCAGCTCAGTCTCCAAGTAGGACCCTAGTAATGGGGACAGGGACTGTCTCTGACATGAACCCAGTGGCTGGCTCTTTGATCACCTCTCCCTGAGTAGGATGCAGCCAGGCTACAGAGGAAGACAATGAAGCCAGTCCTGATGAGACCTGATAGGCTAAGATCAGAGGGAAGGGGAGAAGGACCTTCCCTATCAGTGGACTTGGGGAGGTGCATTGGAGGAGACAAAAGAGGGAGGGTGTGATTCGGAGGAGATGAGGGAGGGGCTACATCTGGGATACAAAGTGAATAAAATGCAATTAATGAAAAATAAATAATTAAAAAAAGAATCAATAGCCAAGTATCCGGTTTTAGAAAACATAGGTTCAGGACTAAGAGGTAGGAACATAGGATGAACACCAAGAGGTTTCCTGTGGCTGCGCGTTAGCAGGTCCTATCTGGCAGCAGCGCGAGGCAACCTTTGAAGGGAGCCATAGGGAACACTTGGTGAGGATGCTGCCAACTGCCTGTGTTACCTTGGAAGACATCTCAGTTACAGGTATCTCCAGCTTTGTTCTGCAGACACTTTGAGCTCCCTCTGTGGCTTATGAATGTGTTTTAGTATGCTATTACAAATTATGTCTTGAGGCATTGCAATACCTGTTCCCTGCAAATTCAGCTATGTAAAATACATTGCATTTCTTGGTTCTATAGATTCCCACAGCAGAGATTGCAGTGAGAGAAATGGGAATAGTAATTTTTGTTGCAATTTGTTGGTGGTTTGTTTATTTCCAAAAGAGAGGTAATTCTAATGTTCTACTGAAATAAGTGATTACAAATGCTGGAGTATAATTCCCAATAGATACTATGGTAAATATTTCTAAAGAAGTTAGAATTACATGTTCATATATTTTCAATTAAATCAAAATTTGCAGAATGACCAAATAATGACCAAAGTTCATTTAAAATAAGGATTTTTATTATTGTAACTTATGCATATCCAATTTCTAATCAGATTTATTCTGCTTTGATGAACTTATCTCACTAACCTAACACTACTTTTAAATTTTCCTAACATCCATATTATATTTCCTAGATGTATTTCTTTTTTTAAAGATTTGTTTATTATGTATATAGTGTTCTGCCTGCATGACAGAAGAGGGCACCAGATCTCATTATAGATGATTGTGAGCCACCATGTGGTTGCTGGGAATTGAACTCAAGACCTCTGAAAGAGCAGCCAGTGCACTTAAACTCTGAGCCATCCCTCCAGTCCCCCCAGTTGTATTTCTGAAGTAATTTTTGAATGTGAATTATGATATACCAAGTCTGCATGTTGACTTAAAGAACGGAACAGGAATTACACCCTACATACAAAAATGAAAGCTCTCCAGGGGGTGAACAAAGCAACATGTAAAGAGATCTTGATGGTTGACATTAATTAGTCAGTTTTGTAAAAGTGCAAATCAGTGTATATCAATGTAAAGTTAAGGAGAGCAACAGAACAAGAAAATTTGAACACAGGGAACTTCCCAGAGACTCATACTCCAACCAAGGACTATCCGTGGAGATAACCTAGAACCCTGACAATGCAGCCACTTCTGATGAGAACTGATAGACTAAGATCAGAAAGAAGGAGAGGAGGACCTCCCCTATCAGTGGACTTGGGGAGGGGCATGCATGAAGAAGGGAGGGGGAGGGTGGGACCGGGAGAGGATGAGGGAGGGGCTTATGGGGGAATACAAAATGAATAAAGTGTAATTAATAAAAGTTAAATAAAAAATTAAAAAAAGTTAAATAATTTGCTATTTTTCTCTTCTATTCTCAATAGGTCTTTATTTTCTTGCACTGTTGTCTTTATGCTCACCCATGCATAAGACTTTCAGGAAAACTTTAGCCTCTCTGACAATCTCACTTATTTTTCTCCAATAATAAGTTTTATTATGACATGTCTTGATTCCCCAATTTAAATACTGTGCTCAAAAGCAGACTACTGTATAAATAAATAATAAATAAATAGATTAAATAAATAAATCTTTAAGAAAATAACAATGTTTCTCAAGTATACAAGGACATTTGTTCAACCATGTTTGTAGCAACTTTATTTGTAAGAACCAGAATCTGGAAACAACCCAGATGTCCTTCAATTGAGGAATGGATACAAAAATTGTGGTACATTTACACACTGGAATACTATTCAACAATTAAAAACAAGGAAATCATGAAATTTGTAGGCAAATTTTGGGATCTAGAAAAGATCATCTTGAGTGAGTATCTCAGAAGCAGAAAGACACACACAGTATATACTAATTTATAAGTGGATACTAGATCTATAAGATAGGATAAACATACTAAAATATGTACTCCTAAAGAAGCTAAGCAAGAAGGAGGATCCTGGGTAAGATGATCAATCCTTACTTAAAAATACATATGGGATGGACATTGGAAGAATGAGAAAAAAAGAAACAGGACAGGAGCCCACCACAGAGGGCCTCTGAAAGACTCTACCTAGCAGTGTATTAAAGCAGATTCTGAGACTCATAATCAAACATTGGGCAGAGTGCAGGGAATCATATGAAAGAAGGGGGAGTTAGTAAGACCTGGAGAGGGCAAGAGCTCTG
This sequence comes from Psammomys obesus, assembly GCF_907164565.1. Taxonomy (NCBI): domain Eukaryota; kingdom Metazoa; phylum Chordata; class Mammalia; order Rodentia; family Muridae; genus Psammomys; species Psammomys obesus. Next base: position 6,434,529 of record NW_026596244.1, on the reverse strand, counting down.
CAAGGAGAGCAACAGAACCAAAAAATCTGAGCACAGGGGTCTTTTCTGAGACTGATACTCCAACCAAGGGCCATGCATGGAAATAACCTAGAACCCCTGCTCAGATGTAGCCCATGGCAGCTCAGTATCCAAGTGTGTTTCCTAGTAAGGGGAACAGGGACTGTCTCTGACATGAACTCAGTGGCTGGCTCTTTAAGCCCCCCCTCACCCCTCTGAGGAAGGAACAGCCTTGCCAGGCTACAGAGGAGAACATTGCAGCTAGTCCTGATGAGCCCTGATAAGGTAGTGTCAGATAGAAGGTGAGTAAGTCCTCCCTATCAGTGGACTTAGGGAGGGACATGGGAGGAGATGAGGGAGGGAGGGTAGGTTTGGGAGGGAATGAGGGAAGGGGCTACAGCTATGATACAAAGCAAATAAAATGTAATTAATGTAAAAAATTAAAATTTAATTTAAAATATTTTTTGGAAAAAAATATTGTGCTCAGTCTTTAGTGATCATGGTTCATCTGGAGTAAAGATCTCGGTTTCATTTTCTACTTATCAACCTCTATGTCCTTAAATTAATAAAACTAGATTAGAGTATATAATTTTCTTTCTCTTGTATAATACCTGTATGATTTTCTTCACAATGGATTTAGAATTTGAGTAAATATATCTGACATCTCTCATTTTTGTTTACTATGTAATTTTGTTCATGGTAATATAAATTATCTTTATTTTTTGTGCATACTTTTTTTTTAATTTTATTTTTCTTTTTAGTTACATTTTGTTAACTCTGTGTCCCAGCTTTATCCCGCTCCCTCATTCCCTCCCCAACCCCACACTCCCTCCCTGGTCTCCTCCCTGCCCCTTTCCAAGTCCACTGATAGGGGGGACCTCCTCCCCTTTCATCTGACCCTGTTTTATCAGGTATCTTCAGGGCTGGCTGCAAAGTCCTCCTCTGTGGCCTAATAGACTGCTCCTCCTCCCCTGGGGGGGGGTCAAACACCCTGCCCTTGAGATCCTGTTAGAAATAGTCCGTGTTCCCCTTACTTT
>NW_026596244.1:6393478-6430495 GCF_907164565.1 Psammomys obesus | reverse complement strand
GCACATCCCATTTGTCTTTCTAAATGAGGATTAATCACCTTCGCCTGTGTCCACTTTCTTGATTATCTTCTTTAGGTGTGTAGATTTCATTATGTTTATCATGTCTTGTAGGTCTATATAAGCGAGTATATACCAAGTTTGTCTTTCTCCTTCTGGGATACTTCACTCAGAATGATCTTTTCTAGATCCCACCACTTGCCTGCAAATTTCATGATTTCCTCCTTTTTGATTGCTGAGTAGTATTCCATTGTGTAAAAATACCACAATTTCTGTATCCATTCCTCCATTGATGGACATCTGGGTTGTTTCCAAGTTCTGGCTATTACAAATAAAGCTGCTACGAACATGGTTGAACAAATGTCCTTGTTGTGTACTTGAGCAAATTTTGGGTATATAGCTAGGAGTGGTATAGCTGGGTCTTGAGGTAGCACTACTCCTAGTTGTCTGAGAAAGCGCCAGATTGACTTCCAAAGTGGTTGAATCAGTTTACATTCCCACCAGCAATGGAGGAGGGTTCCCTTTTCTCCACAACCTCTCCAGCATGTGCCATCACTTGAGTTTTTCATCTTGGCCATTCTGATGGGTGTAAGGTGAAATCTCAGGGTCGTTTTGATTTGCATTTCCCTAATGGCTAATGAGGTTGAGCATTTCTTTAAGTGTTTCTCTGCCATTCGATGTTCCTCTTTCGAGAATTCTCTGTTTAGCTCTGTTCCCCATTTTTTAAGTGGATTACTTGGTTTGTTGCTTTTCTGCTTCTTTAGTTCTTTATATATACTGGATATTAGCCCTCTGTCAGATAAAGGGTTGGTGAAGATTCTTTCCCAATCTGTAGGCTGTCTATTTGTTTTGATGACAGTGTCTTTTGCTTTACAGAAGCTTTTCAGTTTCATGAGGTCCCATTTATTGATTGTTGCTCTTAGAGCCTGTGCTGTTGGTGTTCTGTTCAGGAAGTTGTCTCCTGTGCCAATGAGTTCTAGGCTGTTTCCCACTTTTTTTTCCAACTGATTTAGAGTATCTGGTTTTATGTTGAGGTCCTTGATCCACTTAGACTTTAGTTTTGTGCAGGGTGATAAATATGGATCTATTTTCATTTTTCTGCATGTAGACATCCAGTTGGTCCAGCACCATTTGTTGAAGATGCTGTCTTTTTTCCATTGAATGGATTTGGCTTCTTTGTCAAATATTGAGTATTCATAGGTGTGTGGGTTTATTTCTGGGTCTTCTATGCGATTCCATTGATCCTCCTTTCTGTTTCTATGCCAATACCATGCAGTTTTTATTACTGTTGCCCTGTAGTACAGCTTGAGATCGGGAATGGAGATACCTCCAGATGATCTGTTGTTGTACAGGATCGTTTTGGAGATTCTGGGTGTTTTGTTTCTCCATATGAAGCTTGGAGAGCATATAAATTATCTTAAGAAGTTTAGTGAGGTTTACTTGTTCATGTTGAATGTAATGTGAATACAAATTCTTCATATTAGTCTGTTTAAAAATTTTTAACTTCATTTAAATTGTTAATTTCTATTTATTGACAAATAAATTCATTTTATTTACATTTCAAATTTATATTCCTATTTTTTTCAAAATTTCCTATAAGTTTTATTTTCCAAATATATGTAGATTTATTTAGTGCTTTGGTTTTATATTAAACATTTACTGTAGCTAGTACTTGGATTTGTTTCTTCTTGTTATGCTTGTTATTTTCCTGAGTTACTTTTTCAATAATTACTTTGTATATATTTTAATTTTCCAGTCTACATTTTTGTTTCATTTTCCATTTAAAGGTATGTGGATTTTATTCTCTTAATTCATTAAACAAATTCATAAGTTTTGCTTTTCCCATTAATTTCAATACTTACTTAACCTTTAAATTTTTATTTTCATCATTTTTGAAATTAAAACTAATTCATATGCATCGGTATTAATGTTATTCATAAGTTTTTATAAAATGGATTTATTGTGACATAGTTATACACATATTTTAATTTCTATTATGAATCTGATGTTTAAAGAAAATCATTTTTATTTTTATTTTTATTTTTTTAAATCTTTTATTATTTTTTTTATTAATTACACTTTATTCATTTTGTATCCCCCCCATAAGCCCCTCTCTCCTCCCCTGCCGATCCTACCCTCCCTCCCCTTTCTGCATGCATGCCACTCCCCAAGTCCACTGATAGGGGAGGTTCTCCTCTTCTTTCTGATCTTAGTCTATCAGTTCTCATCAAAAGTGGCTGCATTGTCCTCTACTGTGGCCTGGTAAGGCTGCTCCCCCCTCAGGGGGAAGTGATCAACGAGCAGGCCAATCAGATTATGTCAGAGGCAGTCCCTCTTCCCATTACTATGGAACCCACTTGGACACTGAACTGCCATGGGCTACACCTGTGCAGGGGTTCCAGGTCATCTCCACGAATAGTCCTTGGTTGGAGTATGAGCCTCTGGGAAGTTCCCTGTGTTCAAATTATCTTGTTCTGTTGCTCTGCTTGTGGAGTTCCCGTCCCCTCCAGCTCTTACTATTTCCCACTTCTTACATAAAATTCCATTCACTCTGCCCATCAGTTGGCCATCAGGCTCAGCATCTGCTTTGACAGTCTATACTGCAGAAACTTTCAGAGGCCCTCTGTGGCATGTTTCAAGGTTGTTTCCTGTTTTCTTCTGGCTTTCAGAGGCCCTCTGTAGCGGGTTCCTAGGTTGTTTCCTCTTTTCATTTTCTTCTGATGTCCATCCTCTTTGCCTTTCAGGATGGGGATTGAACATTTTAGTTAGGGTCCTCTCTTTTGCTTAGTTTGTTTAGATGTACAGCTTTTAGTGGGTTTATTCTATATTGTATGTTTATATGAGTGAGTATTTTCTTCTCTTCCTTTCCAGAGCAAAGGTAGCATTACTTTTATTTTTCATCTTTATGCCACATATCATTTCAAAGGTTCAGACAGCCCCGGTCTATTATAAGAAGCCTCACCTGCAGCAGGACAGTTAACTTTCAAATAGCCTTTGAGGGATATTTGTAATTTTGGGGTTTGGTTTTTCACTGAAGCTCTGCAAGTCTTTGCACCAACCCTATGCCAGTTGGCATATGTAGCTAAATCGTGACAAGACCACAGCTCAGACACCTCTGTCAAGACATATCTGCTTGTCTACTACTCATTAAGTACCAAAAACGCCATATACTATCACTAAGTTTGAATATTAGACCACAGAACCACGTGTATAACTGTCAATATTTTTCTCCTTGTTTTGACACTGAGTTTTGCTATATAGTTCAGGTTCCCCTGAATTTTGTGAGGTGCCAACATCAGACACCTACACCTGAGTGCTGACAATACAAATATCCAGCATCATAATGCACTTGGTAAAGATTGCATACAAAGGTATTGTTACACATCCATTATTGTTCCATTAAATGTGTCCTGAAGCCAGGAATTTCAAGTTATCTCTACCAAAACTTTTGATATTACTCACTATCTCTAAGTGTTTCAAGCGTCTTAAGCTTTGAAGACATGATTCATAATTGGAAGAACTTGAAACTTAACCACTCATTTTCTGAGAACAAAACATGGTTCCAATTTCTTTAGGCAATCCCCACAAGAGAAAGTGCTTGTTTGATATAAAAGTGCTGCAGCGAACTTTTTATGGGATATCTGTATATCATTCCCACCCACTTAGTCCTATCAATCGCCGAGATTCTGTCTGTGTCAGAATGTTAAACTCTGAATTTAAATTTGAACTTACATTTGAAAGGGACTTAGAATTTCCAAAACAAGAAGTATGTGGCTTTCAAAAAAGTTGACATTATAGCATATGAATTAAAGACATTCTGTGGTAGATTTCAATGCTAATCCATATTATGGGTTCTGACATAATTGTCTTCAACATAATGTGTATGTATTATAATGTGCAAGATCATGACAGCAACCAACACTAGTTTCTAACATTATTTCAACATCATATCTATAATTTATTTATATTTTATACATCATTCAATAGGTGCTTGTTTATATCAATGTTGCTATTAAAATGAAATAACATGGAAATGTATATGAATGGTAGACTTATCAAACTATCAAAGGCAAGATTTCAGTTATCGGGAAATCATTACTTATCTGTATTAACAAACAAGAAACTGATTGTTACCCATTACCTATGCATATAATTTGAAAAAACAAAGCATTATGGAGCATTATAGCATAGCTATAATATTAAGAGTAATAACCTACGTGACAGATTTTAATACTGAAAATTGTACTCAGGGCCTCACACCTGCTGGGTAAGCCCTCTACTGTATCCCTAGCTCAGTAAAGTCTCAACAGCCCCTCAATCCAAAGATCCTGCATTATTTCATAGTCACAAGAAGTCTCTCAAATAACATTCATAAATTCCAGTCCTCCTAGCACACACCACAAGTCTCATGCGTTTCTCTGGGGAAGACCATCCTGAGCACAGACCTCTGCGAGGAGATTCTCAGCATGACACATGGCTGTCTGTGCTAACACCTTGCCCATACTCCATTACAAAGTAACACATTTCAACGGTTCTCATTCTGAACATTTGAAAACTGATACTATTGGTATCTATAAAGGGAAAGCAAGTAATTTTCCATTTAAAAAAGCAGAGATGATAATATCTGGTATTCCATACGTGTTAGATTGCTGTGAAAACTTGAATGCTGTGAAACACAAAACTTTTCAGCAGTGTGGGGGGAGGGAAAGCTCTGACCATAGTTTTTTTTTTTTTTTTTTCTTTCTTTCTGTTTCTGTTAAAAGCTAGAATTACTGAGTTTCATGCACTTGGCCCTTGTGCTTTGTCCATGAAGTTATGTGAAAGTTTACTTTGCAAATGAACTAAGAATATGTTGGGAAATCAGTAATAAAACAAAATACAGAAGATAAATTAAATGGGTTTTACCAAGTTTTGGAACAATGAAAGTTATCATGAGCTAGCAAGCTGTTATTCATTATGAACTGTAGGCTTTGTAAAAGGAGGCCCAACCATGGAGAGGACAGGAGCTCCACAAGGACCAAAAATATCAGGGCACAGGGGTCATTTCTGAGATTGATTCTCCAACCAAGGATCATGTATGGATATAACCTAGAACCCCTGCTCAGACGCAGCCCATGGATACCAAGTGGGTACCCTAGTACGGGGAACAAGGACTGTCTCTGACATGAACTCAGTGGCTGGCTCTTTGTTCCCCCCTCCCCAGGGCTGAGCAGTCTTGCTAGGCTACAGAGAAAGACAATGCAGCCAGCCCTTATGAGACCTGATAAATTAGGGTCAGATGGAAGGGGAAGAGGACCTCCCCTATCAGTGGACTTGGAAAGGGGCAGGGAGAAGATGAGGGAGGGTGGGTAGTGATTAGGAGGGAATGAGGGAGGGGGCCACATCTGGGATACAAAGTGAATAAACTAATTAATATAAAAAAGTAAAATTAAAAAATAAATTAAAAAAGGAGGCCCAACAATAGAAAATCAGTTGCTATTTCATTCCCATCCAAAGACATTTATATAGAAGCTATGCAAAATGTAGCTGAACAAGATGGGAGAGATCCTATAGGTACAACATTCTGTGTATTAACTTTAGGTAAAGACAGAAGCCAGGGAAAGCCCGGGAAACTCATAAAGCTGTCAGAAGCGGAGTGGGGCTTGACTGGACAACAATTCCCTTGGAATCCCCATTCTGTAAGCTCTACTTGGGGTTGCCACAGGCTTTTAAGCTGAACACAGCCTACTGGCAGTGGGCTGGCAGCGCTGCCAGAAAAGTAATGAAGCTCCTGTATGCTGTCAAAGCCGGTAACTCCACGTGGCTCAGACGTGCTCTGGCGACATTCACATTTATGATGTTGCAGAGCTTGTCTTCAAGGACTTGAGGAAATAGCGCGTAGGGATGAAAGAGGCCCGAATTATTTCTCAGGCTGCTCAAGTCTTTCATAGATTCTCTCACGATCAGTGATTTTGGTTTCAGTTTCCCCTCTCTGAATGCAGGCTGTCTTTTAGGGCACAACCTTTAGCAGTATTATCTGTTGCACACAAAGAAGAGCCTTGGTGCTGGGTCTTTCCCTCAACTGTGGCCGGTTCTCTTGTGGGGGGTGAAGAGCGGCACGCGTAGACTGCAACCGTCACAGAGAATGGGGACACTGGGTTCACACAAAACTGGAGCTTTCCGACAACCATTATGAGATTTGGATATTTTCCTGTCTGTACAAGAGGTACAGATGTCCACCTGCTGTTGGCTCTTTGCCTGCGGCTCTCCACCTTTGGCAGCCTGCTGACACAGCCGGCTGTACTGTTCCCTCGTGCCTGCATGTGGGAATCTCTGCAGCCAAAACTGCTTAGAAACCCATTTCCTTTGAAAATCGTGTTAAGATCACATTTACTATGTTGTTTTATTTACAATTTCCCTTAGAGTTCTGTTATTTATCTTTTGACAAAACTTGAGGCTATGTTACTAGGTACAGAGAGGTTCATTAGTTTTACATTATTGGAGCTTTTTTTTTTTTATTGTAATGTCTTTCTGTCTTAAGTATGTTTAGTGCCATCATATGGATGGCACCTGTATTTGGTACTCATTTTCCTGCTGCACAGTTTTTCTTTTGTGTTGCTTTTCAATTTTTTTTTTTTGGTTCAGAAAATTATGTAATGTATTATATGTAAGATATTTTTATGAGCAATATGGAAGTCTTGGTACTTTGAGTTAGATGATATCTATTTATTTACAATTATGTAACTATATTTTCTATCTTGTTTTTATTTTATTTTTGTTTTACCTTTTCTCCATTATCCTTCACCTTTTCTTGGAACTAGTCAATTTTTATTTATCCCCTATTATCTTCTGTGTTAATATTTCTGTCAGTTTTAACCAATTCTTTTTTTTTTTTTGCTATAGTAAAATACCTGACAAAGGAGGAGATGACAGAGGGAGGGTACGATTGAGAAGGGAGGAGGGAGGGGGCTACAGCTGGGATACAAAGTGAATAAACTCTGATTAATATAAAAAATAAAAATTTAACTTAAAAATACCTGACACTGGGTTATGTTTTAAAAAATAAGTTTAGTTCATAATTATAGTTGCCAGAAAATTTAAAGAGCAAGGTGTCAGAGTAAGGATGTGTCAGAGGATGACGACATTAGAGCCCTGCAGAAAGGGAGGAAGGGAATCAGCCGCGTTGATACAAAGTAGCATGACTTTACAATTACCCACTGCTTTGAAGCTAGTTGATATTGCAGAATGTATCCCATGATGTAACCACCTAGCTCTTAAATATAGCCTCATTGTGGAATCAATGTATAGCTTGATCAATTTTGCATGAAATGTACAAACCATGCCCAAGTCAAGTACAGTCCACCAAAAACTAAGTCCCAATTATAATCTCCCATACTAGGGAACTATAAATTGATTATAATTTTGCAGTGGTTTAAAGTTAACATTTTTATTACTGTAAATGACACAGGCATTTTTCAAGATTTTTTTCTTTATTGTCCTATGCCCCTTATATTGCATCTTCCAGGACTTTTTAATCTAAAAAAGACAAATAAGTGGAGATGGGTTGCAATATGGCCTTAACTGTTTCATCCTTCAAGGCGGGGTTTATGTAGGACTAGAGGCAGCTAGCTGGGACCTCTTGATATCTATCTATGGAAAGTTACATTTTTTTCTGGTCACTGTAGGAAAACAAAACTTCTTTAAACCATTATCATTTCTATTCAGTATAGTTTTGCTATGTCCTTATTAGATTCAGTTTCAAAGGGGTCAATACACTCAGTAAGCAGTATTCTTCAAATGTTACTCCTTTGATCTCCGCTTAGAGTATTTTTTTTTTAGAAAAACCAAATCAGAACTTTAAACTTTTAATTAATAGTGAAAATTTTACTCCTAAAGTTGTTTTATATATAAAGTTTATGAAGCTTTTTGTAGTATAAGAGTTTGGGTATAGCGTTAGAATCTGGATAAATTTCTCCACTTTGCTTACACAGCATTGATGAGTCTTCCATGAGAAAGAGCTGTTACTTAGGCCCAAACCTTCACATGTCCAAAATCATTGATAACATTGGTTTCCTTTTGAATTGATTTAAGAAAACAAATGTCACTACTATTTCTGTAATAATTCACAGTGTGCAGAATGAATAATCAAGGCTGATTAGCTTAAACATAAAAGACTTACTAAAGCTAGGCACTGTCATTACTTAGATTTTGCAAGTGAAATCTTCACCAAAGTATACATAACTAGAATGCGGTCTTCTAAGCAACAGAAACCAGTTAGCTGCAGTTTGAAGTGATAAGTTGTGTCAACATTATGCTATCTAGTTACTTTTTCTTATTCATATCCATCCCTTGTACAACAAGGAAACATTTCACCAATGACATGAGATTTGAAAATCTAAATAAAATGGACAATTTTCTTGATCGATTTGACTTACCAAAGCTGAATCAGGACCAGGTAAATCAATTAAATAGTCCTATATCTCCCAAAGGAATAGAAGCAGTCATCAAAAGTCTCCCATCCAAAAAAAGGCCAGGACCAGATGGCTTCAGCGCAGAATTCTACCAGACCTTCAAAGAAGAGTGAACTCCAATTATCTTCAAACTATTCCACAAAATAGAAACAGAAGGAACATTACCAAAATCATTCTATGTATCCACAGTCACCTTGATACCTAAACCTCACAAAGACTCAACAAAGAAAGAAAATTTCAGGCCAATCTCCCTTACATTGATGCAAAAATACTTAACAAAATACTTGCAAACCGAATACAAGAACACATAAAAGATATTATCCACTATGACCAAGTAGGCATCATCCCAGGTATGCAGGGGTTGATCAATATATGGAAATCCATCAATGTGATCGACCATATTAACAAACTGAAAGAAAAAACCACATGATAATCTCCCTAGATGCTGAAAAAGCATTTGACAAAATCCAACATACATTCATGTTTAAAGTACTGAAGAGATCAGGGATACAAGGCACATATCTAAACATAGTAAAGGCAATATACAGCAAGCCTATAGCCAACACCAAACTGAACAGAGAGAAACTTAAAGCAATCCCACTGAAATCAGGGACAAGACAAGGCTGCCCACTCTCTCCATATCTCTTCAACATAGTGCTGGAAGTCCTTGCTAGAGCAATAAGACAGGTGAAGGAGATCAAGGGGATACAGATGGGAAAGGAAGAAGTCAAATTATCACTATTTGCAGATGATATGATAGTATGTATGAGTGACCCCAAAAACTCTACCAGGGAACTCCTACAGCTGATAAACACCTTCAGCAAAGTGGCCGGATACAAAATTAACTCAAAAAAATCAGTAGCACTCCTGTATACAAAAGACAAAAGGGCTGAGAAAGAAATTAGAGAAACAACACTTTTCACCATAGCCACAAATGACATAAAGTACCTTGGTGTAACCTTAACCAAGCAAGTCAAAGACTTGTATGAAAAAAATTTCAAGTCTCTGAAGAAAGAATTAGAGAAAGATATGAGAAGATGGAAAGATCTCCCATGCTCATGGCTTGGCAGGATTAACATAGTAAAAATGGCCATCTTACCAAAAGCAATCTACAGATTTAATGCAATTCCCATCAAATTGCCAACACAAATCTTGGAAAGAAAAATTCTCAACTTCATATGGAATAACAAGAAACCGAGAATTGCTAAAACAATCCTCTACAATAAAAGATCTTCTGGAGGTATCTCCATCCCTGATCTCAAGCTGTACTGTAGAGCAACAGTTATAAAAACTGCATGGTACTGGCATAGAAACAGAATGGTGGATCAATGGATTTGAACAGAAGACCCAGAAATAAACCCACACAATTACGGACATCTGATTTTTTACAAAGATGCCAAAACCATACAATGGAAAAAAGATAGCATCTTCAACAAATGGTGCTAGTCCAACTGGATGTCTACATGTAGAAAAATGAAAATAGATCCATACTTATCAACCTGCACAAAACTGAAGTCCAAGTGGATCAAAGACCTCAACATAAAACCAGACACATTAAATCGGCTACAAAAAAAGTGGGGAATACCCTAGAACTCATTGGTACAGGAGAAAACTTCCTGAACAGAACACCAACAGCATAGGCTCTTAGAGCAACAATCAATAAATGGGACCTCATGAAATTGAAAAGCTTCTGTAAAGCAAAGGACACCGTCATCAAAACAAAGCGACTGCCTACAGATTGGGAAAGTATCATCACCAACATCTGACAGAGGACTCATATCCAGTATATATAAAGAACTAAACAAGCTGAAAAGCAGCAAACCAAGTAATCCACTTAAAAAACGGGGATCAGAGCTAAAGAGAGAATTCTCTGTAGAGGAATATCGAATGGCAGAGAAGCACTTAAAGAAATACTCAACCTTATTAGCCATTAGGGAAATGCAAATCAAAACAACCCTGAGATTTCACCTTACACCCATCAGAATGGCCAAGATGAAAAACTCAAGGGACAACACATGCTGGAGAGGTTGTGGAGAAAGGGGAACCCTTCTCCACTGCTGGTGGGAATGTAAACTTGTACAACCACTCTGGAAATCAATCTGGTGCTTTCTCAGACAACTAGGAATAGAGCTTCCTCAAGATCCAGCCATACCACTCCTAGGCATATACCCAGAAGATGTGCAAGTACACAAAAAGGACATTTGCTTAACTATGTTTGTAGCAGCTTTATTTGTAATAGCCAGAAGCTGGAAACAGCCCAGATTCCCCTCAACTGAAGAATGGATGCAGAAACTGTGGCACATCTATACAATGGAGCATTACTCAGCAATGAAAAATAAGGAAATCATGAAATTTGCAGGTAAATGGTGGGACCTGGAAAGGATCATCCTGAGTGAGTTGTCCCAGAAGCAAAAAGACACGCATGGTATATACTCACTCATATAAACATACAACATAGAATAAACCCACTAAAATCTGTACATCTAAACAAACTAAGCAAAAGAGAGGACCCTAACTAAAATGTTCAATCCCCATCCTGAAAGGCAAAGAGGATGGACATCAGAAGAAAAAGAAAATAGGAAACAACCTCAGAACCTGCTACAGAGGGCCTCTGAAAGCCAGAAGAAAACAGGAAACAATGTAGGAACCTGCCACAGAGGGCCTCTGAAAGCCTCTGCAGTATAGACTGTCAAAGCAGATGATGAGCCTGATGGACAACTGATGGGGAGTGTGAATGGAATTTTATGTAAGAAGTGGGAAATAGTAAGAGCTGGAGGGGAAGGGAACTCCACAAGGAGAGCAACAGAACAAGATAATTTGAACACAGGGAACTTCCCAGAGACTCATACTCCAACCAACGACTATTCATGGAGATAACCTAGAACCCCTGCACAGATGTAGCCCATGGCAGTTCAGTGTCCAAGTGGGTTCCATAGTAATGGGAAGAGGGACTGCCTCTGACATAATCTGATTGGCCTGCTCTTTGATCATGTCCCCCTGAGGGGGGAGCAGCCTTACCAGGCCACAGAAGAGGACAATGCAGCCACTTTTGATGAGAACTGATAGACTAAGATCAGAAAGGAGAGGAGAACCTCCCCTATCAGTGGACGTAGGGAGTGGCATGCATGCAGAAAGGGGAGGGAGGGTGGGATCGGGAGAGGAGGGAGGAGGGGCTTAAGGGGGGATACAACATGAATAAATTGTAATTAATAAAAAATTTTAAAAAATCATAACAAGAGGAAAATAGATGAAGGCAAGAATAGAGATAAAGTATTTGCAGTTACTCATGAAAGTGCATTATTGCATTGGTGGGTGATATCTTTAGGTGAAAAAAAATTAGCTCATATATCATTCATTAGGAACAGTAGCTCTTGGCAAACCCGAGCGTTAAATCTTCATATAGCATGACTGATTGCAATTGATAAAGTGGAAAACTGACTAACTTCAGGAGAGCAGAATTTGGATTTGTCAGAGGTCATGACACCTTGTAGAAAGACAGAATGTGTCACTGTTTTAAGCCTTCTAGAATTATATCCGATGTTACGAACATGTCACCAAATTAAATGTGAGCTCTAAGACAGTCAACAAGATGGCTGTATGTTTCTCAGTGAATGTTTCAGTTATCAGGACTGAGGCAGGTAGACAAGGTGCTGGAAGACTAGGGTACTGAGGGCAAAGAAGGTTTGAAGGGTCTTTTTGATTTTTCACTGAACGGATAGAGAGAAATTCTATTAAGCTCTTCTTTATGTTTTTAATGTCTTTTTACTTTGTACTGTTCCCTGAAATGTAAAATTATGAAAGGCAATTTGGGTTTTCTTTGCTCTGGAAAAAATTGGAAACTGTTATGTGTTGTCTGGCCATCCATCTTTAGCTAACTGTATATCATGTAATATTCATAGGGGTTATCAACGAAGACATTAAACTGAGTAAAAATGCCAAAAAAAAATTAGAACTGCCACAAACACATGTTAAATTAGAATTGCCAATATGAAGCACACTATGTGGAAAAAAATCATTCAAAGGTTGAAAATATCAAATAATTCCAATTATTTCCAGAAGATTTTAGTTACAGAAAGCAGCCAGCAATCATAGAACATAGAGAAAATTTGTGTTGTTTATTTTACAAAATAAAGAATATAGCATTATAGATCACAACCATGGCTCCTACATATTTCAGTCAAATAAGTCAGATATCAGAAAACATACAGATTTCACTATTCTTAGATATGACTTCTCAAGTAATGACTGAATATCAGGCTGGGGTTTGCTTACTGTGCAAGGACTAACAGCACATTAATTTTGACTCCTAGGCATGGCAACCTGATCTGGAATTTGAAGGAATCTCTTCTTCCATAAGTAACATACTCATTGCTTTATTACCTCAGTTTGAAAATGCTGCAGAGTTTTTAATAAAACACGCCTGGTAGACTGGAGTTTACACATCAGTCCTAGAGAATGTGGAAGAGAAACAATAAGTTAAAAACTGACCATGTATCTACAGCAATTGCATATTGTTTTTTGAGGATTATTAGTTCTAGCATAAAAAAAAGAGAAGGAAAGACATTAGTCAAAACAGTAGGAAGAATGCTGCAAAAATGTGGTGATTAACATATACACATAAAGAAGTGATAGAGGAGAAAGAGTATGCAGCGGGTGAATCTGGCACACCTATGATACAGAGAGGAAGCTTCTCTAGCTGCATACACCCACCGATGCAGCAGAAAGGTGAGGCCTGCTGCTCTAAAAGGATGATCTGCAGAGTTCTTTAGAAAGACCAGTTCTGTAGCCACGCTCCAGACCACCCACATAAAGGATTTGGAATGAATTTCATCATCTGTGCTTTTCCAACCACACTAAATTTTCAAAATATTCTGTGTTTTGTGTAACCAGAAAATAAGTCTGTGGTCCAATTTAATTTAATTTGTGCCAAAATAGAGCCAACCAAAAAAATATTTTATTTTAACATTTCTTTACATTGGTTACCAAAGAAAATTATTGTATTGGGTAAGAAAAGTACAAATGAATCTTTCACTTGAGCACTGAAAGTAGCTGGAGTGAAGAACTTTCTACTCAGATTTCAAGAACTCATGCCTTTTTCTTGAGCCTAAGTGAAGCACTTCTTTTTTTCTTTTTGATGAAATTTTATAAAGGTAGAAAACACAATTCATTTAGCAACAGCAGCTGAGAGAAAAATGCAAAGAAGTAGACTAATGTAGAATAATTTCATGTAGAATTCCTAAGTCACCCTGTTGCCAAATTTGAGAAGGAGTTAGAGCAATACTCATCAGTGATGATGGGGAAATTGGGTAAAGGCTAACAGAGAACCTTATAATGAGCAGATCAAGCTAAAACCTTAGTCATAACAGTATTGAAAGGAAGAAAGTCTTCTTTTACAGTAATGAATTAATTTATTAGTTTCTTCATCAAAAACATACATATAAGTGATAACTGTAGAAGGAGCATATTGTGCTTATGTTTGGAAGAATACATATATACTAAATATGCATATTGCATATTCATATAATAAACATATGCCTAAATATATGTATACACACTTAACAACAAGTAATAAGAAGGAGGCCATGAATTTGAAAAAAAAATGAAAGATGTTTATATACAAGGGTTCAGAGGGAAAAAAAGGAAGAACAAAAGATGCAATCATAATATAATCTCAAAAATTAAATAAATACTTTTTAGTGATATTCTGTATGAAAATTCAGTCATTTTACCTGCTACTATGGTTGTCACCTGCCCACACTAATTGCTTTAAACCTCAAAATTATACTTCATATATTCCTCTCATCAAATGCCTATTGTATCATTCAACTCCTCAAATTCATTCTCAGCTATGTCGTTTAATACACTGTCTCTGCTGGAATTTATTCTTGGATGTCCCCTTACTCTAGACTTTACCACTTTCTGCTATCAATTCTTTTTCTTCAGCTGTTATATGTAAAGTTAGAAACCATTTATCATCTTAACTATCTTGACTTTTTTAATAAAGAAAATAGTCAACCCCACACACTATCAGGATTTCAAATAAGGGTTTATTTTAAACAATCATCATAGCTAATTAAGCCAGTCTTAAGCAAATTTAAAAAGTCACAGATATATATATATATATATATATATATATATATATATATATATATACACACACATATATATATACATATTCTTAAATGTAAGTATATTAATTATTTTTAAATTGGGTTATATTTTTAAAACCATAGCTTTTATATAATAACCAAGACTTCCTTGGTCACTAACTCTTTTTAGAATTATTAATACATTTATACAGGATATGTAACTAATAGTTACCATATTCTTGAACCTTAAATTTTTATTTAATATCTTACGTTAATTATAAAATAGTTTGTAATGCTTTTGTAACAATGAGGACAGAAGCAACTGCAGGGCAGCTGTATGGAAAAAAAAAAAGAACGTACAACAGAAACTCCAAGATAAAATGAGCAAAGCCCTGAAGAAGAAGCTTGGGATAGTTATGACGAAAATAGTATGCTTCAATTTAATATTATTTGAAGCACTGTGAAGGTAATCTGTACAGAGTAACTTTGGAAAGACAAGGTGAAGATCAATACTTGTGGTTTGTTGTGTAGCATAACAAGAGCATGAGAAAAAAATGTAATTATTAATTTTCATTAGAAACGTGACATGATTTGGAATCAACTAGGAGGTCGATACATATCCTTTGTGTTTCTGTGAGGGTGTTT
Organism: Psammomys obesus; assembly: GCF_907164565.1. Lineage (NCBI taxonomy): Eukaryota > Metazoa > Chordata > Mammalia > Rodentia > Muridae > Psammomys > Psammomys obesus. The sequence goes on along the minus strand of NW_026596244.1, from coordinate 6,415,314 downwards.
TCAGACTTGTCTTTAGATGAGGGATGAGAACACCCACGCAGAATGTGGGTGTCAACAGACAGTGGGCCAGAGCAGAGCAGTAACGGGAAAGGAAAGCCGAAAGCCAGGTAAGCACCAGCACCCCGTTTCTCTTACCTGGTCAGTCACATACTGAATGCTGGTCTTCCAGGCATGTCCTCACTATTATGATGCGTTCAGGCAGGGGCTAATTGACATGGACTGAACACTTGGAATACATTAGCCAAACTAAATTCTCCCTCACTTAAATTGTGTCGTAATATTGTTTCAAAATGAGAAAATTACTTAAACAGTGGCAAACCCTTGGGCTTTCTTGCTGATGGGCATATCACTTCCATACAGCTGCCCTGTGGTTGCTTCTGTCCTCGTTGTAAGAAAGTCTTATATGTCATCTCACCTAATAATGAAAAACATATCACATGTGTATATTAACCTCCCCAAATAAAGCTGAATTAGAACAAATAGGCTCGATTATTATAGGAGTATTTGAATTCTGTGACAAATAACAAAATATAAATTTGAATGACAAAAGGAACATTTTATTAAATACCTTGAGGTAGATAATTATTATCATAGATTTTTTTTTGTTTTTCAGACAATATTATTAAATGCAATCAAGTCTTCTTGTAGAAAGAATTGTTTTCATTTCATGCTGAGTATATATACTTTACATTATCATGAATTAGTGTTTTCCATAGATCATGGTAGCCTAAAATATTAATTTCACTGAATGCTAATGAATATTTGTTGAAAATGAATAAGATATAAAGTAAAGCCTTAAAATCATATTTAAGAGAAAATATGGGAAATTATTCTTAAAATAGAAACATTCAAATGTTTCTTAAAGCAAAAAAAAAAGGCTAAATCATATGTGGTTTATACACTACTTAAAAGGTACTCAACAGATTCAATAAAAAGTGAGGAAAACCCATACCTACAGACAATATTTGCTATTCATGTGAATTACAGCTTTATAATGTGCATCATGTAAAATAATTCTGTTAGTTTATATTTAAGACTGACAACAGCCTCAGCAGATACAGATGTCCACAGCCAAGCCTGATATCAAGATACTGACTCCTGGGGCTCAACACAGTGGAAATGAATTGATTCCCACATCTTGTACAGAATGTCCTCTACCTCCCACATATGTGCTGTGGCATGTAATGCCAGTATACTTATATAGTTACTTAAATAAATGAAATATTTAATAACCAACTCCTCAAGGTGAATGACAAAATAGGTTTAGAACAAACAACCTGAATCTACAAATCTACGGAAGAGGAAATACGTATAGAAAAAAATGCTTATTAATTAGACAAAAAAAAATCTCAATTTCTGTCCAATAGTTATTACCTAGATTACCATCATGTAAAAATGACATTACTAATATTTTCCAAGGACATGGAAAAAGGAGAAAACATATATTGACTCTGTATATTCAAATTGATATAAGTTTGACAGTATAACAAAATTTTATAAAATGAGAATGCCATCCTCTGATCTATTAACTCCATTTATCACAAAATAGAATGCTATACCTTAATGTTAACATTGAAATATCTAAAGTATATAATTTCAATATCTATCATTAAGATAGTATAAATGTTTTCTTGTACTGAGGATATGAAGACAGCCAGAAATATGGAATAGTTAGTCTTTTATTTATCAACACTAGCTGGTTTCATAAATACAGTGGCCCTGGCTGCACAGTGATTAGAAAGCAGCTTTTAGAGGACCAAAGAAAACTTCTAGGGCCTGATAACAGCATCTACGAAACTACTCTTTATTGCAGGAAATCTATCAATGATATTGTAATAATTAGTTAAGGACAGGATCATTATCCATGACTGTCCATCAGCTGTTCCTGATAATGACCTCAAGTCCTCTCTTTTGCCTTCAACACATAGAAGATACAGAAACCACCCAGCATCTGCAAAATATGCCAGAACTGACACAGTGACATGGCACACCAGTCAGGGTTTTCTATACAAGTCTAGTAACATAGGCACATCCATCAGATCCATCAGTGTTATAGTCTCTGGTGTTAGTATTATAAATCTTACCATCATCACTGAATAATTCTGAAAAGCTGTAAATCAACACCGAAATTTCTCATATTGATGATTGAAAATAAAAATAGCAGTATATAAAAGCCAATGCTGAGACTCATAACCAAACCTTGGGCAGAGTTCAGGGAATAATATGAAACAAGGGGGAGTTAGTATGACCTGGAGAGGACAGGAGCTCCAAAAGGACCAAATATATCAGGGCACAGGGGTCTTCTATGAGACTGTTTCTCCAACCAAGGACCATGTATGGATATAACGTAGAATCCCTGCTCAGATATAGCCCATGTTAGTTAGCTCAGTATCCAAGTGGGTTTTCCTACTAAGGGGAACAAGAACTATTTCTGACATGAACTCAATGGCTGGCTGTTTGACCTCTTACCCCCGAGGGAGGAGCAGCCTTGCTAGGCCCCAGAGATGGACATTGCAGCCAGTCCTGAAGATACCTGATAAGCTAGGGTCAGATGGAAGGGGAGGAGGACCTCCCTTATCAGTGGACTTAGCAGATGAGGGAGGGAGGATGGGTTTGGGAAGGAATAAAGGAGGGGCTATGGCTGGGATAAAAAGTGAATAACCTGTGATTAATATTAAAAAATAAAAATTATTAAAAAAGTAATTTCAGATTTTGCTAGGGTGACTAACATGCAAGAACATGCTAATTACTCATTCTAAATTAACCTTCACAACACTATAAAAATTAGTTAAGAAAGATGTATACCAGGCCACAGAGGAAGACAATGCAGCCACTTCTGATAAGATCTGATAGACTAGGATCAGAAGGAAGGAGAGGAGGACCTCCCCTATTAGTGGACTTGGGGAGGGGCATGCGTGGAGAAGGGGGAGGGAAGGTGCTATTGGGAGGCAAAGGGGGAGGGGTTTATGAGGGATACAAAGTGAATAAATTGTAATTAATAAAAAAAGAAAGATGTATACAGTATGGTATCATTCATAAAACAATTTAGAGGCTACAATAGAATGCATATGAGTAGAAATAAATACTTTTAACAAATTGTTAATGTATAAAATACATAGGTTGGCAAAGATTGTTAAGTATTAATAAGCGCTTGATCATCACAGAACTCTTAGGATCATAACTTCGACAAAACCTTGGATAAAATGATTAACACAAGAGCATGCCTGACATAAAGATACTTAAAAACAAAAGACTTAAGAATAACTTCTGAGTTTGGAATTTAATACTGAGAATGTGTGCGAAAAGCTGCACGATGCGAGCTTCGGGACACCGGATGGAGTGAAGTGGCCTTTTGGTCATGCAACAACTCTACTGTACACAAACGGTAATGATGGCCTGACAGTCTGGAGGGCGGCTCAATCCTGCCACAGCTTCCTCCACCAGTCACTCTTCTGCAGTGCTACCTCGACATGTGCAGTCTGCTTTGGTTGGGCCGTTAAAGGCAGACTGCAGGAAAGATGTGTGAATGACGACTCTTTTCATCACTCTGACAGCTGGTATTAGCCAATCCGTGGGTCCCATTTCAGATAATGTCACCATTATATACTTGACAATGATTTCTATCTCTCCAGTTCTTGCTTTGTCATGCTTTTAGAAGCTATTCAGTTGTCTTCTCTCTTCTTCCTAATATTCTGCTACATTCCCAGTTCACTGTGCTCAGCTTATGAATGAGGATCATATTTCACAGAAAATACTGATGAAATCACAAAGTAAATTTCACACAGCCCCAACCCAATCTTTTGATATGAGATGTTTGAAATGCACTTTAAATTTTAACTTTTTGTTTGAACAACTGGTTCCATTCACTCTAATCTATATATTGGCAGAGGAATACTGATTTTGTTATCTTCTGTCTTTTCAAATATTTATTTATTCATGCATCACTCTCATTAAATACAATCATATCTTCCATCTTCATAAACTGTACATATCAAACTTTGTTTTTTTGTACTAGACATGTTGCTGACCATGATTCCCTTGTAATTATTTGTAAATAGTGCTCCCATTGATACCATCACATCACATTCACTGTGGAATTGTTTCTTTTTATAATACTCAGTGGCCAATATTCACAGTGGCCATCTGTCCATGTGGCATAAGTACACTGCTCTATTTATCTACTACTCAGACCAATACTATACCTGTGTTTATTCCCTCCTATTATACGATTTATCTTTGCATTTTCCACCACTAGTTATTTTGCACTCTGGAGTATTTATGTTGGGACATTACTTCCAAACCTTCGAAATAAAACACCATTTGAGATGAACTTTGCAAACACATTTCTACTCCCCATCCTTCTTTAATATCCTTTCTAACATACTCTGCAAATCTGGATTTCTTAATTTTGACTTCTTTTTCTCCCATTACTGTATTTTAAATTTTAGGGTAATGGTATTCACCAGCATACTTCCCATCTATTACTGTGCTAGTACTTGAGCAAGTGTAGCAGTACATAAAAACTTGTGAGTGAGATCTAAAAATGCCTGTCCTCCTGGGGATGTTGCAAATTTCTTTTCACAGTTGTGTAATTAAATTGAAGTTAGGGGAAAAAGACAAGAAAGAATGTGATTAAAACAGGAATATTAAACTTTGACAATTAACATAGGTAAATTGTTGGCTAGAGATACACTTGTAAAAGTTAGCCAATTTCTACCTATCTATATGCAAATCACTGAGATGATCCCAGGATATAATAACCTGCATGCCTGGTAGTCAGTCACACTTCACCATGAGTACCTAAAGGCATGGAGAAACAATGGACTTTACTCACCAGCGAGAAAAACAGATTCTTACTTGTGTCTTGAAAATATGTCAGTTAAATACAGAATTTCTTTATCATTTGTGTTTTTCATGTTCATGTAATAGATTACTTGTGAATGCATTAATTTAATTTTGATTATATGTAATCAGTCATTGGAACTAAACATTATGAATAATATAAGTCATTTGAAGCACATTGTTAATCACAGTAAGTATTAATGCATCGGGATTTCTACTAAGAGTTTTGTCATGCCTGACATTTTTATTTATTTATTTATTTATTTTAGTTTTATTTTTCTCATTAGTTACATTTTGTTAATTCTGTATCCCAGCTGTATCCCTCATTTCCTCCCCAGTCCCACCCTCCCTCCCTCATCTCCTCCCTACCCCTTTCCAAGTCCACTGATAAGGGAGGACCTCCTCCCCTTTCATATGACTACGTTTTGTCAGGTATTTTCAGGACTGGCTGCAAAGTCCTCCTCTGTGGCCTAACAGTACTGCTCCTCCCTTGGGAGGTGGGGAGGTCAAAGAGCCAGTCATTGAGTTCCTGTTAGAAATAGGCTGACATTTTTAAATAAAAAGAATCTAAGTGATTTGCCAAAGTCATTTTACAGAAGAAAAAAGAAGTTTATGATAGTGAGAGCATATAAAAATCCATAACATCAGAATTCTAGATGATATCTTCCCTCAGATATTTGAAGTTTTTTTTTTTTTTTTTTTTTTTTTCAAAAGGTCTTTCGCTTGCTTGGTTAGAGTCACACCAAGGTATGTTATGATGTTATGTTATTTGTGGCTATTGTGAAGGGTGTAGTTTTCCTAATTTATTTCTCTGCCCTTTTGTCTTGGGTATACAGGAGGGCTATTGATATTTTTGAGTTAATTTTGTATCCAGCTACTTTGCTGAAGGAGTTTATCAGCTGAAGAATTTCTCTGGTTGAATTTTTTGGGGTCACTCATGTATGCTATTGAATCATCTGCAAATAGTGACACTTTGACTTCTTCCTTTAAGATTTGTATCTCCTGGATCTCCTTTAGTTGTCCTGTTGCTCTAGATAGGACTTCTAGTACTATGTTGAAAAGATTCAGAGACAGTGGGCAGCTTTGCCTTGTCCCTGATTTCTGTGGGATTGATTTAAGTTTCTCTCCATTAGTTTGATGTTGGCAGTAGGTTTCCTCTATAATGTCTTCACTATGTTTAGGTAAGTGCCTTGTATCCCTCATCTCCCCAAGACTTTACATGAATGGGTTTTGGATTTTGTCAAATGTTTTTTGTTTTTGTTTTGTTTTTTTTTTTCAGAATTTAAGGAGATTATCATTTTTTTTCTCCTTCAGTTTGTTTATTTCATTACATTGATAAATTTTCATATATTGAACCACCCCTGTATGCCTGGGATGAAGCCTAATTGGTCATGGTGGGTGATATTTTTTATGTGTTCTTGGATTCAGTTTGCCAGTATTTTATTGAGTATTTTTGCATCAATGTTCATAAAAGAGATATTTCTGAAATTCTTTTTTGGTTGTTGGAAAAATCTCCCATGCTTATGGATCAGTAGGATTACTATAGTGAAAATAGCCATCCTGGGAAAAACAATCTACAGATTCAGTGCCATTATCATCACAATACAAACACAATTCTTTACAGACCTTGAAAGAACAATTCTCAATTTCATATGGAAAACAAAACAAAGAAAAACAACAACAACAACAACAACAACAAAAAGAATTGATAAAACAATCCTAATCTGAAGGTAACTCCATCCCTGATCTCAAGCTGCACTACAGAACAATAGTAATAAAACTGTGTGGTACTAGCCTAGAAACAGAATGATGGATCAATTGAATAAAAAAGAAGACCCAGAAAAAACCTACACAACTAGAGATACTTGATTTTTGACAAAGAAGCAAAAACCATTCAATGGAAAAAAGATAGCATCTTCAACAAATGGTGCTGGTCCAACTGGATGTCTACATACAAAAAAAAAAAATGAAAATAGAGCCATTTATCATTCTGCACAAAACTAAAGACAAAGTGGATCAAATACCTCAACATAAAACCAGATACTCCAAATCTGTTAGAAGAAAAAGTGGGGAAGAGCCTAGAACTCATTGGCACAGGAGACAACTTCCTGAACAGATCACCAACAGCACAGGGTCTAAGAGCGACAATCAATAAATTGGACCTCATGAAAATGAAAAACTTCTGACAGCAAAAGACACTGTCGTCAGAACAAAACGACACCTACAGACTGGGAAAGGATCTTCACCAACCCTATATCTGATGGACGGCTGATATCCAGAATATCAGATAAAGAGCCAAAGAAGTTAAAAAGCAATAAATCAACCTACAGAACTAGAGATAATTGATTTTTGACAAAGAAACCAAAATCACACAAAGGAAAAAGAGAGCATCTTCAACAAATGGTGCTGGTTTAACTGGATGTCTACATGCAGAAAAAATGCAAATAGAGCCATATTTATCACCCTGTACAAAACTAAAGTTCAAGGGGATCAAAGACCCCAACACAAAACCAGGCACACTAAAACAATTAGAAGAAAAGGTGGGGAAGAGCTTCGACCACATTAGCAGAGAAGCCTTCCTGAACAGAACACCAACAGCATAGGCTCTAAAACAACAGTTAATAAATGGGACCTAATGAAACTGAAAAGCTTCTATAAAGCAAAAAACACTGTCATCATCGAACAAAATGACAATCTACTGCCATGGTAAAGGATCTTCCCCAACCCTGTATCTAACAGAGAGCTAATATCCAGGATATATAAAGAACTAAAGAATTTAAAAAGGAACAAATCAAGCCATCCAATTAGAAATGGGATACAGAGCTAAAGAGAGAATTCTCAATAGTGGAATATCTAATGGAAGAGAAACACTTAAAGAAATGATCAACTTCCTTAGTCATCAGGTACATTAAAATCAAAATGACACTGAGATTTCACCTTACACCCATCAGAAAAGGCTAAGATCAAAACTCACGTGACAACACATGCTGGAGAGGATGTGGAGAAAGGGGAACCCTCCTCCATTGCTGTTGGGAATGTAAACTTGTACAACCACTTTGAAAATAAATCTGGTGCTTTCTCAGACAATTAGGAATAGTGCTTCCTCAAAATCGAACTATATCACCCCTGAGATATATCCAAAATATACTCAAGTATCCAACAAAGACATTTTCTCAACCATATTCATAGCAGCTTTATTCGTAATAGCCAGAACCTGGAAATAACCCAAATGTCCCTCAACTGAGGAATGGATACAGAAATTGTGGTACATTTACATAATGGAATATTACTCAGCTATTAAAAACAAGGAAATCAAGACATTTGCAGGTAAATGTTGGGAACTAGAAAAGATGATCCTGAGTGAGTTATCCCAGAATCAGAAAGACACACATACTAACTTATGGTAGATATTAGACATACAATATTGGATAAACATACTAAAATATGTATGCCTAAAGAAGCTAAGCAAGAAGGAGGACCCAGGGTAAGACTTTCAGTCCTCACTCAGAAAGAAAACTGGATGACATCAGAGGAGGGAGAAAATAGGGAACAGGATAGAAGCCTACCACAGAAGTCCTCTGAAGGACTCTACCCAGCAGGCTATCAAAGCAGATGCTGAGACTAGTGGCCAAATTTTGGGCAGAGTGCAGGGATTCTTGTGAAAGTAGAGAGAGAATAAGGACCTGGGGAGGGGCAGGAGCTCTTCAAGGAGAACAACAGAACCAAAGGATCTGGGCAAAGGGGTCTTTTATGAGATAGATTTTTCCAACCAGAGACCATGCATGGAGATAACCTAGAACTCCTGTACAGATGTGGCCCATGGCAGCTTGGTCTTCAAGTGGTTTCCCTGGTGATGAAAGCAGGGACTGTCTCTGACATGGACTCAGTGGCTGGCTCTTTGATTGCCTCTCTTTGAGGGGGAGGAGCAGCCTTACCAGGCCACAGAGGAAGACACCTGATGAGACCTGCTAGGCTAGTGTCAGATGGAAGGGGAGGAGGACCTGCCTTATCAGTGGACTTGGAGAAGAGCATGGGAGGAAATGAGGGAGGGAGGTGGGATTGAGAGGAGATGAAGGAGGGGTCTACAGTTGGGATACAATGTGAATAAACTGTAATTAATTAAAAATAAATTAATTAAATAAAAAGAATTATAGATGAAATAAATATATTATTTGATTAGTCATTGCATAAAAATAAATTTAAAATAAACTACATTTTAGGAATATTAATGGGCTGGAGAGATAGCTCAGCAGTTTTGAGCGCTAGTTGCTCTTCTAGAGGACCTGGGTTTAATTCTTAGCATAACTGTCTATAACTCCAGTTCCAGAGGATCTGACATTCTCACAGACATACAGGCAAAACACCAACGTACATAAAATAAAACAAAAAACTAAAATTTTTAAAAAGAAATATTAATGTTAATATTTAATAATTTAAGGCCCAAGTAATTAGGATGAAAAAAAGCTTGTAATGTCTTTCATTTCACTGTAAAGCTTGAGATTTTGAATATAATATTTTAAAACACAGACGGTAGTAACTATAAAGTAGTACATGATTTAATAAGATGTAATTACTTAAAATACCATAAAATAAAATTATTTTCCTTATCAACAAAGATGTCAAAATATGTTATCTCAGTAAAAGTGACATTTATGTCTCAAGGAGAAACCATAATAGAGTTCTAACAGGTTTCAAAATAGCACTGAGAACCTGAAGGAGTAAGCAGGAAAACCAGATGGCTACCAACTCCTGTAGCCATTGACATGGTCAGAAAATCCTGGGAAAGGTATTGTGCCTCTAGTTTTAAGACAGATGTGGGGCCTGGTAAAGACTGCTGCAAAATACCATCTCATCTGTGAAAATATATAGTGAAAGTTACATATTATAAATTTTTATTTTAAGTTACTTTTTTCATTACAATTTCATCTGTCACGTGCTATTATGGTTTGAATATTAATTCTCCCATTGGATCGTTGAACACTGGCTAGTGAGCTGTTTGTGAGGGTTGAACTTTTAGGTGATAGATTCTCTCTGGAAATGGTAGATCACTTGGGGTAGGAAAGAACCTTTGCCTGGTACTAGAAATGTAGTCAGAAGCCCATGACTGGGTGATGAGACAATGCTCACAAGAATCAGCATTGAAAAGAAACAAAGAGACAAATGAGAAAAAATTGAAGATCAGTAAAAATGAAACATAAAATAATAATATTGGCAATGGACCCAAACAACATATATGTGTATGCATATATGTTTATGACTAAGTAAACAATACCTCTTCATATTCAAATGTATAAATTCAGATTCTATGTATGTATTCTTTTGTTCTTAAGTTAACGACATAAATGATATCAGTTTATGCCATAATGATGAATCTTACACAAATATTTACTAACTATAAAACATTAGGGAAATTTATGCAGTTTTTTGAAGAAATAAGAAATGCCTGTAAATTCTTAACTTTGTCTTGTATTGAATAGGAGTATCTGCTAATAGGAAATCATAAATTAGTGACCCTGATCCCCTTGACAAAAGTCACAAATTCTAGCCAAAACTGCTATATATTAGCAGTCCCAACCTGTAGTTTGTGACCCATTTGACACACCTGTATCTCCAAAATTATTTACACTATGATTCATAAAAGTAGCAAAATTAGAGTTGTGAAGTAGCAACAAAACAACTTCATAGTTGAGGGTTAACACACATTAGGATTGTATTAAAGCCTTCTCTCATTAGGAAGGTTGAGAAAAACTGCTCTACTGAGTTACTGAGGTTGGTCACCGAATCTTTCAGTTGTGCATTTCCACAACTCTGTCTGTGGAACTTCTTATAGCATATTAAACTGGGTCATTAACAATTCATGCCCTTCTGCTTGTGACATGATTAATGAAAACTCGTCTTTTACATCCTGATTGATACTTACAGTCACTCAGAGGTACCAAATTTAATTTATGAATATACAGTACAGATTATATCTTTATGGTGACCAAGAAGTAGGAAATAGGGATCAGTAAGACAAATTTTAACAGTAAAAATGGGGGAGTGAAGTAAAAATCATACGTGAAACCAAATTTAGTAAAATCTGCATATGCAAGTACTTGGCAACCGACACTGGTGGACGGTGAATAAAATGAGAGTTGAAGTATATATACTATATACTAATTGAGAGTATAATTGTTGAAATATTTTCAAATAAACATACTAACTCATTCTACTAGTAGGAGTCTTCTCAAATTTGTTAGATTATATAGGATCAGAAAATACCACAAATGTCTTTAGTGGGAGAAGATAAAAGATAAACAGAAAAGCACCACGACAAATGTCAATAAATCATATGTACTGACCAATGCACATGAAGAAGGCCTTGGGGATTAGGGTTCAGCAAACAACCAAAACAAGGACTATCAATTCCGTAGAAAGCCATAATATTCCAGATGAGAAACAACTACAATATCAGGCAGAAGACAAGACCCTAGCAAACTAGCAAAGGTTTAATGATAACAAAATGTCTAATGAACAGCGCTCAGTGTAGTTCTGCTTGTCAGCTTGGCAGAGAGGCTAGACCTTGTGGGACTTCAGAGGCAGAATGAAGGATTGTGAGCTTTGCTCTAATAAACTAGAAAGTCTTTGAAAGCTTTTGGGTTGAGGATCACAATGGTTTGACTTCCATATCTTCCTCATTCTTTTGAAAAAGTATATAGAGAAGAAAAAGCAAACTCTTTTTGCTCCCTTTTTTAGTTTTTTTAATTTATTAATTACAACTGATTATTTATGTATCTCATCTGTGGTCCCCTTCCTTATCTTCTCCCAACACCATCTCCCTCCCTCTTCTCCACCTATGCATCTCCCTTGGTCCACTGATAGAGGTCCACTGATAGGGGAGGTCCTCCTATCCTTCTATCTAACCCTAGCCTATCAGGTCTCATCAGGACTGGTTGCATTGTATTTCTCTGTGGCCTGGCAAGGATATACCCCCTAGGAGGAGGTGATCAGAGAGCCTGCCATTGAGTTCATACCAAAGAAAACTCTAGCTTCCCTTACTCCGGAACCCACTTGGAGACTGACTCAATGGACTACGACTAAGCAAGGGTTTTAGGTCCTCTCCATGCATGGTCCTTGGCTGGGATATCAGTCTCTGCAAGGCCCATAGGGTCCACTTTTTTTGTTGTTGTTTGTTTGTTTATTTGTTTGGCTCGGTTGGTCTCCTTTTGGATTTACTGTCTCCTCCAGTTCTTTCTCCTTCTCATTTCATAAAATTCCATGCATTCTGCCCAAAGTTTGTCTTTGAGTGTCAGCCTTGTTTTGATACCTCAATCAGTAGAGTTTTTCAGAGGCCCTCTGTGGTAGGCTTCTGCCCTGTTCCCTGTCTTCTCCTGCTTCTGATGTCTATCCTGTTTTCCCTTCTGAATAAGGATTGAACATCTTACCTAGGGTTTTCCTTGTTGTTTAGCTTTATTAGGAGTATAGATTTAAGTATGTTTATCCTATATTATATGTCTAATACCTACTTGTGAGTGAGTATATACCATGTGTGTCTTTCTGTTTCTGGGTTACCTCATGCAAGTCCAAGTAGATCAAAGACCTCAACATAAACCAGACACACTACAACCTGTTAGAAGAAAAAGTGAGGAAGAGCCTGGAACTCATTGGTATAGGAGACAACTCCCTGAACAGAACACCAACAGCACAGACCTTAAGATCAATAATCGATAAATGGGACCTCATGAAACTGAAAAGCTTCTGTGAAGCAAAGGATACTGTCATCAGAACAAAATGACAGCCTACAGATTGGAAAAGGAACTTCACCAGCCCTATATCTTGACAGAGGGCTAATATCCAGAATATATAAAGAACTCAAGAAGTTAAAAAACAACAAATCAAGTAATCCAATTAAAAAATGGGGAACAGAGCTAAACAGAAAATTCTCAGTAGAGGAATCTAGAATGGCAGAGAAACACCTAAATAAATGTTCAACGTCCTTAGTCATCAGGGAGATGCAAATCAAAGCAACCATAAGATTTCATCTTACACCCATCAGAATGCCTAAGATCAAAAACTCAAGTGACCACCTATTCTGGAGAGGTTAGGTAGAAAGGGGAACCCTCTTCCATTCCAGGTAGGAATGTAACTTTGTACAACCACTTTGGACATCAATCTGGCGCTTTCTCAGACAATTAAGCATAGCGCTTCCTTAGGATCCAGCTATCATACTCCTAGGCATATATTTGAAAAATGTTTAAGTATACAACAAGAACTTTTGCTCAACCATGTTTGTAGAAGCTCTATTTGTAATAACCAGAATCTGGAGACAATCTAGATGTCACTCAATTGAGGACTAGATATAGAAATTGTGATACATTACACAATGGAATACTACTCAGCCAATGAAAACAAGGAAATCATGAAATTTTCAGACAAATGTTGGGAGTTAGAAAGCACACTCTTGATTGGTGATATAGGTAACTTGAACAGATGGCTACTGGTGGTGTCTATGTGAAGAAAATACTTTGAATGATTTTGAGAGTAAAGAATAGGTTTGAAGATGGTTTGGCTGTGAAGTATAAACTTTGTTTGCATATTAGAAAAGATAGTTTCCTTCCTTAAAATGAGTTAAAATGTGGAAGAACTTTAAGTTTTAATATGGAAATGCAAAGTTTTATCCTTATAAAGCCTAGTCCATTTTTATGAAGATGCTATGCTGGCTATTTTTAATTAATTTTTTTGTTTTTTATATTAATTGCAGTTTATTCATTTTGTATCCCAGGTGTAGCCCTTCCCTCATTTCCTCCCAATCCTACCCTCCCTTCCTTATCTCCCCACATGTCCTTCTCCAAGTGCACTGATAGGGGAGGTCCTCTTACCCTTCCATCTGACCCTAGCTTATCAGGTCTCATCAGGACTGGCTGCAATGTCCTCCTCTGTTATCTGACAAGGGTGCTCCCCCCCTGGGGTGGTCAAAGAGTGTGCCAATGAGTTCATGTCAGAGACATTATTATATCACCTTGACACAACTAGAGTCATTGGAGGGAAAGAAGACACAGTTGAGAGAATGTCTTCATAACATCAGGATATACATTTACACAATGGAATACTACTCAGCTATTACAAACTAAGACATGAGGCAATTTGCAGACAAATAGGTGGTTCTTCAAAATATCATGCAAGATAAGGTAACTCAGACCCAGAAAGACACACATCAGAATGTACTCACTTATAAATGCATATTAGCCATAAATTACAGAAGCCCCATCCTACAATCCATAAACTCAAAGAATCTGACAAGGAGGGTTCATGGAAAGATGCTTGATATCAGTCAGAATGAAAAATAATATAGAAATCTGAAGTAGATGGAGGGAAAGAACTGAGTGGGGGTGAGGGGGTATGGAGGGGAACAGGGATGGAGATCAGATTCAGTGAGAGCTGAGTGAGAAGTCTTGGAGAAGAATTGGAAGTGAGACCAGAAATCTCTGGGTCTGTGGAGGCTCCTGGGAGTCTATAGGGGTGACCCTACCTGAGACTCCTAGCAGCAGAGTATACAGATCCTGAAGTCACCACCTCCTATATCCAGGTGGGGCTTCCAGTGGAGGGAAGGGGACAGCAAACCACCCACAAAACCTTTGACCCAAAATTTCTCTTGCCTACAAGAAGTGCAGAAATAAAGATGGAGCAGAGATTGAGGGACTTCCCAACAAGTGACTGGCCCAATGTGAGAGCCAGCCCAAGGGAACGAGCCAATGACACCTTCCTATGCTTGCAGACAGGAGCCTAGCATAACTGTCTTCTGAGAGACTTCATCCAGCAGCTGATGGAAACAGATGCAGACACCCACAGCTCAACAATATGCAGTCTTGTGGAAGAGTTACGGGAAAGACTGAGGAGCCAGAGGGGCTAAGGACACTGCAAGAAGACCTACATAGTAAACTAACTTGGGCCTATGGAGGTGCACAGAGACTGAACCACCAACCAGAGCATTCGTGGGTTGGATCTAGGCTTCCTTTACATATGTAGTAGATAAAGAGCTTGTCCTTCATGTAGATCCCCTAACAATTGGATTAGGGGCTGTCTCTGACTGTTCCCTGGCTTTGTTCTATTTCCCCTAGCTACGCTGCCTTGTTTGGCCTCAGTGAGAGAGGGTGCCCTTCGTCTTGCTGAGACTTGATGTGCTAGGGTGAGTTAGTACTCATGGGGAGGCCCTCCTCTTCTCTAAGGAGAAGGGAAGGAGAAAATGGTGAGAGGGAGGTTTGAGGGTGGGACTGGGAGGAGAGGCAGGAGGGGGTCTTCGATCAGACTATATAGTGAATAAATAAATTAATAGAAAAAAGGAAAAGACAAAAGTCTATAGTTCATTTTCTTCATCAGCGATTGATGAGGGAGCTCCCACCTCATTATGTGGGATTAGCCCTAAACTAGTGGTCTTGGATTCTATTACAAAAAAAGAACAGGCTGAGAAAGAGAGAAAACCTTAAAAAGCAAAAGCAAGCCAGTTAAGCATCATTCCTCTATGGCCTCTGCACCAGCTCCTGCCTCTAGATTCTTGCCTGGTTTGGGTTCTTGTCTTGGCTTCCACCAATAGACTATAATTCAGGATATGCAAGTAAAATAAACCCTTTTCTTTCCAAGTTACTTTTGGTCATGGTGTTTTTATCTCAGCAGCAGATGGCAAGTGACTACTCAATATACGAGCCCAGAACTCTTGGTGGAAAGGTCAACAAGAAGTGTTTGCCGTTCACCCACAAAGAGTTTATATGTAGTGTTTGTCAGGTGCAGCACAGATAATTAATCAATTGTAATATTAACAGGAATTTGTCCAGTGAAATTGTAAAAGTGAATAAAAATGACGAAGCTTCAGCTGGGCAATAAAAGTTAAAACCAGTGACTTGAAAAAGGCTCAGAAGAAGACACTGCAACTCTAAGCGGGTCAGTTGTGTGGTGATGCAGTCAGTAGAACAGTCCAGGAAAGATGGTTTACCACGGGACTCAGTAGCTGAGACAAGTGTTAATGGAAGGAAGAGACTGAAACAGTGAGAGAGGAAATGATTGCTGGAGTTACATCCTGGAGGAAAGAAAAGTGGACAGGGTCAAGAGGGAAACTAAAGCAACTTATCCTCCATCACCGAAATGAGCAGAACTGGAGCAGCAAGGGGGTAGATATTATGAGAACTCCGGGCACACGGAGAATTTCTCCCTGTGATTATTTCTATTTTCTCAATTTCTCCTATTTCTACAGAAGACAGTTATGGGTACAATGGGAATGGTGGCAGCATTGGAATTTGAGGAAAGAAAAGAAACTGTAAAGTACTTCAGGAGACTTATTGGGTGGCGAAATTGTGAGCAGGCTGCACTCCCCTGTAGGGCTCACCTGAGGGTAGTGATGACACCGGAAAGTGAGTTCAGTCAACAAGGTGGATGGTTTTCCTGCAAGCAGAATTGATAGAAGATCCCAGAGAGCAGATGATCCAAACAGTTTTATGCTCAACATAGATTATATAAGCTGTGGGGATGCTTCAGGGGAGTGAAAATAGTAAGTCACGGATTCCAGTTTTCACGTGGAGGAGTGAGAACTGAGTAGATATAGACACTAGAAATGGGTTGGTAAGATGAACGTGTTGTCAGTTCTTGTGTGGACAAGTCGGATGAGTACCAGGGCTACTAGGACGTGCTATGCTGGCTCACTGCTCAGGAGAGAGCTCTGGGTAACAAATAAGACTTTCTTTAAGAAAATGAGCAAGTACACGAGGGTAGAATAAATATCTAGGTTATGAGAAAATATTTGTTACATAGTTATGTCTTAGCATTGGAAACCCACAGTAACAATAAGGAGAATACCTCTATTTTCTACCTTTCCAATCTTAAATATATCCACATAGATGCACAGCACACATAGATGTATGGGCACAAAATGTAAATAGATGCATGTATATACATGTGTACACATATACATATTTTATACACATAACCTTGAGGACATGTGATTTTAAACTAGTTATTATATTTTAAGTATATGCCTGCTATAAAGCCTAATAATTAAGAAAATATTTATATTTTATTTAAAAAATGCTGATTGGCCTGCTCTTTGATCACTTCCCCCTGAGGGGGGAGCAGCCTTACCAGGCCACAGTAGAGGACAATGCAGCCACTTTTGATGAGAACTGATAGACTAAGATCAGAAAGAAGGAGAGGAGGACCTCCCCTATCAGTGGACTTGGGGAGTGGCATGCATGCAGAAAGGGGAGGGAGGGTGGGATCGGCAGGGGAGGAGGGAGGGGCTTATGGGGGGATACAAAATGAATAAAGTGTAATTAATAAAAAAAATAAAAGATTTAAAAAAAAATGTTTAGTTCCTGATAAGATTTGTTTTTAGTGACTACACATGAATAAATAAACTAAGATCTAAATAAAACAGTCCTTGTTGATCAAACTGAGCACTGTAAGCAGAGCCTTTGCAGCAGTAGGAACTAGAAGTCATGAGTAAATCCGTCAGTATGAGCCGTGGCTACTACTCTAGTGCAGCTTTGCAGCACGGCCCTGTCTACTTTGTGTTTTGTCTTTTTATCAGAGGCTGAAATGCCCAAGTACAGCTTAAAGTGTTCAGATGAGAGATGTTACACATGTTCAATATAAAATTTACAAGTTGCATATAAATTTGAGAAATGCAGGAGTCTGTTCCTGAAGACTCAAATGAAACTCAGCTTTGGGGAGGACAATAGCACCCTGGCCACAGCTCATTAGGCAGAGCAGAAGACCAAAGTCTGGCAGCTCTCAGCTACCTATTCCAGTAAAAGACTGCTATGGAAGGTTTAAAAATGGTAAATGCTTTTAATGAAGGCTCTGTGGGTAAGGTGTCAAAGTGTTCACATGTCATCTTAGCGTGTTCCTCTTTAAAAGGCACAATGAAAACTGCTGCGGACACAGTGACCAGTGCTGCTCCACAAAATGAGTCCTTTGCTGCCCTCAATGGCCAATAATGCCTTAATAACACAGAGTGTCCTGCTGAATGGTAGCTGTTGCCCCACAGGGGACATAGTCACACTGCTGAAGCGGTGTTGCTTAGTGACAATGCCTATTATTACAGACTAGATTTTTTTTGCCTAATTTTTTCACACATTTTTATTATGTAAAGATTTGGTGGGTACTACAAAGAAACTGATTTTAATCCTTCAGCTGGAATAAAGATTTGTCAGATAATTTAACCAGTTCCCCAATTCATTAAAGTCCTGTAGTAAATTTGGAGATTAAAGAAAGCATGTTGCCCAAAGAAACTATTTCCTAAAAATCACAGTGCATGCATATGCTATCATAATCAGTACTCTGCACAGACATGAGCTTATTTGTGTAAGTGTAATGGCAGAGTCTCCAGGTTATCCTAAGCACATTAAGCAAAGGTGTAGAAATACTCCTTATTCATTTCCTCTATTCTTTTCATAATATTTCATTATTGTATTAATTTGTAATTAATAATTGATGTACTGAATAGCTAGATCTAAACATTACGTGCTGTTAACTTATAAGATAAACATGGAGCCAAATACATGGCTCTTCTGTATGGATTAATACACTCTAGACAGACAGACATAAATTGCTATCTCTCTATTTTCTAAAATAACAAGACAGCACATTTAAAGTTTAGTTAGATTTTGGCTATTATGAATAGAGCTGCTATTAATATGGTTGAGCAAATGTCTTTATTGAATGGTGAGGCGTCTTTTGGATATATGGCTAGGAGTGGTACAGCTGGATCTTGAGGTAGCACGATTCCTAGTTTTCTGAGGAAGTGCCAGATTAATTTCCAAACTGGCTGTACATGTTACAGTCCCACCAGCAATACAGGAGGGTTCCCCTTTCTCCACATCCCCTCCAGCATGCATCATCTCTTTAGTTTTTGAACTTGGCCATTCTGATGGGTATGAGGTGAAATCTCAGGGTAGTTTTGATTTGCATTTCCTGAATGAGTAAGGATGTTGAACATTTCTACAGGTGACATTTGCTATTCCTCTGTTCAGAATTCTCTGTTTAGCTCTATACCCTAATTTTTAATGTCCTTGAACGGAGGATCGGATGCTGAAAGTGTGGTACATTTACACAATAGAATACTACTCAGCAATTATAAACAAGGAAATCTTAAAATTTGCAGGCAAATGGTGGGAAATAGAAAAGATCATCCTGATTGAGATAACCCAAAAGCAGAAAGACACACATGATACATACTCACTTATAAATTGAAATTATCCATACAATGTAGGATAAACATACTATAATCTATAGCCCCAAAGAAGCTAAACAACAAGGAGGACCATAGGGAACATGCTGAAATCTATCTCACTCAGAAGGACAAACAAGATAGACATCAGAAATAAGAGAAGGCAAGGAACAGGACAGGAACCTTCCACAGAAGATATCTGAAAGACTCTACCCACAAGTGTATCTAAGGAGATACTAAGACTCATAGCCAAACTTTGGCCAGATTACCGGAATCCATATAGAAGAAGAAGGAGATAGAAAGATCTGGAGAGAACAGGAAATGCACAAGGAGACCAATAGAGCCAAAATATTTGGGCCAGGGTGATCTGCACCAACAGAGCCAAAATATTTGGGCCAAGGTGATCTGCAGAGACCGATACTCCAAATAAGGACCATGCATGGAAAGGACCTAGACCCCCTGTTCAAAAGAAGCTCATTGGCTGCTCAGTTTCCAATGGGTTCCCTAGTAAGGGGTACAGGTGCTGTCTCTGACAAGAACTCAGTGGCCGGCTCTTTGATCACCTCACTATGGGGGGTGCAGCCTTGCCAGGACACAGAGGAAGATGATGCAGCCACCTTTGTGAGACCTGATAAACTAGGGTCAGATAATAGGGAAGAAGGCCCTCCCCTATCAGAGGACTAGGGAAAGAGCATAAGGGGAGAAGAGGAGGGGAGGGTGTGACAGGGAGGAGATGAGGGAGAAGCTCAGTGGGGATACAAGGTGAATTATTTGTAATAAATACATACATAAAATTAAATTTTAAAAAGAATAAAAATGGTACAGAGTGTACAAATAAAAAGATCACTATAACTGGAAAAATAAATAAAGTTCAGTTAGTAGAACAAGGGTTAGGAATGTGTTAGATGCAGTAGCTTAGAAAGACAATAAGTGTCAAAAATATGATACCTTTAAACCAGTATGTTAATTTTTGGTTCATGTGTCTATGACAGAGCATGCAGATAATTTTATTGGTGTTGGCATGTTTGATTTCCAGCATTTTAAAGTTTTAAAGTATTTTGTTGGTAAAGTCCATGCCAGCGACAGTAGAATGGTGTGAAACAGATATGTTGACGCCAAAGCTTCCATCAGGCCAGGCCTGAAGGTTGCCCAACCACTTACACTGGCATGGATTCTCGCTTCCGGCTTTTATAAAGAATGCCAGCTTAGTTCATAGCCAGCTATCTCTTTTCATCTCTCTTTCCTAAAGGTCCTGTCAATCTGCAGGCTTTATAAATGATAAAAGCATAATTATTGTAGACTATAAAACAATGTACACTAATAAGTATTAAATGTGTTTAAATCATCTGAAAATATTGCACAGGTATGTTTTTACTTCAATAGTAAGGTTAAGTAAATATCCTTTTAACCACAATAGTTTGCCCAGAAAAATTACCCTCATGACCATATAATCCCTATTTCTGACATTTCTTGTGATAGATATTGAATGATATCCCCTGACCTAATAAATTGTCTAGGTACAAATTAAAATCACAAGTGTCTCCTCACAGCTTATTCATTACATAGGTTATAAAAACATTTATATTTCTATTATAACTAGTCTAAATTCTGCTGTTGAATATGCATGAATATTTTTGTGTTTGTTTGTTTTGACTTTCAAAATATTTAAAATGTTACATAACATTTTATTTTAAATAAAAATATGTTCTCCCAACAAGGCTTAATGAAGCACATACTTCCCAGTATACATACATACCATGAACAATAGCCTGTGGGACTATACGTGAACTCAGTTTCTTTCTTTAGACCAAAATACCCATGCCTACATACTTGGTGTTGAAATACACTCGACTCACTGGGACAGTCAAGAAGCTGGTGACATCTGCTTAGCTCTGGTGAGAACCTGGTGGCTGTATCCTAACACAGTGGTGAACATATGGTGGGAACATGGAAAAGGGACAAATGATGGCCAGGCAGACAAGAGAGGGCCTCACTGTGTGTGTGTGCCTTTCTTTATAATATATCATTATTCTGGGAACTCACTGGAGGCTGCTCAAATCCATTCATCTTTTCTAATTAAGATGTTCTGAGTTACCAAACTTACTGAACTACCTTCCTCACAGTCCAATGTAACTATTTCTCTATGTGAACATCATTGCCCTGGGGTTCATCCTTAAGTACAGGGACTTTTGGAGTATACATTTAGTTCTGATCTAAGCCCCAAATGGCTGTAAGTATGCTCTGGAAACAAGCTTATATGTTGTTCAAGGGTAAAATTAAGAGAAACCTTTAATTGACTCCATATTTCTTCTTAGTTTAGATTTTATGTAAAACTGATAATATTTTTGAGTAAATATGAAAATTAATTGGCTTTGATTCTAGGACTATTTAAAATAATGCCCCTGTGATTATTTTTGAAATTATTACTTCCAAAACAAACATTACTCATCTTACTTGAGTGTGTGTGGAAAACATCCTATTTAGGCAGTGTGACAGAGGGGATGTAGAGCAAAAGTAAACAAGGAAAACGCAGCAGCAATGAGAGGAAAAAGTATCAACTACCTGATCTTTGTCTTCTTGCAAGCATACTCAGCTAGAGGCACATTTCAAACTGTAACATTGTAACATTCAGTTTGATTCAATAAAGAATTTAATTTCCCACCTCTTTTATTCTCCATGGAGAAAGAATAAAAATGATCAAGGACAAGACAGGGAAAGTCACAAGTTGTGGACAAAATCTTTTTGATATGAACGTGTGTGTGTGTGTGTGTGTGTGTGTGTGTGTGTGTGTGTGTGTGTG
>NW_026596244.1:6367065-6393468 GCF_907164565.1 Psammomys obesus | reverse complement strand
GTGTGTGTGTGTGTGTGTGTGTGTGTGTGTGTGTGTGTGTGTGTGTGAATATGTGTGTGCCTGTCTCTATCTCTCTCTGCCCCCTGCCCCTGCTTCAGAGACCTATCACCAATCAAAAAATATCCTGGAACAAAGAGGCAAGAAATCTTCCTTTTCATTTTTATATCCAACATAAGGCAGAAGCAAAAACAACAACAGCACCAAAAACAGTGGACTCATTCATTCTCATAGCTTTCAGCTAAGAGAGGGTTTAATAGATACATCAGAATATAATTGTCCAACAACACTGAAAATGAAAGATACAATCAAAATAGTCCTTTTAGGAAGCAGCACAAAGTGTAATTCCATGTGAGATTAGGTCTTCTTTCTGAATGACAAGTAGCTTCACAGAACAGAAACATCTAAAACCACAGTGACATACGTGATGCCTTGGCATCCTGAGTTAGTAAGGGAGGATGTGTGGTTGAATAGAAAGAACAAAGAAATTATTGGTGTTATGAATAGGATATTTCCGTTATTATGATGCCATCATAATTGTGCACACTTAAAGCAGATGATTACTGTGATATATGACATACATATGCACAGATTTGATAAAATTAAATGAAAATGAAAATATTAATCATGAAAAAAATGACAAAAATTCCAGATAGTTTGAAGGACCCCTAAAAATAATTGTTTTGGGGGGTCATAGGAAAACCAGAGAAATAAATATGCTACCATCTGTGGGATCACAACAAGGCCACTTACAAATTAGTGACACAGTTCGAAGACTGGGGAGGAGGCTCTTGGTATATGAGTGAATCAGAGTTCTCATGTTATTTTAGACCTCTTTGAGGGGACTGTAGAGGCTGCAGACAATTCACTAGATAGATAAAGTGATGTAAAATTAAAGAAATTCAGGCATATGGAGAATCAAATGGGAAAGCTACTATGCAGGTCTTTTTTTCCCATCCATCATATTTACTGAATTAGACTTACACTTTGACTTCTATGTTAGTAGCAAATGGAATATGACTGAAACATTTCATGTACAAAGCTTGTCAAGAGAGTCAGTTTTCATTTACAAAAAGAACCAGGAAATGAGATATGATCGCGCTTAAGGATTGTATCAAAATATATACATATATATTTGAAACCAATAACCTTATTAAATTCATGATGTATTCTTTTTTATTTGTATTTTACTGATATACTGTTTCTTCTGTCTTTTTACTCTACAACACTTGGTGTGTGTACATTATGGCTTCCAGTACAATGTTCTATTTTACGAAGCTCATGGTAGCTCAATAACCAATTGGTTTCCCATAGTAAGGGGAACAGGGACTATTTCTGACAGGAACTCAATGGCAGGCTCTTTGACATCCCCACCCCCAAAGGGAGGAGCAGTCCTGCTAGGCCACAGAGAAGGACTTTGCAGCCAGTCCTGAAGATACCTGATAAAACAGGCTCAGATGAAAGGGGAGGAGGTCCTGCCCAATCTGTGGACTTGGAAAGGGGCAGGGAGGACCTGAGGGAGGGACAGTGGGATTGGAAGGGAATAAGGGAGCGGGATAGAGCTGGGATACAGAGTTAATAAAATGTAACTAATAATAATAATAAAAAAATAAAATAAAATAAACTATCAATATTTCCTGAAAAAATCTACTAACATAATGTTTAAAACATCAAAGTAAAAGCTTAAAAATAAATACTATCAAAATATACTTAAGGAGATAATATATAGTTTCTTTTTTACTCCATTATTTATGCATTTAATCACTTTATAGCCTGATAACTACCCTCTCCATCCTCTTCACCCAGTCTCACCATCAGGCCCTTTCCCCAATTCCACCCTGTTTTTCTCCTCAAAGAAGAAGAAAAGACCACCCATTGGTACCAACCTGCCCTGGCAAGTTAAGTACCAGTATGACTAAGCTCATCCTCTCCTACTAAGGCCAGACAAGGTAGCCCAGCTGGGGGAAAGGGATCCAAAGGCAGGCAACAGTCAGAGACAGCCTCCGCTCTAGCTGTTAGTGGACACACATGATCAAGCTGCACATGCGCTGCGCTGATATAGGCAGCCTAGGTCCAGCACATGCGTGCTCTTCGGGTGGTGATTCAGTCCTTGCAAACCCCCAAAGACCCTAATTAGTTTACTCTGCAGGCCTTCTTTCGGGGTCCAAGACCACTCTGGATCCCTAAATTTCTCCTTTCATTCTTGATTGTGGGTCTCTGAATCTGTTGCCATCAGCTGCTGGGTGAAACCTCTCAGAAGAGGGTTATGCTATATTATGCTAGGCTCCTCTGTGCAGGCATAACAGTGTATCATTAATAGTGTCAGGGACTGACTCCAGTGAGGTGGGTCTGAAGTTAGGCAAGTCATTAGCGGGCCATTTCCTAAAATATTGCTTCATTGTTATCCCTACACTTCTTGTAGGCAGGACCAATTTGGGGTGGAAGGTTTTATGGATGGATTGTCCCACTGGACCTCCACTGGAAATCCCACCTGTCTAGAGGAGGTGGCAGCTTCAGGCCACATACCTCCCACTGATAGGAGTCTCATCTTGGGCCACCCCATAGATTCCTGGGACCTTCCTCTGACCCAGAGATGACTCTCCAACAATTTCCGTTCTTTCTGTGTGTCCTCCCTCCCACAGTGCCCCTCCTGATCACCTCACACCTGATCAACAACAGAGGAAGGTAATGCAGACAGTCCTGATGAGACCTGATAGGCTAGGGTCAAATGGAAGGGGAGGAGGACCTCCCCTCTCAGTGTACTAGGGGAGGGACAAGGGAAGAGAAGAGGGAGGGTGGATAGGATTTGGTAAGGATGAGAGAGGGGACTACAGCTGGGATACTAAGTGAATGAACTGTAATAAATTTAAAAATATTGGAAAAAATAACAAATACAGAACAACAAAAACAAAAATTTTGTGGCTTATAGGCTTTTGAGGTTGGACCTAATTATTCTTTGGCTTTCTTCAGTGTCTGTTGTTATGTCACTTTTTTTTTATTTATGATTTTGTTGATTTGGATACTGTCTGACTGCCTTTTACTCAGTTTGGCTGGGGATTTTCTATGTTGTTGATTTTCTCAAAGAACCAGCTCTTGATTTTATGGATTCTTTGTATTGCTCTCCTTGTTCCTTATTTATTGATTTCACCCCTGATTTTGCTTATTTACTACCATATAATTTGTTCCTTTGGTTCTAGAGATTTCAGGAGTGCTCTTAAATTGCTAGTATGAGCTCTGTCCACTTTCGGTATGAAGGCACATAGTGCTATGTACTTCCTCTTAGCACTGCTTTCATTGTGTCCCTTAAGTTTGGGTATATTGTGTCTTCATTTTCATTGAATTCTGGGAAGTCTTTAATTTAGTTATTTCCTCCATGACCAAGTGGTCATTGAGTAGACTCTTGCATTTTCCTTGAGTTTGTAGCCTTTAGGTTGTTTTTGTTGTTCATGAAGTCCAGCTTCAATTTGTGGAGATCTGATGAGATACAAGAAATTGTGTCTGTTTTCTTGTATCTGTTGAGGCTTGGTTTGTGACTGACTATGTGGTCAGTTTTAGAGAAGGTTCCATGAGGTTCTGAGAAAAAGGTACATTCTTTCAGGTTTGGATGAAATGTTCTGAAAATATCTGTTATGTCCATTTATTAATAATATCAGTCAGTTTCATTATTTCTCCATTTATTTTTGTCTTGAGGATCTGTCCATTGTTGAAAGTGGGGTATTGAAATCTCTCACTATTAATGTGTGGGGTTTAATATGTGATTTAAGCTTTAATAATGTTTCTTTTATGACTGTGGATGCTCTTATATTTGGGGCATATATATTCATGACTGAGACATCCCTGTGGTGGATTTTTCTTTTGATAAATTTGAATCCCCATTCCCCATTTCTTTTTTTAAATTTACTTTTTATTAATTACAGTTTATTCACTTTGTATCACACCTGTAGCCCCCTCCCTCATTTCTTCCCAATCCTACCCTCTCTCCCTCTTCCCTTATGCACCTTCTCCAAGACCACTGATAGGGGATGTCCTCCTTCTCTTCCATCTGACTCTAGCCTATCAGGTCTCATCAGGACTGTGCATTATCTTCCTCTGTGGCCTGGTAAGGCTGCTCACCCATCAGAAGGAGGTTATCAAAGAGCCAGCCATTGAGTTCATGACAGAGACTTTCCCGGTTCCCATTAGTAGGGAACCCACTTGGAGAATGAGCTGCCATGGGCTACATCTGTGCAGGGGTTACATGTTATCTCCATGCATGTTCCTTGGTTAGAGTATGAGCCTCAGAAAAGAACCCTGAGCCCAGATTTTTTGGTTCTGTTGCTCTCCTTGTGGGGCTCCTGTCCCCTCCCGGTTTTCTCTTTCCTACTTATTTCATAAGATTCCCTGCACTCTGCCCAAAGTTTGGCTATGAGTCCTAGCATCTGCTTTGATACCTTGCTGGGTAGATCTTTCAAAGGCCCTGTGTTATAGGCTCCTGTCCTGACACCTCTTTCTCTCTCTTCTGGTGTCAGTCCTGTTTGCCTTTCTGATTGAGGATTGATCATTTTTCCCCAGGGTTATTGCTAAGATTCTTTAGGTGTACAGATTATCCTATATTATATGTCTAATATCCACTTACAAGTGAGTATATATATGTTGTGTGTCTGCTTCTGGGATAACTCACTCAGGATCATCTTTTCTATCTTCTACCATTTGCCAGAAAATTCCACGATTCCCTTGTTTGTAATTTCTGAGAAGTATTCGATTTTGTGAATGTATCACAAGTTCTGTATCCATTCCTCAGTTGAGGGACATCTCAGTTGTTTCCAGATTCAGGATATTATGAATAAAGCTGCTAAGAACATGGTTGAGCAAATAAATGTCCTTGCTGTATACTAGAGCCTATTTTGGATATATGCCCAGGAGTGCTATAGCTGGATCTTGAGGACACACTGTTCCTAATTGTCTGAGAAAATGTCAGGTTGATTTCCCCATTTCTTTTGATTAATTTTGGTTAAAGTCTACTTTATTAGATATTTGAATGTCTACTCCAGCTCACTTCTTAGGTCCGTTTGCTTATAATACCCTTTTCCAGCCCTTTATTCTGTGGAAATATCTATCTTTGTTGCTCAAGTGTGTTTCCCTTCTTTTGGTTTTGTTGTTGAGCAGTTATTTATTTTCCATGTTTTCTTGGGTGGAGTTAACTTTTTTGCACTGGAATTTTTCTTCTAGAATCTTCTGTACGGCTAAATTTGTTGATAAATATTGTTAAAATTTGGTTTTGTCATGGAATGTCTTGTTTTCTCTATTATGGTGGTTAAAAATTTTGCTGGGTACAGCAGCCTGGGCTGACATCTCTATTCTCTTAGATTCTGCAATATATCTGCTCAGGGCCTTCTGGATATTAGAGACTCTGTTGAGCAGTGGGGTGTAATTCTGATAGGTCTTCCTTTATACATTACTTGGCCTTTTTCCCTTGTTGCTTTCAATATTCTTTCTTTGCTCTGTACATTTATTATTTTGATTATTATGTGGTGGGAGGATTTTCTTTTCTGATCCAATCTATTTGCTGTTCTACAAGCTTCTAGTATGTTTATTGGCATATTTTTCTTCAGAAAAGTTTTCTTCTATGATTTTGTTAAAAACATTTTCTGGGCATTGAATCCCATTGTCTTATCCTTCTTCTATTCCTAATATTCTTAATTTATTTTTATTTTTTCATATTGTTCAAGATTTTTTGGATTTTTCTGTCAGTAACTTTTTAGATTTAACATTTTTGACAGATGTATTGATTTCTTCAGTTGTATCTTCTATGCCTTAGATTCTCTCTTCCATCTAATGTATTCTGTAGCTCCTGGTTTCATCCCTAGTTTTTCCATCTCATAGGTTCCCTCTGTTTATGTTTGTCTCTATTTTTGTTTTCAGGTCTTGAAACATTTTATTCATTTTCTTTGTCCATTTGTTTATATTTTCCTGTATTTATTTAAGGAATTTATTTATTTTCTCTTTAAAAGCCTCTATCATCTTTGTAAGATTAGATTTAAGGTCATCTTGTTGTCCTTCAGCTATGTTAAGATATCAGGACTTGATGTAGTAGGATAGCTTGGTTCTGGTGGTGTCATGTTGGCCTGGCTCTTGTTGATTGTGTTTTTATGCTGGCCTTTAGCTATTTGGCTGTGACTGGTGTTGGATGGATAGTCTTGATGCTGCCAGGACTTCTTGGGCGGCAGGCAGAGTAGTGGGCTTGACAATGGGGCTCAGGCTATAGCCTGCTACTCACCTCTGTTTGCAATGCCACTGAGGACCAGGCAGGCAGGGAACTGGTGGGGAGTGGTGTAAACTAGACATTCATGGAACCCTGCAGGCCTTCTTGGGCAATGAAACTCCAGGATAATTTGCAGCTCACCTTTACTGACTTTGTCCCAGGTGGACCCAGCAAGCAGGAGACTAGCAGGGAAAGGTATGGGTGTCTTACTTGGATGTTACTGGGGCCAGGCTAGGGCATGCAGGTCTTCTTCAGAATGTGGATGTTGGGGCTCCAAGGACAGAATGCACCTGAACTCTGCTGGCTGTAACCCAGGGGGAACTGTCAGGGAGTGAACTGGTGTGACAGAATGCAGGTGTATACCTTGGAGGTTCTTGTAGCCAGGCAAGCATGGATATACCTGAGGCCATCCAGAGCTCTTTGGAATGTGGGCGATAGGGCTTGGAGGACAGGGTGGAGCTCACCTCTACCGGCTGTACTCAGGCCTACTATACATATCAACTACACCATAGTGGAAAATAGAAAAATTACAGGAGAGATTGAAGATATAAATGCACAGGCTCATGAAGTCATATTAAATTATACAGGAATATACAAAGATACTCAGAAAGAAAGGCAGGATAAAACGGGGACATGATATTTAAAGCAGATAATTGAAGCAGTCAGAGATGGGCTGGCAGAGAATCTCAGTGGTAGAGCAATGTGCTTAGCATACCTAAAATCTTTGCCTTGACTTCATCAGAGACAACAAACGAAAAACTGAGTGAACAGCATATGAGATCACATGGGTTTCCATAAATTATAATTATATTGACAGGAGAAGGTAGGGGGCCAAGGGAGTGACAGTGACCCAGTTGTGAAAAACATTTTCTAGAGCCCCATAAACAATGAACCCTTCACAATGAGCATGCCTGTAATCCCTGCACTAGTGAAGAAGAGACAGGAGGATCTGAAGCTCACCGTCACTTTAACAGTATAGCAAGTTCAAGGGAAGCCTAGAATAAACAAATCCCTGCTTCAAAAACAAAGCTACCCAAGAACAGACTTCTGACTACAGAGTTCAATATTTCTAGACAAACTGCTGAGAAAACATTATTGTCAAACAGAGCTGGTGTATTAATCAGCCTGTTTAAAAAAAAAAGTGAAATAAAACAAACTTTTCAAAAATAACACAAAATCTAACACTATCAGACATTATCTTATTTTATTTCCCTGTTGCTGTTATAAAACATCCTGACAAAGACAATTTAAGGATGGCAATGCTTGATCTGACTCACAGCTCAAGATGCAGAGTATCCAAGGAAGCAAACACTTGAAGCAGCTGCTCACATCCTAGCCACAGTAGAGCAGGAGAACACAACAAATGTGCTACTGTTCAGTTCCTCCTCTCCCTCTCCACTTGTATATTCTATTTGCCAATGAGAGATGGGAAATATCCCAGTGAGGAGGTCTGACCTTCTCAATTAATGTTATCAACATAATCCTCCAAAGGTATTCCCAGAGTTGCATCTGTAGAACCAGTCAAGTTGTCAGCTAATATTGATTATCATAACTCCATATTTGACAAATGAACAGTGAACCTATAATGTAATGTGTATATAAAATTCAATATAAAAAATCTTAACATTTTAAAAACTCAAAATCTCTTAACTGTGAGATCCTATAAAATTCAAAACAAGGAAAATAACCTCTCACATATGTCAAAGAGTAAACATCTTAATTCTATGTCCCATCAATCCTGCATCTTTCATGCCTACAATTCCAGCACCACACTAGACACTGTCAACTTCTGTTATGAGTTCCAGAATGACCCTGATACCCTAGAGCCATAGCTGTATCAGCTTCTGAGTGTTGAACACAGGGAAGCACTTTCCTAGGCAGTTGCTTTCAAAGAGGAGATCCCCTTCAGTTTATCATTTCTTCCCATATATGAATCTGGATTTGTAAAGTTGGAAACTTTCCTATTGTCCCAATGTAGAGTGCCAGGTTTTGCTTTGATGGAGCTAATCCCCTGCTTTGGGGTCCTCCCAGGACAAAGTCAGCAAGGGTGAGCTGCTTTGGTGTCTGTACTCTCACTTTTAAAACTCAAGTTATTCAAGTTCTACAAGCACTGACAGAATGATGCCTGATTCTCAGCTAAAATTCTCAGCTAAAAGTCCTGGATGCCCTCTCTGCCAGTTCTTAATAGAAACTTTATTCCCCTCTGACCCTTTGGATATTTAGCATCTACTGTCCACATTTCCTTCAGTATTCTTGTCTTGGAAGATGGCACCAGAATGCTCCATTAAATTTCCCTTTCAGCCTGCTGGATATTTTCAAGCCAAATATCCCAAACTCTTTAACATTCCAAAAAGAGTTCTAAAAGCCTAGGAATCATTTCATCAGGTTTATGACACAAAGTTCAACTTCTTGGTACTGATAGCTGTGTTAGTTAATTTTTTCTACTGTAATAATGAAACCCAGGACCAAATAAGCTTAAGCAAGATAAGGTGGGGTATTTTTTTTATTTTTTATTTTTATTTACAATTCAAGGCAATCGTCTATCATGATGGAGAAACTAAGCTTGAGAGAGCTGTTCAAACTCCATCCATGGTCACCATCAGTGAACAGCAGATTTCCCACCGCTGTTCATTTTTCTCTTCCACTTGTGCAGTCTAGAGTCCCTGCCAGAGCATGCCACCAGTGGGGATGTGTTAACACCTTATCTATCTCCTATGTAACTCTAGATACAATCAAGTTAATCATTGCCACTAACCATCACAAACTTACCCGAAAAATGTCTAAAGGGAGGTTAATAGAAAATGACACAAAAGCAGCAGAGGAGGATGTGTAAATCAACTGTAGAAAACTATGTATGGTAAATAAAAATGGAGGTAGAAGAGATGGAGCACCGCACATTCGCTTCATCTGCTTTTCTGTAACCACGATGAGACAACAACAATGTTGTTTAAACACACAGAGGAGACTGGATTCCAAAACTCCAGCCTTATTCTGAATAATAGACAAACCTGAAATACTAGTGGAAATACATACATTAAAGTGCAGAATAAAAATGCCAGGCAATGGCTGATCAAAAGAGAGCTTTCACTGCGTATATTATAACAGATAGAATTAATGTTAAAATGAGAGACAGAAAGGGAGTGAATCTAGAGGAGGTGGGAGGAACTGAGAAAAGTAGAGGGAGGGGAAACTATAATTAAGATATATGTATGAAAAATAATCTATTTAAAAAAAGAAAAAAGAAGAACACATTCATGCAGTAGTATGTTATAAATCATTTTTGAATGAAGAAAATTTTAATTCAACATTAAATAATTTTGAATTAAATAATTTTATGGAGGTATCTACCTCCAAATTAGATAAGTACAACATTTGTCACCATTAAATATATAGTACAGAGGAAAAATTCAAATGTGAAGTTAATTTAAAATGCAATGAAGAAATTCAAATCATCAGATTTTATCAGTCTTTACTACTAAAAAATCAGAGAATAGATTTGCTGAAGCAATTATAGGATTCTGGGAAAGTCATCATGAATTCATACATAACAACAAAGCTTTCACGATTAGTGTCATGCACATATTCTTTGATCACAACAAAACACATTTAAAATTCATTAATGATAAATAAATACAATTTGTTAAAATCACAGTTACAAGACAGCTGAAAAAAACAAAGAAAAGATACAATGACTCCTTTTAAAACACTTAAATATCAAAGCAGTAGTTAAAGGTAAATCTATTACTTTGAATGTTCATTTTAGAAAAGATGGCTAAAAGTTGATATTTTATTACTAATTTAAAAATTTAAAATATGAAGTGAAAATATGTGAATTCAACAAAACCAGGAGCATGACAGGCATAAAAAAAATGTTTGTAAAAATGAAGAGTGATATAATGAAGGTCATCTACATAGTTAAAGCTTCTTGAAAAGGGCTAACAAAACTGATAAGTCATCAAAAGTGACCAAAACCAAACATTAAGAGGCAAAGTAAATGTTACTAAGAGAAAGTGGGATTGGTACCAGAAATTCACAATCTCTAAACAACATGAAAAACTGTAAACACTAATGACATGGCCAAAATGTACACATTCCAAGATAAAAAGAATTTACCAAAAGGCAAACTTAAAAACTGTGTATAGAAATCTGAGTGTTATAACTAAATAAGTGAAGTTACTGGTTTATATTTACTTGCAAAATTGGGGAGCAGCCTTACCAGGCCACAGTGGAGGACAGTGCAGCCACTTCTGATGAGAACTGATAGACTAAGATCAGAAAGGAGAGGAGAACCTCCCCTATCAGTGGACTTGGGGAGTGGCATGCATGTAGAAAGGGGAGGGAGGGTGGGATCGGGAGGGGAAGAGGGAGGGGCTTATGGGGGGGTACACAATGAATAAAGTGTAATTAATAAAAAATTTAAACAAAGGGAAATCAAGAGTAAATCAGGCTCAAAGTTCTCCAATATTACATAAATTTTATCTCTGTTCAGTGGGGCAAGTGAGAGAAATAGTGTGATGGGAGAATGTCTTAATCAACTTATCTGTTTTCATGCAGACATGAAGAGTAATGTTGGGTTGAAGCATGTACCTCTAAGACCTGGCAGCTGTGAGACTGTGTTCAAGAAAAAGACCCATGATAACCTGCTGTGGACATGGAGAATTCATATCCATAGCCTTAGCTTTCATGGTCAACTCTCTCATTATTAGTGTGCCACACCTGAATAGGATGAAATTCTAATGCTGCCCCAATTTTGCTTCTCCAGTCCTCAGTCCAAGGTTGGGCCATTCTTTCCTCCAGAACCTTTGCTCTGTAGCTCCATTTACTCAATTATCTTTTCTTTATTGATTCCCTGTGTATCAAGCCTGCATTATGCTATTAAGAATTTTAACTTTATTTGAAATATCCAGAAGCTGGAAACGGCCCAGATCCCCCTCAACTGAAGAATGGATGCAGAAATTGTGGTACATCTACACAATGGAATATTACTCAGCAATGAAAAATAAGGAAATCATGAAATTTGCAGGTAAATGGTAGGACCTGGAAAGAATCATCCTGAGTGAGTTGCCCCAGAAGGAGAAAGACACACATGGATATACTCACTCATATAGAGATGTAATATGGGATAAACCTACTAAAATCTGTACATCTAAAGAAACTAATCACTAGAGGAACCTGACTAAAATGATCAATCCCCATCCTGAAAGGCAAAGAGGATAGACATCAGAAGAAGAAGAAAACAGGAAACAACCTAGGAACCTGCCACAGAGGGCCTCTGAAAGGCTCTGCCCTGCAGACTATCAAAGCAGACGCTGAGACTTATGGCCAACTGTTGGGCAGATTGAATGGAATCTTATGTAAGAAGTGGGAAATAGTAAGAGCTGGAGAGGACAGGAACCTACAGGAGAGAAACAGAACCAGAAAACTTGAACACAGGGGTCTTCCCAGAGACTCATACTCCGACCAAGTACCATGCATGGAGATAACCTAGAACCCCTGCACAGATGTAGCCCATGGCAGTTTAGTGTCCAAGTGGGTTACATAGTAATGGGAAGAGGGACTGCCTCTGATATGAACTGATTGGCCTGCTCTTTCATCACCTCCCCCTGAGGGGGGAACAGCCTTACCAGGCCACAGAAGATGACAATGCAGCCAGTCTTGATGAGATCTGATAGACTAAGATCAGAAAAAAGAGGAGGACCTCCCCTATTATTGGACTTGGGGAGGGGCATGCGTGAAGAAGGGGGAGGGAGGGTGGAATCAGGAGCGGAGGAAGGAGGGGCTTATGGAGGGATACAAAGTGAATAAAGTGTAATTAATAAAAAAAAAGAATTTTTCTGAGTCCTATATCTTCAGATTGATTTATACACCTTTATCCTAATGTGTTAGTTTTATACATTTTTAACACAATCTTTGTATCATTTTATTACAAAATAGTGGCACTTAAATGAGAACTGTTCACTAATCCTAGAGCTCACAAGGATGACAATATCCTCAACATATATGTTATAAAAGATGCCTGTTATAATTTGGCAGCTAATTTCAAACTTTACTGAAAATTAAATGTGAATATTATATTACTAAGTGAATGGATTCTTCTTGTCAGTGTGTTGGTTGAAGCACTGGAAAAATTAATAAAATTTTCGAGATAGTATAGATCACAAATATTACAAAGTTGCACTAACAATCCACACAGGAGCAATGAAAGATAAATACTAACAAAGGTATGCATGAGATCTTACAAAAAGGCCCTTGTGTCCTGCAGTTGACATCCATAACAGGGGAAAAGCATGGAACTTTTAAGTCTATATTCACATGCCTTCTCAAAGATAAGGTCAGTAGACTTCCCATAAACAGCTGTTTCACTTGCCTTGTCTTAGAATCTCATACTGCTTCATTCCGATGAAAATGACATTGCTGATTGGACAGGAGGAGTAATGTGTGATTAGTATACAAAGATTCTGGAAGTACATGCTTTTCAGAAGTTGGAAGATAAGTCCTACAGAATATTGGGAGCCTGACACTTAGCAAAGACTTTAAGGCCTGTTGATGATCTTTTTGTTTGTTTGTTTGTTTGTTCGTTTTTGTTTTGTTTTGTTTGTTTTTTTCTTTCAGGGAAATTCTCTCCAAACCAAAGAAATATTGCTGCACCTTACATCTTTCTTTCCAAGAGAAGGAAGATTCTGACAGGATTTATTTGTTTCTGGAGACAATATATTCTAATATTGGTACCTGGTTCAGATCCTATGCTTAGAGACAGAAAGGCTGCTAGATTTGGTTGAAGCTGACCAAAAATGTAGGCCCATGGAATGAGACCGAGAGCCTCAAAGTGTTGACTATGTGATAAGACTTTCTCCATTATTGCAGATCTTGGTGATAAGTAAGGATGTAGTTTGGCAATTATGGCAAATTCCAATCCAGAATCATGGAATATGCCACGTGGGTATGAGACAAAGTCCTTCCATGGATACTGAAGATTAGATGTCTTGTAGGAAATATTTCTGGCCTGGTACACTGCTCTAAGGGACAGAGTACTTCATCACCGAACACTACATGGCTGTGCTTCCAGGACACGTTACTGAAGCTGAAGAATAGTAAATGAGATTGGAATGGCAGGCAATAAAGGCAGACAGGCAGATAGCAATAGATAATACAGAACACTGCACAGCAGGCTAAAGAGCTTCAAATGCAATGATAAGACTTGGAACTGACAAATCTAATAGATAATTCTGAAAGAACATTTTGGCTGCTGTGAGAAGTATGGGCCAGTGCAAAGAGAACAAAGAAGAAACAGGGAGTAAATCAGAAGAAAGATAATAAAGAATTAGAGTGGTAACCATGGTGATTGTAAAATTATTCCCTCTATGTTTGTTTCTTATAGAAAAGTAGTATTTGTGTGCAATGGGCGAGTGGAGGCTGATTTGAGTCAGTATTTCTCCAAATTTAGTATATATGCGAATCTTCTGGTGATTCAGTTAACAGGGGATACTTTAAATCTGTCTGTTTGAACCTAGTAATGTGGTTTTACATTTCTACCAAGTTCTTTGGTGTTGGTGTGTACATTCACATTCAGACAAATTCTAAAGCTAGAATATGATTTTGAGGGTTTCGTTCGGCCAACTGTGAAGGAGGAATGCTCTCATCACTAGACTACTCAGGGGCAGTATGTTACTCCTTTTCATTTGCCCACAATAACTTTGAGTGACGCTAAATACCCATGCTGAGGCAACGCCTAAAAGTAAGTCTGTCATTCTAAAAGGCAGAGGATAAAGCATGAGCAGAGAAGCTACTGAGGATCATTTGTTTCCAAATGATTCTTTAAGCCATGGAGTCATACACAGACAGATATTTGTCCACTAACAAAGCCAACTGCTGAGCACAGTCAGCACTGTAAAGGCTAAAGTGAACTCAGGTTCAGGTTCAGAAAACATCTGGTGTGTGTGTGTGTGTGTGTGTGTGTGTGTGTGTGTGTGTGTGTATTTGTTTTTCTACCTCCTGTGATGGACTTGAACACAATACCCACAGTCTTCTCAGCATATACACAGACCTACTAGAGACTTAGTGTTTATTTAGGACAAAGAAGGAAAACCAGTGAATGACTTGCTCATAAACTGTTTGAATAATCATAGGTGTGTGTTTAATTAACATTTCCCTGATACCTCATTCTATATAATATGACTTTGTGAAAATGTTCTAAAACAAACAAACAATGCTCAGTGGAAATTTCATTAATTTACACAAACCACTAGAGAAATGTATACATTTCAGACAATTACTAACACTAAAATAATTTCAAAAAAATATCACTTTTATCTCTTATGTAAGATCCAATCATATGTATGTATATGAATATACACACATGTTGTTTGAAACTAGTATATACAAAAAAATTGACAATATTATTCCTCTCCTCTCAATTTTCCTAGATTCAACCCCTCTTCTCTACCCACCCATCTTTGTATCATTTTTTTTTCCAACCATCAAGTCCAATTTATTCTTATATCCAAGAATTGGTGGTCTTCCAGTGTAGCCGAGTTAACCTGGCAGTAATCATAAAGAATACTCTCTCTTTCCTATTATCTATCAATTACCAATAGATTTGGTTGAGGATAGAACTTTCTGTCCCCTCCCTTCTGAATGCTGAGATTTGTTGAGGTGTGAGCTTTCATGGGGATCATCCATGCTGCGAGTTCCTATATACAACTGTCCTGTTTTTTTGGAGGGTCACAATTTTCCTGTACTTGTTTGCTGTCAATAATTCTTCCAGTGACCATGTCCTCCTTTATACAGTGATTGTCTCACATTAAGAAGAGAAAAAGCTTAAGGTCATGTGCATTCATATCCTTAGTTACATAACACAATGAGTAATGTTTTATTTGTAATCGAAATGAACTATTTTAAACTGAATAAATGCTTATTTTATCAGATTATGCAGATATCTTTCTGATATATTTTTCTTAAGTATGATGATAATATTCTGTTTATTTATATAATCTGATAGTTTTTACAAGGCTTTAAATTCTAATTCAATGAAATATAAAATTGTTTTTATTAAAAACAAGTTACTTTTTCGTAAAATATATCCTAATTATAGTTTCCCATCCCTCTACTCTTCCCAATTTCTGCACACCTTCTCTCCCTTACGGATCCACTCCTGTTATGTATCTCCTTAGAAAAGAACAGGCTTCTATGAGATAACAAAAACATGACAAAATAAAATATAATAAACTGGCTCCAAATATTTCATATTGATATTGGGTACAGCCACCCAACAGGACAAAAAGAATCCAAAGAGAAAGCACAAGAGTCAGAAACCTACTCATTCTCATATCAGGTTTCCCGTAAAATACTAAAGTAACAGATAAAATATAAAAGTAGAGGGCTTGATGTAGACCTGTCTGTGCTTGCAGCTTCAGTCTCTGTGAACTCATATAGCCTTCACTTAGTTGATTCTCAGGCTTTGTTTGCATGGTGTTTTTCATTCCTTCTGACTCTTACAATATTTTTACTCCTTTTTTTCAGGACTTTCTGAGCTCTGAAGAAAGGAATTTGATGGAGACCCCCAATTTAAACCCTCTTTCCCATAATGACTGGCTGTGGTCCTCTGCATGTGTTTCCATCTGCTTAAGATCATTCCTCAGTATAAAAGCAAGCTATACATAAAGCAGGAGTAAGAACTAGAAGGAGGTGATAAAAGAGAAGGAAGGGAAAAGAAATGGGTTTTGTAAAAGAAAAGTAATTCATAATACTTAATAATGAAAAGCTAGAGACCTCTCTTAAAGGTTAAACAAGGCAAGGACTGATGCTGTTGTGTGTGTGATAATATGCAGCCTATGCGACCAAATGTACTTAATCAACTGTATGTGTGCAGTGCATAAAATATAGTACATATAATAGTATTCAATAAATCAAAGTGTCACCTTCAAACTGGGCATGGAGATAAATCCTTAGTCCTAAGCACACCAAAAATCTATATTTTTGAGTAGACATTTGTGTAGACTTTTGAGTCATGAATTAAATAAATATTTTGCTCCGAAACAAACAAGCAAATCAGTGAAGACCATTAAGAACAATCAGAAGTGTAAAATGGAGCCACGGCAGTGATTGTAGTGGGCTGCTATAAAGAGGCGGAGAGCTGGTTATAAGTGATCTTAAAGGGCAAATGAGAAGAAAGGTGGAGACTGTAATTAGGTAGTAGAGAGGAAGATGAATACAGACGAAGGTAAAATAATAATAAGGACATACAAAATGCCATCAGGAATCATACCGTTAACTATTCATTTAAAATTATCTGTAATATACATAGTTTATATATACATATACTTATTTAGTTTAAATGAAAATTTTACATCTAGGCTAACAGTGCTCCTTCCAAAAGCCAAAGATCATTTACCGACAACAACAACCAACTCTATAGAAGGGAATCCCTCTTTTGAGTTGTTGTCATGTCCTCCTCTCCTTTCTGATCTTAGTCTATCAGTTCTCATCAAAAGTGGCTGCATTGTCCTCTTCTGTGGCCTGGTAAGGCTGCTCCCCACAGAGGGGGAGGTGATCAAAGAGCAGGCCAATCAGATTATGTCAGAGGCAGTTGTGCCCACAGGTAGAAGGTAAGTCCACATTGGTGTCAACAGTATGTATCACAGACACAAGGTCCAGAGCCCTACTCTAGAAATGACTTGAAAGGCTACTCCCTAAAGACTAACTTTCATGCAAATTTCCAAAGAACAGAAGCAAGCAATATCCCCACACAGCTATAATGCCAATATCCCTACACAGCTATAATGCCAATGGACCACAGCAACCAGAATGACATGATAACTCTATGAGAACAGTAGTGGTACACATATGTTGGTGGTAACCAACTCTCTCTAATTGGACATAGACGCATTCAACAAAAGGGAAACACTTCTTGGTACTAAACCTAGCTAACTATGAAGGGCTACTAAAGTCATTGGCCTTAGAGGAGAACCTACAACCAATATTCTACTAACACTGCATATCATTAAACACACTGTAAACAATTTTCCGTATATACAAATATAAGTGTAGTTTCACCCTCACCCCAAAGAAAACTGTCTTTGCAACAAAGATCATTAAATGATAACAATAACAACAACAATAATAAATGCAGTTATGAACACCATCTCAATAGATACATCCTCAACATAACTCCCATACCTACAGCTCAGGGTTCATTGCAGAAGAGAGCAGAAAGTAATTGAGTCAGAGTAGGGGAGAGGTAACTGTGAGACACTGGCCCCTAGGAATGTTAAAAGGCTTATGCATAGAGTGCCATCAAAAAGACTACCTAATCATGAGCTGAAAGGGATAACATGACACTAACAAAAGAATCAATTTGGAAAGGAAAAAAACTCATGGGTCCTCATATCATATCTACAAAACAAACAAACAAACAAAACAACAAACAAACAAAAAAATAAAAAACAATAAGGGAACAAACAAATACTGGGATTTAGAGTAATAGTGTGTCCACAATTCCTAGTTATCCAATAACAAACTGTACACCCTAAAAACATATTACAAGTGACATGATAGAGATTTAGCAAGTTGTATTCAAGCTTGTGTGTATGTGTATTTAAAACAATTAGAAAGAGAGAAAGTGAGAGAGAAGGAGAGAGAAAGACCATTAATTGAAATAGAACAAGAAGACATATATGTATGGATTTGAAGAGAAGAAATGGAAAGAATTGTTGTAATTGTCTGGTTAAAATGCTCAATCCCCATCCTAAAAGGCAAAGAGGATGGACAACAGAAGAAGAAGAAAACAGGAAACAAATTATGAGGTTCCCACAGAGGGCCTCTGAAAGGCTCTGCCCTGCAGACTATCAAAGCAGATGCCGAGCCTGATAGTCAAACTTTGGGCAGAGTGCAGGAAATCTTATGAAAGAAGTGGGAAATAGTAAGATCTGGAGAGGACAGGAGGTCCACAAGGAGAGCCAAAAAATTTGAGCACAGGAGTCTTTCCTGAGACTCATACTCCAACCAAGTACCAAGCGTGGAGATAACCTAGAACCCCTGCACAGATGTAACCCATGGCAGTTCAGTGTCCAAGTGGGTTTCATAGTAATAAGAACAGACACTGCTTCTTACATGAACTGATTGGCCTGCTCTTTGATCACCTCCCCCTGAGGGGGGAGCAGCCTTACCAGGCCACAGAGGAAGAGAATGCAGCCACTCCTGATGAGACCTAACAGACTAGGATAAAAAGGAAAAAAAAAAGAAACCCTCCCCTAAAAGTGGACTTTGGGAGGGGCATGCTTGAAGAAGGAAGGTGTTAGGAGGGGAGGAGGGAGGGAACTAGAGGGGGGATACAAAGTAAATAAAGTGTAGTTAAAAATAAAATTAAATTAAAATAAAAAATTTAAGAATTATAGCTCAGTGGTAGAACTAGAAAGTATAAGGTTCTACATTCACTACCTAGTGCTAAGATACAGATCTTAAATATAAAAATTATATATAACTATATATTAATGAAAACTGAACAAAAGTCATATATATGTCATATATATTACATATCAAAATATCAAATCATATATATCAAATAATATATATCATATATATGTCATATCATATACATGATATGGTAGTCAATAACAAATGGTTATTATTTCTTCATTTATGAATATAGTGATTATACATATTTATGAGTTTTAATGTGGCATTTTTGGCTCTGTAAACATTGTGTAATGGTTTAATAGAATAAATGAGCATATACATGACGTCCAGAAAATAAACAATATTAGAACTTATTATTGGCAATATTTCATATTCATAAAGCAATGAATTTTAACCTATGCAGAAACATCAAATAATTCTCAAATATTTTGGATTTATAGTCAACAATGTCTACCACATGTTAAAAATTTTAAGACATTAAAATTATATTTTTTGAAAAGTTTTTACCATATATTTATAGAAAAACTCAGTTTGGTAATATTTTAATTATGTGATTTACAATCTAAGAGTTTTTGATAGCCTGAGAGATTATTCCATGATTTTTTCAATAGTGTGGAATGGAACAGTTAATGAAAATAATCTCTCATCCACTTCATCAACTTGATGCTACCAGTAAAATATTTAAATATGTTAACAATTATTAGTAGCTATGAAAGTTTTCTATCCATGTCACACTTGAAATTCATTTCACATGCACTCACAAAGACAGTATATTCTCAAAATTGAAAGCGAAAGATATCCTTGGCATCATAAAAATTAATTCAAGAAATTAAGAAAAAAATTTAAGTAAATAGAAAAATTTATATAGAGAAATACTTGAAAACTTAATATTGTTTTCAACTCTTTTTAAATTAATCCATAAAATTAATCCGATTTCAATCAAAATATTGTGACATCATTACATACCTATTTACCAAAAGCATGAAAGGCCTCAGAAGAGTTATATAAAAGTACACTGATCACAGCTAATATATTCTGAAATAATAATACTTCTTTGGGAATTATTTTCTTTAGCTAAAATACTCTTTTCCTTTATGAAGAAACAGAAAAGTGATCTGATATAATAAAATAAGTAATAAAAATGTAAACCGACACAAACAAGAAACTTGAGTTTATACTCAGTAAATGAATAAAGACAATTAGAGGAAGTGATAGTCTTTAGAACAAGTAGTTTTGGAGGAAATGAGTACATGTTTGAAAATGTCAGGTACACACGTTACACAGTAGCTCCTTACATAAACTACCCAGATTCAATCTTATACATGTGACATAGAGCAAGGAAAGTGTATTGAAGATATAAAAACTTGATCTTGTTAAAATATATCTAAACCTCTAATTTATATAATTTTTAGATAAAAATTCACACATTTCCTCTCCTTTCTGATCTTAGTCTATCAGTTCTCATCAAAAGTGGCTGCATTGTCCTCCACTGTGGCCTGGTAAGGCTGCTCCCCCCTCAGGGGGAGGTGATCAACGAGCAGGCCAATCAGATTATGTCAGAGACTTGGGGAGTGGCATGCATGCAGAAAGGGAAGGGAGGGTGGGATCGGGAGGGGAGAAGGGAGGGGCTTATGGGGGGATACAAAATGAATAAAGTGTAATTAATAAAAAATTAAAAAAAAGTTCTAGCAAAAAAAAAAATTCACATATTTTTGTGGATGCCAGCATTTTCCAAAGAAAAGAAGGTAGGGGTCATGCTAATAATGGCAACTCCAGGAGGCCTGAAACCCCTCCATTACACATCGTCTCTTGATATACATGTGCACCAGTTCTGGTGAGTTAGAGGGGATCACAGCTGGTAATTACCATCAAAACGCGAATCCACATCTGCTCTGATATTGCCTGAAAGAATTCTTCACTAATTTATTTGACAAAATATCTTTTACTCATTACCCCCTTTCATAGACATATAAGATTCTTCAAAAACATCTGGACACTCTGCTAAAAGGAGACATTTCTTATCTTGTAAGACATTATTTTTATTAGATTTTACTATAGTTTTTTCGATTACCATGTAATGAATCACAGAAATGTAACATATTAGTGTCAGGGATATGTTAATTATAAAACATTATTTTTTAAAATATCTTGAGTGCTCTGAACTACTCCAATTGTCTCAAAGTTTCCAAGTCATCAA
The DNA here is from genome assembly GCF_907164565.1 of Psammomys obesus. NCBI lineage: Eukaryota > Metazoa > Chordata > Mammalia > Rodentia > Muridae > Psammomys > Psammomys obesus. The sequence goes on along the minus strand of NW_026596244.1, from coordinate 6,372,619 downwards.
AACAGAACAAATTGCTTTTTTTCTGGTTCAGCAAAATTCATTTCTGTTTCCTGTTTGTTTCCTCAAAAGTCAGCATTTCGTATACTTTTGAAATGTGCTTGTGAAAAATCTTAGGGTGAGCACTTAAAATCAAGTCTTCAAAACTAATTTTTTTTTTGTTTTTACTTTCAAAGAATAATTTTAAATAGTCTCTGTTGCAAAATGACTCCTCTTCATTCCTTCTTAAATCTACCAGACGGACATCTTGTCAATGATTGAATTAATACTGATAAAAAATGCATCAACATGATAGATAAGCACTTCCTGATTTCTTAGAATTTGTTACTCAATACTCATTGATTAAATGTGGAATGTTTCTATTTTATATTAAAATACACAACAGCAGATGACATAAATCATCTGTTACCATACAGAGCTATGAAAATCTACAAATAATTTCTTAACTAGACTTAGGAGTAATTTTAGATCTTGGATATATTGATAGAACAGTGTACTTTTGTGTTAGCTATAACTTTTTTTCTTCCTATGATCTTAAAGGTCTCTCTACTAAATCATGCACAGAGGTACACAGCATACATTTTAAAAGCACCATTTTATAATTAGACATAATATAGCTAATAATATTTACAAGGAGTGTCTGGACTGAAACATTAGTGCAATTTTATAATCTAATGCAATCCGATAATTTTCATTGATCATAAAAGCTCTGTAGAATTTCAAATAAAACAAATGGATGTGAACAACATTGAAAGGATAGAGCAAGAAATAAGAGTAAAACTGCAAATAAGTGTCAGCTGTGTTCTGTCTGTTTAGAAACCACTGAGATAAAGGGGCCGGTATTTTCATGGTGTAAAGACTTCACTCATTAGCTGGATGATTCTATGGTGAGCTGTAAGAAGGCAGAGGTCACGGCAGAGGCACATGTAGTGGAGTAAGGAACTTACTTATTGGTGGACAAGTAAGAGAGAGAATGGAGGGAAAAGGTAAGGGAGGAAAAGAGAGAGCAGGACACAAACAGCTCACATCTGGTAGCCTACATCCTCCAGGAAAACACAAACCCATCACTTTTAAGACCTCTAAGATAAGTGTCATCAACTAGAAAACAATTCCTTAATAATAAACATGTAGGAGACATTGCACATTCAAAATGTAGCCATCATATCCAGCTCAACATGTTCACATCAACTTCGCCATAAGATATAAACTAGCTAGATCTTCAAGAATCATTATATATTTACAGATGTTCAACAGTTCAAATTCAGTCATCTCTGAAACCCAAGTAAACTCTTAAGACTGCACCATCAGGAAAATGGACAAAAGTTACATACTTAGAAGATATAACAGCATAGAGTAAGTCTCATTGGAAAAGAAAGAAACAGAAGCATAAAAAGAGGGATTGAAACAAAGCAAATTTGAAAGCTAGCAGGATGAAGATCAAATCTTGGCATTCCATATCCAGCAGCCAGGGAATATGGTATGATGAAAACTTTTTAATCTATCTATCTATCTATCTATCTATCTATCTATCTATCTATCTATCTATCTATCTATCTATCACAATTTATTCACTTTGTAGGCCCCTCCCTTTTCTCCTCCCAGTCTCTCCCTCCCTCTTCTCCTCTTATGCCCCTTCCCTAGTCCACTGATAGGGGAGAGCCTCCTCATCTTCCATATGACCCTAGCTTATAAGGTCTCTTCAGGACTGGCTTCAATGTCCTCATCTGTGGCTTAACAAGGCTGCTCCTCCTTCCAGGGAGAGGGGTCAAAGAACCCCCCACTGAGTTTATGTCAGAGACAGTCCCTCTTCCCCTTACTAGGTTACCCACTTGATTACTGAACTGCCATGGGCTATATCTGAGAAGGGGTTCTAGGTCATATCCATGCATGGTCCTTAGTTGGAGAATCAGTCTCAGAAAAGACCCCTGTGCCCAGATATATTTGGTCCTTGTGGAGCATCTGTCCTCTCTAGGGTTGTGTTGTATCTTAAGTTTTACATAGCTAGTATTATTTTACACATCACTGTAAGCATTTTGTTCTGAGATCCCAATAGAATCACTCACTAAGCTTTACTTCTAGAAATTTAGGTAATCTTCACCCAACATACTCAAAAGTTTTCAACTACTCACAAAACCATTTCAAAGATTTCTGATCACATAATAACAACTCTCAAGTCCTGGTACCAAGTGTGTGTGTGTGTGTGTGTGTGTGTGTGTGTGTGTGTGTGTTTGCTTTAAATTGTGACGAAGACAAATTTAAAATGTAAACTATTTATTTTAGTCCACAGATTCAGAGGTATCAGTTCATATTCCATTGGTGGTGGTGTTTCTTGGTTGTTCCTTGTGGGACAGAGCATCAAGGTGTTAGATAAGGTAGTAAAGTAAAACAAACAAACAAAAACAATTCTGTAGATAAGAGGGAATAGAAGGCGAAGTTGGGTAGGATACAGTGCCATGGACTTGCTCACAGTTATTGGTTTCCTCCTGCTAATGTCCAATTTCCTTTGTCTGGGCAGAAGGGAGGGAGGCAGAGTTTAGGTTCCCTGGCTTGGGGCCATGAAACCATGAGGCAGGAAGAGGAGAAGGGCTGAAGATGTGGCAGGAGATAAAGAGGAAGGAGCTTGGCAGCTGGATAGGAGGGACAAGCAGCATGAGGTCAAGGGAAATGTGCTATAAGGACAGACTGATGCAGAAACCATCATGGAATCATCAGATTGGCAAATTATTGGCTTCTATGTGGGTTTTAGGGTACTTAGGATTAGAATAGCTCAGAATCTGCCCAAGATAGTGCCTGCAGTTAATAATAAGTCATAGCCTTTCTCTATCAATCATTGGGGAACTAGGTGGTTAAAGAAAAATGCTGCTGTATTAATTCCCAGTATTAATTAATATTTACAGAATAATTAATTCCTTTTATACTTGGTCTAGTTTCTGCCATTATTAGTCTCACCAGAAAAGACTTATCTGAGTTCCTGTGATGCTGGTGTCTTAGAAATTATTCATCAATATTATGTTATATATGTTGTTCAGATTACCACTTTTCACTATGTCAAGGGCCATAATTTTATATATAATAGAATTATATGCATTTCAAGTATAATTAAATGCTAAGAAACATAACAAACTTTTGGAGATTAACTATTAAGATTATAATGATAAATAAAATTATGAATTTGAGATCATCCATCACTGTAGAGAACTCATAACGTATTGACTTGATCCAAGTCAAAGAAGCACTATACTAGACACAAGGTTCTATTTGTGCAACTTAGTTTAAGTCAATCTTATTGATTCCTATGTAAATACATACTCACTGTTTATGAATATATCCCTACATATGTGAAGGAGCTGCAGCTAGTTCATGAAGCAGGATAGTAGTACCAGGAAGTTAGCGACCCCAGAAGGTACCTTTAACCACTGTTGATAGGCACTAATAGACCAATATCAACAGTGGAAAATTGCTCATAAAGCATGCTTTATCAGGATCTCCCTATAACTGTTGTTACCACATATAAAATGAAATAGTCACTCAAGCTGGAAGGTCTTATTTGCCTTTAGGGGAAAAGCTTACTGAAGACAAACATACACTCTTATTGGAATATAAAGGCAATGGGGAACCATTTCACTCACAATCTGGTCTTATCCATCTTTTCATTTCTTTGTGCATTCTAATGAAAGTTGAAAAAATATATATTTTGATGTGTCTGTTTAGTCCCTTATTTAATTATATTTCACCATAGCCCTTTCAGCTGAGCTGTGTATGTTCATATTCTTTAATACTCATTAAAATCCTTCATGATCACATTCATTTCTCTTCTGTTTAGCACTGTCTTAGACTACTAAGGCCTGAATTATGAGGCTTGTATAGTTGTGAACTTCATGTAAAATAGCAGGGCATCTGCTTGGTCGTGTAGCCCTCATGCACGTGTATGGCCTAGATACTGGATCAGCTACAAAACTTCCTCTTGTGCTAGGCACTACTGCCAATTTTATGGCATAAACATTTTCTTTGAAGCTGAATTAACATAACATGTCAACCTACAGTTATCATCTATGAAGTTCAGAAAGTAGCTAAGTGGTCTTAGTTTTGTTTCACTTCTGTAATCAGAGAGAGTTAATTATTCCCCTTTTTTTGGTTCATGCAAATTCATTATATTTATATCTATTTATTTTTTCTCATATATTACATCCTAACTACCATTTATCCTTCCTCCTCTTCTCTCTGTACTCCCATCACCTCCTCTCTATCTCCACCCCATCACCTCCTCCTCTTTCATTTCTTTCAGATATTCCATGGATATCAATCATATAAATCATATAAAGTTACTGTAAGACTGAACACCTCCAATTATATCAGCCTGGACAAGGAAAACTAGTAGGAAGAAAGGGTCCTAATTTTGGCAAAGCTTTGCTCCCACTGTAGGAGTCCCACAGAAAGCCAAGCTACACAAATGTATCATATGTTCAGAGGAACTAGGTCAGGCTCCCTGGTTGTTGGTTCAGTCTCTGGAACCATTCCCTTTTTTGTTTGTTTGTTTGTGTCTTGACTTGTCTCACGTCACTGTATTCTAGAAACTTTACTGAACACAGGGATTTTGTTTGAGTGGCACATCTCCCGTACACTTACTTATCTCCCAGGTTATTTGTAGTGCTCACCTGGCTTCTCAGGTTCAATCAACCAGGCATGAAACTGCCATGGTAAACCTGGCTGATGCCCTGAGGTGACATCATTGCTTGAAGGTGCTCAGTGGTTCAGTACATTGGATTTTGCCACAAAGTTTGTGTAAAGTATTAAAAATCAGCTTAAAATGACTTTTTTCTTCTGATTTTTGGTCCCTAGGTTATAATGTGTAAATTATTAACTTGAAGGTTTTGTAAAAGATCACATAAACTATGGGGAAATTGTCAATAAAAATATTTTAGAAAATCTCTGTGATTAGAATTATCATTAGTTACTTTCATTAGTTATGCCTTAAGCCAAAACACTGTTCATTCTCTTCAAAACTACAGTGATTTTCCTATCACCCATGAAACTGACATTAACTCAAAGTTCATGGATCAAACTACCCTTGGGCTGAGTACTTCCTTTGTTATGCATGGTTTTCTTACTAAGCACCATAGGTTGTACTAATAAACATCTTCCAAAATCAAATTGATTTCTCAAAATATATTTTTCCTTCTTCAATATAAACTCTATGTGCCTATGAACTATATTGTGTCTCTGAATCAATAAAATATCCCATCTCCATTTTAATTACTTCAAAAAAGTTTTGTCACATATCTAACAACAATTCACTAAATCATATTTATTTTCAGTGCTTTTGTACTTTGGGTTTTTGAATTAAATATGTCTCTCATAGGGTCAAGCATTTGAACATTTTTTTTTTTTTTTTTTTTTTTATGATTTTGTGTTTTTACATATCAGTAAATTTAAATTTTCTCATTGCACACAAAAAATCTCATTGAGGTAAATATAGACAATTATATGTGCATGTACATTAACATATTTGTTTTTTTTTTTTTTTTTTTTTTTTTTTTTTTTTTTTTTTTTTTTTTTT
>NW_026596244.1:6296556-6362065 GCF_907164565.1 Psammomys obesus | reverse complement strand
TTTTTTTTTTTTTTTTTTTTTTTTTTTTTCTTTTTTTTTTTTTTTTTCTTTTATTTTTTCTTTTTAGTTACATTTTCTTAACTCCGTGTCCCAGCTGTATCCCGCTCCCTCATTCCCTCCCCAACCCCACACTCCCTCCCTGGTCTCCTCCCTGCCCCTTTCCAAGTCCCCTGATAGGGGAGGACCTCCTCCCCTTTCATCTGTCCCTGTTTTATCAGGTATCTTCAGGGCTGGCTGCAAAGTCCTCCTCTGTGGCCTAACAGACTGCTCCTCCCCTGGGGGGAGGTGTCAAACAGCCTGCCCTTGAGATCCTGTTAGAAATAGTCCGTGTCCCCCTTACTTTGGAAAACTACTTGGTTACTGAGCTACCACAGGCCACATCCGAGCAGAAGTTCTAGGTTATATCCATAGATGGTCCTTGGTTGAGTTTCAGTCTCAGAAAAGACCCTGTGCCCAGATATATTTGGTCCTTGTAGAGCTCCTATCCTTTCCATATCATACTAACTTCCCTTCTTTCATATGATTCCCTGCACTCTGCCGAGGGTTTGGTTATGAGTCTTAGTGTCTGCTTTGAAACACTGCTAGGTAGAGTCTTTCAGATGCCTTTTGTGGTAGACTCCTGTCATAAGTTCAAGGCACATCCCATTTGTCTTTCTAAATGAGGATTAATCACCTTCGCCTGTGTCCACTTTCTTGATTATCTTCTTTAGGTGTGTAGATTTCATTATGTTTATCATGTCTTGTAGGTCTATATAAGCGAGTATATACCAAGTTTGTCTTTCTCCTTCTGGGATACTTCACTCAGAATGATCTTTTCTAGATCCCACCACTTGCCTGCAAATTTCATGATTTCCTCCTTTTTGATTGCTGAGTAGTATTCCATTGTGTAAAAATACCACAATTTCTGTATCCATTCCTCCGTTGATGGACATCTGGGTTGTTTCCAAGTTCTGGCTATTACAAATAAAGCTGCTACGAACATGGTTGAACAAATGTCCTTGTTGTGTACTTGAGCAAATTTTGGGTATATACCTAGGAGTGGTCTAGCTGGGTCTTGAGGTAGCACTACTCCTAGTTGTCTGAGAAAGCGCCAGATTGACTTCCAAAGTGGTTGAACCAGTTTACATTCCCACCAGCAATGGAGGAGGGTTCCCTTTTCTCCACAACCTCTCCAGCATGTGCTATCACTTGAGTTTTTCATCTTGGCCATTCTGATGGGTGTAAGGTGAAATCTCAGGGTCGTTTTGATTTGCATTTCCCTAATGGCTAATGAGGTTGAGCATTTCTTTAAGTGTTTCTCTGCCATTCGATGTTCCTCTTTCGAGAATTCTCTGTTTAGCTCTGTTCCCCATTTTTTAAGTGGATTACTTGGTTTGTTGCTTTTCTGCTTCTTTAGTTCTTTATATATACTTGATATTAGCCCTCTGTCAGATAAAGGGTTGGTGAAGATTCTTTCCCAATCTGTAGGCTGTCTATTTGTTTTGATGACAGTGTCTTTTGCTTTACAGAAGCTTTTCAGTTTCATGAGGTCCCATTTATTGATTGTTGCTCTTAGAGCCTGTGCTGTTGGTGTTCTGTTCAGGAAGTTGTCTCCTGTGCCAATGAGTTCTAGGCTGTTTCCCACTTTTTTTTCCAGCTGATGTAGAGTATCTGGTTTTATGTTGAGGTCCTTGATCCACTTGGACTTTAGTTTTGTGCAGGGTGATAAATATGGGTCTATTTTCATTTTTCTGCATGTAGACATCCAGTTGGTCCAGCACCATTTGTTGAAGATGCTGTCTTTTTTCCATTGAATGGATTTGGCTTCTTTGTCAAATATTGAGTATTCATAGGTGTGTGGGTTTATTTCTGGGTCTTCTATGCGATTCCATTGATCCTCCTTTCTGTTTCTATGCCAATACCATGCAGTTTTTATTACTGTTGCCCTGTAGTACAGCTTGAGATCGGGAATGGAGATACCTCCAGATGATCTGTTGTTGTACAGAATTGTTTTGGAGATTCTGGGTTTTTTGTTTCTCCATATGAAGCTGAGAATCTTTTTTTCAAGGTCTGTAAAGAATTGAGTTGGTATTTTGATGGGAATTGCATTGAATCTGTAAATTGCTTTTGGCAGGATGGCCATTTTCACAATGTTAATCCTACCAATCCATGAGCACGGGAGATCTTTCCATCTTCTGAGATCTTCTTCAATTTCTTTCTTCAAAGACTTGAAGTTTTTCTCAAACAGGTCTTTCACTTGCTTGGTTAGAGTCACACCAAGGTACTTTATGTTATTAGTGGCTATTGTGAAGGGTGTTGTTTCCCTAATTTCTTTCTCGGCCTTTTTGTCTTTGGTATACAAGAGGGCTTCTGATTTTTTTGAGTTGATTTTGTATCCTGCCACTTTGCTGAAGGTGTTTATCAGCTGAAGAAGTTCTCTGGTTGAATCTTTGGGTTCGCTCATGTATACTATCATATCATCTGCAAATAGTGACACTTTGACCTCTTCCTTTCCGATTTGTATCCCCTTGATCTCCTTTAGTTGTCTTATTGCTCTGGCTAGGACTTCAAGTACAATGTTAAAGAGATATGGAGAGAGTGGGCAGCCTTGTCTTGTCCCTGATTTCAGTGGGATTGCTTTAAGTTTCTCTCCATTGAGTTTGATGTTGGCTATAGGCTTGCTGTATATTGCCTTTACTATCTTTAGGTATGTGCCTTGTATCCCTGATCTCTCCAAGACTTTAAACATAAATGGGTGTTGGACTTTGTCAAATGCTTTTTCAGCATCTAAGGAGATGATCATGTGGTTTTTCTCCTTCATTTTGTTTATGTGGTGGATTACATTGATGGATTTCCGTATGTTGAACCACCCTTGCATTCCTGGGATGAAGCCTACTTGATCATGGTGGATGATATCTTTGATGTGTTCTTGGATTCGGTTTGCAAGTATTTTATTGAGTATTTTTGCATCAATGTTCATAAGAGAGATAGGTCTGAAGTTCTCTTTTTTGGTTGGATCTTTGTGTGGTTTAGGTATCAAAGTGACTGTGGCTTCATAGAATGAGTTTGGTAGTGTTCCTTCTGTTTCTATTTTATGGAATAGTTTGAGGAGAATTGGTGTTAGTACTTCTTTGAAGGTCTTGTAGAATTCTGCGCTGAAGCCATCTGGTCCAGGGCTTTTTTTGGAGGGGAGACTGTTAATGACTGCTTCAATTTCCTTGGGAGATATAGGACTATTCAGTCTTTCTACCTGATCTTGACTTAATTTTGGTAGATGGAATCTGTCAAGAAAGTTATCCATTTCATTTAGATTTTCAAATTTTGTGCCATATAGGCTTTTGTAGTATGACCTAATAATCGTTTGGATTTCCTCAGTGTCTGTAGTTATGTCCCCATTTTCCTGTCTGATTTTGCTGATTTGTATGGTTTCTCTCTGCTTTTTAGTTAGTTTGGCTAAGGGTTTGTCTATCTTGTTGATTTTCTCAAAGAACCAGCTTTTTGTTTCATTGATTCTTTGGATAATTTTATTTGTTTCTAATTGATTGATTTCTGCCCTTAGTTTGATTATTTCCAGCCGTCTGCTCCTCTTGGGTGTATCTGCTTCTTTTTTTTCTAGGTTTTTCAGTTGGGCCATTAAGTTGTTTGTATGTGATGTTACGGATTTCTTCTTGTAGGCACTTAGTGCTATAAATTTTCCTCTGAGCACTGCTTTCAATGTGTCCCATAAATTTGGGTATGTTGTGCCTTCATTTTCATTGAATTCTAGAAAGTCTTTAATTTCTTTCTTTATTTCTTCCTTGACCCAGCTGTCATTGAGTAGTAAGTTGTTCAGTTTCCATGTGCGTGTCGGCTTTTTGTTGTTTCTGTTGTTGTTGATGTCCAGTTTTAGTCCATGGTGGTCAGATAGTATACAAGGGATTATTTCAATCCTTTTGTATCTGTTGAGGCTTGCTTTGTGACCAACTATATGGTCTATTTTGGAGAAGGTTCCGTGTGGTGCTGAAAAGAAGGTGTACTCTTTTGAGTTTGGGTGAAAAGATCTGTAGACATCTATTAGGTCCATTTGATTTAGGGATTCTGTGAGTGCTTTTATTTCCCTATTTGGTGTCTGTCTGGTTGATCTGTCCCTTGATGAGAGTGGGGTGTTGAAGTCTCCCACTATTAAGGTATTAGGATCAATGTATGATTTAAGCTTTAATATTGTTTCATTTACGAATGTAGGTGCTCTTGTATTTGGGGCATAGATATTCAAAATTGTGATGTCCTCTTGTTGGATTTTTCCTTTGATGAGAATATAGTGGCCCTCCTTATCTTTTTTGATTAACTTGGGTTGAAAGTCTATTTTATTAGATATTAGGATGGCTACTCCAGCTTGTTTTCTGGAACCATTTGCTTGAAAAACATTTTTCCAGCCCTTTACTCTGAGGTAGTGTTTATCTTTGTTGCATAGGTGTGTTTCTTGGATGCAACAGAATGTTGGGTCCTGTTTCCGTAACCATTCTGTTAGCCTGTGTCTTTTTATTGGTGAGTTGAGTCCATTAATATTGATAGATAATATTGACCAATGCATGTTAGTTCCTTTTGTAATGGAGTCGATGATCTTACCTTGTTTCATTGCTTGTTTTCTTTTCATTTTTGTTGGGATGTTATCTGTATGCCCTGTTTTCTTGGGTGAATTCGTTTTCGTTGGATTGGAGTTTTCCTTCTAGTATCTTCTGTAGGGTTGGTTTGCTGTATAGATATTGCGTAAATTTAGTTTTGTCATGGAATATTTTGTTTTCTCCATCTATGTTGATTGAAAGCTTTGCAGGGTATAGTAGTCTCGGTTGACATTTGTGATCTCTTAGAGTCTCCATGATGCTTGCCCAGGCCCTTCTGGCTTTCATAGTTTCTGATGAGAAGTCTGGTGTGATTCTGATAGGTCTACCTTCATATGTTACTTGGCCTTTTTCCCTTGCTGCTTTTAATATCTTTTCTTTGTTCTGTAGATTTAGTGTTTTGACTATGATGTGACGTGATGTGTTTCTTTTCTGGTCTAGTCTATTTGGTGTTCTGTAGGCCTCTTGTATATTTATGGACATCTCTTTCTTTAAGTTGGGAAAATTTTCTTCTATGATTTTTTTGAAAATATTTTCTGGACCTTGGAGCCTGGAGTCTTCTTTTTCATCAATTCCTATTATTCTTAGATTTTGTCTTTTCATAGCATCCTTGATTTCTTGGATATTTTGTGATTGGAATTTTTCTGATTTTACTTTTTCTTTGAGAGAAGTATCAATTTCTGCAAGTGTGTCTTCAGCTCCAGAGATTCTCTCTTCCATCTCTTGTATTCTGTTGGTGATGCTTACTTTTGTGGTTCCTGATCTTTTCTCCAAGTTCTCCAGCTCAAGAGTTTTCTCATTTTGTGTTTGCTTTATTGATTCTAATTCTGTTTTCATGCCTTGCACCATTTCTTTTATGTGTTTGAATTTGGATTCCTGTCTCTCTACGATGGACTCTATTTCTTTGTTCATTTCCTTTTTGTATGCCACTAATTTTTTCTCTACTTGTGCCTCTATTTGTTTGGCTATGTTTGCCTGTGTTTCTTTAAGGGTTTTGTCTATTTCTTCTTTCTTTACCTCCAATTGACTGGCCAACTCTTTGAAAGATTTGTTCATTTCCTCCTTATAAGCCTCAAATAATTGAGCAAGCATGGCTTTAAGGTCATTTTCCTGTGCTTCTGATGAATTGGAGTATCCATCGATTTTGGGGTTTGCTGGTGAAGTCATGATGTCCTGATTTATGTTGGAAGTGTTCTTTCGCCTACCCCTGGCCATTGGCTTGTCTGAGACCTTCCCTGTTTGTTTTTGGATTCTGCCGATCAGACTGGTACTGTCTCTCTCTCGAGTCTGGAGAATTCTTCAGGAAGTTGAGAGAGGTCCCGTGTCCTTAGCGTATGCTGAGGACTAGCTGTACCTGTGGGAGGAAAGTACGCAGGCGCAAACAGAGGCAAATGCAAGCGTGCGTGCGTGTGTGTGTATATGTGTGTGTGTGTGTAAGTGGGTGTGGGCGTGTGTCTCGAGGGACAGAGTGATGGCTAATGTTGAACCCTTGAGTGTGTGGGAGGGGCTCTGCAATGTATATGTCGCAGGCGCTAGTGATGATCGCAGCGCAATTTCTGGCATTAACTGCCTTAACTCCTCAATTAGACCCACAGAGCAGGAACTTCAATGTTCCAAGTGCCCCTCTGTTTCCCAAAGTGGGTATATGGGTGGGAGGGGGTTCGATGCCTGGTTTCTGTTTTAGCAGAACCCAGGATCAGTGGAGCTGCAGATTCTCAAGGGTGCACTCACTTACAGGCAGGACACTTGGCAGAGATCGGCGTATCTGGGCTCTCTGCTCTCTGGTTTGGCCCTGCTTCTTTGATGAGCTCCGCCAGTTCCGTGCTGCTGTCACTGCCAGGTTATGAGGTCTTGCTGCAGCTGGAGATTTCAGGGTGGTCACGTCAGTGGGAATCGGGGTAATCAGCCTTTCTGTTCTCTGGTTTGGCCCTGGTTAGTCTTAAACTGGAGGGCTGATGTGCCCCGCCAGCTCAGTGCTGCTCCGCCGCCAGGTTAGAAAGTCCCGCTGTAACTGGAGACTGGGTTGCTAGTCCAGATGCTTTCTGGGAAGTCCTGGGGTCTCTTTACTGTGCTCTCCAAGCTTCGGAGGCCCAGCGCCTGGTGTGTCTAGCTTGTATGGCGTTTTTGTCTGGTTTTGGTGATTATATAGCGAATTCTCTGTCACTGTGGGATTGGGCGGGCCGTACCAACAGTGATGGCGCTCCTGCGGAGCTAGTATGGCGTCTAGCAGACTCGGGCCCTGGGAGGATGGTGCAGCCGCCGCGAGTGAATCTGGGACTCCGAGACACAGTACTGCTGGCCTTTGCTGATAAAGGGCTTGGGGCTCCGCCTCAGTGGCTGCAGGCCCCAGGCAGTTAGGTCTGCGCTGAGAAAGGCGAGTCGGCTGTGCCTGTGCCGAGGAGGAGGGAGGTCTGGGGGAGGGGAGTGCCGAGAGATCAAAGGATCGTTTCTCACCTTCCCCAATCAAGTCCGTGGGTGACCCGAGACCAAGGTTTTCACCTCCTGCGATGTTCCCTGTTGTTTAGAAAGTCTCTCCGTTGTTTCCCTGGCTTCAGAAGTTCTTCCACACATCAGCTCAGAACTTTATCTCCTCCACAGCTCGGAAACTGTGTGTGCTAGTCGCCATCTTGGCTCCGCCCCTCCCGCATTTGAACATTTGTTCCTCGGTTGTTGACACTCTTTGGAGAAGTTATGGATAGGAACAACCTTGCTTGAAAGTGTCCATTATTGTAGGAAGGCTCTGAGATTTTAAACACCCCATTTGCAATTCACTCTCTGCTTCATGCTTGTAGTTAATGATGTCCTCTTTCAGCTTCCTGATACTGCAAACATGTTTGCTTATTCCTGCCATGCCTCTATGCTATAAAGCATACTCTCAAGTTAACTTTCTTCCATGTTTTATCACAGCAACAGAGAAGAAACTAATACACATGCTAAATTGATCTCCATAAAAAAAAATTAAACAAACAAAAACAACCATGGGGTCTAAATTTCTATTTTCATTTTTTTATATTTTATTTTCTGTTTTTATTGGTACAAACCATGAATACATACTTATGGAGTGTTATGGAGCTTAGCCTACAGGGACTACGATTATTCTGCTTTTGACACAGTACTCACTATTGAGTACAGTATGTTTTCAGAATCAGAGAGAACATAGAAACATATTTAGGTATTCATAATAGAAAATGATGTAAACAATCACAGATTTAAACTTCACAAAATATTGTAAATTCTAAATTCAATGCGAGTGTTGCTACTAAATGATGTCAGACAGTCCAACAGTCCATGCTACACTCTGAATATATACCGATAACATCAGTTAGGCTAAGAATAAAATAACAAAATTCTAATCCAGCCCTTTTACAACTTCATGTGCTGAAAACTCTGCTTCCAATCTGCCTGTCATTTAGTTCTATATAACTATAGTTGGTGAATAAAACACACACACACACACACACACACACACACTAAAATATGCACAGACACACACATATAAAATGTGTAATGTTGAATTATACATACACATGCTTGCACATACATATATACACACACATTCTGAAATGATTACTAATTCTAATAGCATGTTCACAACTTCATCACTCTACTTTCACTGTGTGAAGTAAGAACATCCAGATCTATTTTTGGTGACTTTCAAGCACACACTGTATATAGTTGGCCTCAGGCACACTGTTGTACATTTTGTCCTCTCAAGTCTTTACATTTCTGTGTGACTATATAAATCACTTCAAGAAATGCTTATGAAGTTCTGTAAAAATGTTTTTGCTTAGAAATATTTTAGTATAAAAAGCAATGCTAATTCTCAATGCTCTCTTTAAATTACTATTTGTTACCTTGATTGTAATTTTTTTAAATATCAAAAAATATAAAGTTTCTGGTAATGAATTTTCAAAAAAATACATAAATTAATGAAAGTGAGAGGAGGTATATTTCAAACACAGAATACCTCTCTAGAGTGAGTGATGCTCTGGAGTCTATTTTTAGAATAGAATATATATGTGTGAGTGAGTGTGTGTGCATGTGTGTATGTGTGTGTGAAACTTGTATTATGCTAAGCACTGCTCTAATATAGCATAATAACTCTATGTAACAAAATTAGCTCATTTTCTCACCAAAGAAAACTTGTGGAGAAGAAGGTAAGCACAATAGCACAGACCACAGCAATAAGTGGCAGAACGGTGTGTCAGAGTCAGCTGGTGTCTTGATAACCACTGTGAAATACAGTGCTATATATAGTTTAGTGTTGTTTGAGCATTAAGCCCTGTGTTGCTGAACTAATATTATTCACTTCTATGTCTGTAACCATATATAGGAAGACTTTATCACATTTAATGTTATAAGATCATATTAATGTGTTTTATTTTTCATTTTACTTCAAAGTTTCAATTCTCTGATCCAAAGTTCTTCCTTATATTTACAGCTAGCCAAATATGTATTGTCTAAAAAAAGTCCTACCTCATTTTTCTTTACAAAAACATCTTAGCAAAAATACAAGCATATTTACCTAACATTTGGCATTTATCTATCTATCTATCTATCTATCTATCTATCTATCTATCTATCTATCTATGAGTTTCACTAAAGAATATTGTTTTAACACAGAAAGTCTATAAAGAACTTAAATGTAAGATACAAGACGGTGGCGACAAGCACGCAAAGTATCTGAGGGGCACAGAAACTGAAATTCTGAAATTGGTACAGCTGAAGCACCAACATACACTCTCAAACCAGTGGACGTCTCTCATCTTCCTGAAGAATACTACAGACAAAGAGAAAGACAGTTTCAGTCTGAAGTACAGACTCCAGGAACAAAAAGTGAAGGTTACAGATAAGCAGATGGCCAGAGGCCTGCTTAAGAACACACCCAACAAAAACCAGGACATCATGGCTCCACCAGCAACCTCCCAAATCAATGGATATTTTAATTCAGCAGAAACACAGGAAAATGACTTTAAACCTATGTCTATGCAGTTATTAGAGGAATAAAAAGAAGAAATGAACAAATCTCTCAGAGAAATAGCCGTACAAGTGGAGGCAAATAAAAGGCGATGAACAAAACTCTCAAAGAAATACAGACAAACATAGTTACACAAGTAGAGGTACAATTAGTGACATATAAGAGGAAATGAACAAAAATATAGTAGCCATTATAGAAAGACAAGAATCCACTTTCAAGCAGATGAAGATAATGGTGCAAACCATGAAAAAAAAATTAGAATCAATACAGAAAACACAAACAGAGAAAACCCTGGAACTGGAGAACTAAGAGAAAAGATCAGGAACCACAAAGTTAAGCATCACCAATAGAATAACAGAGATGGAAGATAGAATCTCAGGTGCTGAAGATACACTTGCTGAAATTAATACCTCTCTCAAAGAAAAAGTAAAGTCAGAAAAATCCTAAACACAAAACATCCAAAAAATCAAAGATTCCATGAAAAGATGAAACCTAAAAATAATAAGAATAGATGAAGAGAAGTTGTGGAGAAAGGCAAACCTCCTGCATTGCTGATGGGAATGTAACCTTGTACAACCACTTTGGAAATCAATCTGTCACTCTTTGAGACAATTAGGAACAGTGCTTCTTTTAGTGCTTCAAGATCCAGCTATACCACTCCTAGGCATATATCCAAATTATTCTCAAGTACACAACAAGGACATTTTCCCAACCATGTTTGTAGCAGCTTTATCATAATAGCCAGAAATCCACAAGGAGACCAACAGAGCCAAAAAATAAAACAAAAAACAAAAAACCTTGGCCAAGGGGGCCTGCAGAGACCTATACTCCAAAAGAGAGATTAATGGCATAAAATTCCATGAGAAGGGAAAAGAATGAATTGAGGAAGATTTGACACACTAATATGATCAGAATACATTGTAAAACTCTAAAGAACTATTAAAAATAATCCATTAAAACATAAAACGTATGCTGTAAGATTTAAGAAAATTTAAGTAAACAAATAATTCTTACAGGACAGAAAGAAATAACATCGATCCATCTAAAATCACTGAACTAATGAAGACAATTTTTAACATCCTCGTAGAATGACTTTTAATATGGATGTTTAATATATAAAAACAAAATAAATGTCAAAACTGAGAAAACTACACACAAAAAAATCACATAAAATACATTTTCTTGGCACTTTATTAAAATGTGAAGAACAATTAAAACTATATCTATCCATGATATTTGTTTTCCAGAAGATATGTAAGGATGATTAAATAAAGCTCCAAAACTATCCGAAGGTTTCTTGAAAATGAGATTTGAAATGACCTTGAACTCTGAAACTTTCACAATTGAGGAAAATTTATTAAAGCCATAGGCTGAAGGTATGGACAAATGTATTTCAAGTGGTAAAAGGCCAGCCACGTTTGAAACTCTTCCATTATGGAATGACAGAGCCAAGGATGAGCTATAAATTTCTTAAAAGTCAGAATAGAATGGATGAACTCGGGACAGAAAGCAAAGCTGGCGACTTTACCTAAAGTTGAATCCCTATTTTAGAAGCAGCATGGAGTGTTATCTGAATAGTTCAATGGCTACTTGCTGAGGCCTTTCCTAATATAGTGTCTAAAGTGATTTTATTTAAAAATTATCTGAGATAAAATTGGTGAGTAAATTTTGGATTGCATCCATAAAGCTCTGGACATGGTAGAAACACATTATTATAATCTTAGTATGCCAGAGGGGAGAGAAGAGGATTGCAAACTGGAGGCTAACTGACATTACCTAATGAGACTATGTTTCAAGACAGGGCAGGGATGCGGTATAGTGATGACATTCTTCTTTAGAGCACACAGAACCCTTAGTTTCCAATCTCAGTACTGTGGGGGAAAACGGAGTGAAAATATTTTTATTTGTTATTTTCTTTTACTTGGTATTAATCAGGAAAAAAACGTCTGTTTGTGTGTGACTCTAAAACCTAATGTGAGAAGTTATGAGTTTCGTGATGAGGTCATCAAGCATAGGGAATGCTTTTGTAACTCGAGACTCCAGATGGTTTTAGTTACATAATAGACTAGCTCCTTTTTCTGTATGCTCTATACACACGCACACACATACACACACACACCTCTGAATAATGTATATAGCAAATTTACATTGGGATTCATGTCCACCTCTCTCTAAAACAAGATCACGTTTCTCCATACCCAACAAGGAACATACTTAGTTTCTATTCAAATATATTCCAATGTATACCTGCATAAAGAGGGGAAAGGCCAAATTAGCTTGAACAGATTAGGGGAACACGTGTTGATAGGTAAACTGTATTCTCTAAATAAACTTCAAAGGAAAATCTATTTACTGTTTTATCTGTGGGGACATTTGGGCTTACAAATAATTAAAACCAGATGCATTGTGGGAAGGCACAAGAAAGGACAGAAAAATGACTCTATGAGCTAATGTTTCTCAACATAGGATCAGCCAAACTATATATGACAATTATTAACAAATCTTTCCCTCTTTTAGATCCCACAGAAAGAGAGCCCAAGCAGGAGAGTGAGGATCTTCACTCATGAGGCTGCTGCTCTCCTGTAGCACATTCTAACCTTTTCTAATGCTTTGCTGTAAAGACAGTTCCCTGATTGCTCTGAAATACTTGTAGGCTTTCATTTCAGTTCTTTTATAAGAAACTAAAAGCCCAGAAACATCAAGCCTAGATTTAAACCCCTGGAAAAAAAATAACAAAAGTAAATTTTGTTATTTTCAATAATTAATATAGTGGCGTTAGCTTTGGATATCAAATTGGAAGTGCAAAAAGGGATTTTAGAAATTGTTTTAAGACCCAGAAATGACAATTAACCTAAAGAAAAAAGTTACATAAAAGTATGAGGATGAGGGAGGGGCAAGATGGCGGCGACAGGAGAACACTGTCTCGGAGGAGCAGGACAACATCTTCCTTACAGCAACCAAGAGACTGAACTGTGGGCCCTAAAACAATAGTGATCATGTTTCCCAGGTGAGAGGAAACCCCTGTGGTGTGGGAATCAGTCGGGTCCACTCTCAGGTCACCCAGCCAGAACCCGGAAGAGATCCCAGGTCATGCAGGCACTAGGTCAACAGATCATAGCCACATGCCTGCATGTCCTGATCACTTTCCCAGGCTGAACAGCAGGCACAAAAACACCAGAGACTGGGAGTTCCAGTTGCGAGAAAAACCCATAGGGAAGGAAGGAAATGGTACTGACCTAGGGTCACCCAGTCGTTCCCTGGAAAAGGTCTCGCAGACCAGTGGGTACGAGCCGCCATCACTAAACTGGGCCCCAACTGCCTGCCCAGCTCACCAGCAGAGATAGAGCTTTGTGCACCAGGGCAACAGAGATTGGGAGTCCCTGTAGGGAGAAAACCCACAGGAAAGGAAAGAAACGGTACTGACCTGGGGTTACCCAGTCTTTCCCTGGAAAAGTTCTCACAGAATGGCAGTTACAAGCCACCATCACTGAACTGGGCCCAGCCGCAAGCACAGAGAATGGTTGGGCACCCAGCTCTCCATCACAGACAGAGCTGTGTACCCTAGGGCAACAGAGACTGAGAGTCCCTATCAGGAGTAAACCACACAGGGAAGGAAGGAAATGGGAACCCGAATTAGGTCAGCCAGTATATCCCTGGAAAAGGTCCCACAGTGGGCTCGCAAGCTGCCAGCCCAGAGACCTGCTCTGTACCAACTATTTCTCACAGACAGAACTGTGCACCTCAGGGCACCAGAGACTTGGAGTCCCTGTCTGGAGAAATCCTCACAGGAAAGGAGGCAAAGGGGACGGACTTAAGCCACCCAGTATACCCCTGGAAAAGGTCCCGCAGACTGGCCCAACCCAGAGACCTACTGTGCACCAGCTAGCCTGCTGCTACCAGGAGAGCAGTACTCATCAGCCACAGATTACCACTTGGGTACTGGGGCACAGAGCCCCAACCTCAGACCTAAAGAAGCCAGAGATCCCCTAGATCAACCCCCAGATACTGCTCCAAGGGACAATCAGTTATCCCTAAAAAAAAAAAAAAAAAAAAAAAAAAAAAAAAAAAAAAAAAAAAAAAACAAAAAAAAAAAAAAAAAAAAAAAAAAAAAAAAAAAAAAAAAAAAAAACTGACCAAACCACGGGACACACAGGTTACAGCAGCAGCTCACTAAATTTACAGCAACAAAACCAGAAGCAGGGCAGCTCTCTTCAGGAATTCTCCACGTGAGAGGAGAGCCCTCTCGACTAACAAGGACCACAGTTACCACTCAGATCTCTATGCCTGAGGTGAGCTGTGGCAACTCCTGAAAAACAACGGCCATACAGCAACTATACTCAAAAAGCTGAGGAGGCTTCCTTCAGGAAAAACCATCTTCCTGCCAAGGGGATTCTCTCCACCACAAGATTCTAGGAACCACCAGAAACTAACTCCAAACACCTAAGATAGCCCAGTGGGTAAAGGCCAGCGTAAAAGCTCAACCAACAAAAGAAAGAACAATACGGCATTTCCAGAACCCAGTTAACCAGGGGCAAGTAGCCCTGGACACACCAACATAATTGAAATTCAAGAAGATGACCTAAATTCTATGCTCATGAAGAGGATAACAGAGAAAACAAATAAAATGTGTAAAGACCTAGAGGAAGATAAACTCAAACAGATTATGGCCATCCATAAAGAAATAGAGGAAGATAAAAACAAACAGATTATAGCCATTTGTAAAGAAATAGAAGAAGATAAAGAAAAACAGATTATGGCCACCCATAAAGAAATACAGGAAGTTGCAGCCAAACAGTTTGTGGCTTTAGAGAGGAAATACTTAAATCACTGAAAGAAATAAAAGAAACAGAGGTTTGGTCAGACAAACAGCTGAAGGAATTGAAGGAAAAACAGGAAAATACAGTCAGACATGTGAAGGAAATCAACAAAACGGCTCAAGAACTGAAGATAGAATTAGAAATTTAAAGAAATCACAAATGGAGAAAATTGTGGAAAAAAAGAACTTTGAGAAGAAAATAGGAACTATGGAGGTTAGCATAACCAATAAACTACAAGAAATGGAAGAAAGAATCTCAGGTATGGAAAATACAATGGAAGACATAGATGTATCTGTCAAAGAAAATGTTAAATATAAAAAATTCCTGACGCAGACCGTCCAAAAAATTGAAGACAACACAAAAAGACAAAACGTAAAATTAATAGGATTAGAGGAAAAAGAAGATTCCCTCCTCCAAAGCCCAGAAAATATTTTCAACAAAATCATTGAAGAAAATTTCTCCAACTTAAAGGAGAGGCCAATAAGAATACAAGAGTCCTACAGAACACCCAATAAATTAGAGCAGAAAAGAAAATCCTCCCGCCACATAATAATCAAAACAGTAAGTATACAGAACAAAGAAAAGATACTAAAAGCTGCAAGGGAAAAAGGCCAAGTAACATATAATGACAAACAAATCAGAATCACACCTGACTTCTCAACAGAGACTATGAAAGCCAGAAGGGCCTGGACGTATATCATGCAGGCCCTAAGAGAACAGAGATGTCAGCCCAGGCTACTATACCCAGCAAAACTCTCAGTCCTCATAGACGGAGAAAACAAGATATTCAATGACAAAAACAAATTTCAACAATACCTACACACAAATCATGTGTTACATAAGACACTAGAAGACAAAACACAACCCAAGAAAACTAGCTACTTTCAAGAAAACACAGAAGAAAATTAACCTCACTACAGTAAACAAAAAAAAAAGACAAACAAGCACACAAACTTATGACCACAGCCAACATCAAAATCAAAGGATCTAACAGCCACTGGTCATTAATCTCTCCCAACATCAATGGACTCAATTCTCCAATAAAAAGACACAGACTAACAGAATGGATGCTTAAACAAAACCCATCAATCTGTTGCATACAAGCAACACACCTAAGACACAAAGATAGACATTACCTGAGGGTAAGGTCAGAAGACTGCTTTCCAAACAAATGGACCCAAGAAGCAAGCAGGAGTAGCAATTCTAATATCTGATAAAATAGACTTTCAACCAATATTAACAAGAAGAGATGGGGAAGGACACTTCATATTCATCAAGGGAAAATTCCACCAGGAAGATATCATAATGCTGAACTCCTATGCCCCTAATACAAGTGCACCCATATTTGTAAAAGAAATATTGAAAAATTTTGAATATTGAAAAAATATTGAATAAAAGAAAAATTTAAACCACACATAGATCCCCACATAGTAATAGTGGGAGACTTCAACACCCCACTTTCAAGAAAGGACAGATCAACAAAACAGAAATTAAACAAAGAAACAATGTCTCTAAGAGTGGTCATAAATCAAATGGACCTAACAGATATTTACAGAACCTTACACCCAAACACAGGAGAATTTACCTTCTTCTCAGCACCTCATGGAACCTTCTCCAAAATAGACCATATACTTGGTCACAAAGCAAGCCTCAACAGATACAAGAAGATTGAAATGATCCCTGGTATCCTATCTGATCACCATGGAAGAAAGCTGGACCTCAACAACAACAGAAATAGCAAAAAGCCTACACCCACATAGAAACCGAACAACTTGCTAGTAAATGACAGCTGGGTCAGGGAAGAAATAAAGAAAGAAATTAAAGTCTTCCTAGAATTCAAAGAAAATGAAGGCACAACATACCCAAACTTGTGGAACACAATGAAAGCAGTGCAAAGAGGAAAGTTCATAGCACTAAGTGCTTTCAAGAAGAAATTTGAAATATCCAATGCAAGGAACTAAATTGCTCACCTAAAAGCCCTAGGGGAAAAGAAAAAAAGAACCAGACACAACAAAGAGGGGTAGACAGCTGGAAATAATCAAACTAAGGGCTAAAATCAATAAATTAGAAACAAATAAAACAATTCAAAGCATCAATGAAACGAAGAGCTGGTTCTTTGAGAAAATCAACAAGATATACAAACCCGGGGCCAAACTAACTAAAAGGCATCATCCAAATTAGCAAAATCAAAAATGAAAAGGGGGACATAACTACAGACACTGAGGAAATCCAAACAATCATTAGGACTTATTTCAAAAGTCTATATGCCACAAAATTTGAAAATCTAAATGAAATGGACAATTTTTTTGATTGATTCCACTTACCAAAGCTGAATCAAGACCAGGAAAATCAATTAAATAGTCTTATATCCCCCAAGGAAATAGAAGTGGTCATCAAAAGTCTCCCATCCAAAAAAAAAAAGCCCAGGGCCACATGGTTTCAGCGCAGAATTCTACCGGGCGTTCAAAGAAGAACTAATTCCTGTCCTCTTCAAAGTATTGAACAAAATAGAAAAAGAAGGAACACTACCATACTCATTCTATGAAGCCACAGTCACCTTGTTAACTAAACCTCACAAAGACCCAACAAGGAAAGAGAATTTCTGGCCAATCTCCCTTATAGACATTTATGCAAAAATACTCAACAAAACACTTACAAACCAAATACAAGAACACATCAAAGATATCATCCACTATGACTAAGTAGGCTTCATCCCAGTTATGCAGGGTTGGTTTAATATACGGAAATCCATCAATGTGATCCACAATATTAACAAACTGAAAGAAAGAAAAAAAACCCACATGATAATCTCCTTAGATGCAGAAAAGGCATTTGACAAAATCCAACATCCATTCATGTTTAAAGTATTGGAGAGATCAAGGCCACAAGGCATATATCTAAACACAGTAAAGGCAATATACAGCAAGCCTATAGCCAACATCAAACTAAATGGAGAGAAACTTAAAGCAATCACACTGAAATCAGGAACAAGGCAAAGCTGCTCAATATCTCCATATCTCTTCAACATAGTTCTGGAAGTCCTTGCTAGAGCAATAAGACAGTTGAAAGAGATCAAGGGGATACAAATTGGAAAGGAAGAAGTCAAATTATCACTATATGTAGATGATATGATAGTATACATGAGTGACCCCAAAAATTCTACCAGAAAACTCCTACAGCTGATAAACATCTTCAGCAAATTGGCTGGATACAAAATTAACTCAAAAGCATCAGTAGTTCTCCTGTATACAAAAGACAAAAGGGCTGAGAAAGAAATTAAGGAAACAACACCTTACACAATAGCCACAAATGACATAAGGTAACTTTGTGTAACCCTAACCAAGCAAGTCAAAGACTTGTATGAAAAAAAATTTCAAGGCTCTGAAGATAGAATTAGAAGAAGATATGAGAAGATGGTAAGATCTCCCATGCTCATGGATTGGCAGGATTAACATGGTAAAAAGGGCCATCTTACCAAAACCCATCGGCAGATTCAATGCAATTCCCATCAAATTACCAATACAATTCTTTAAAGACCAGAAAGAAAAATGCTCAACTCCATATGGAATAACAAGAAACCCAGAATTGCCAAAACAATCCTCTACAATAAAAGATCATCTGGAGGTATCTCCATCCCTGATCTTAAGCTTTACTATAGAGCAACAGTAATAAAAACTGCATGGTATTGGTATAGAAACAGAAAGTTGGATCAATGAAACCAAACAAGAGACCCAGAAATAAACCCACACACTTATGGACACCTGATCTTGGACAAAGATACCAAAACCATACAATGGAAAAAAGATAGCATCTTCAACAAATGGTGCTGGTCTAATTAGATATCTACATGTAGAAAAATGCAAATATATCCATATTTATCACCATGCACAAAACTAAAGTCCAAGTGGATTAAAGACCTCAACATAAAACCAAAAACATTAAATCGGTTAAAAGAGAAAGTAGGGAAGACCCTAGAACTCATTGGCACAGGAGACAACTTCCTGAACAGAACACCAACAGCACAGGCTCTAAGAGCAACAATCAATAAATGGGACCTCATGAAACTGAAAAGCTTCTGTAAAGCAAAGGAAACCGTCATCAAAACAAAACAACTGCCTACAGACTGGGAAAGAATCTTCACCAACCCTTTATCTGACAGAGAGCTAGTATCAAGTATATATAAAGAACTGATGAAGCTGAAAAGCAGCAAAACAAGTAATCCAAAATGGGGAACAGAGCTAAACAGATAATTCTTGATAGAGGAATATAGAATGGCAGAGAAACATTTAAAGAAATGTTCAACGTCATTAGCCATTAGGGAATTGCAAATCAAAATGACCCTGAGATTTCACCTTACACCCATCAGAATGGCCAAGATCAAAAACTCAAGTGACAACACGTGCTGGAGAGGTTGTGGAGAAAGGGGAACCATCCTCCACTGCTGGTGGGAATGTAAACTTGTAAAACCACTCTGGAAATCAATCTGGTGCTTTTTCAGGCAACTAGGAATAGTTCTTCCTCTAGATCCAGTCATACCACTCCTAGGCTTATATCCAAAAGGGGCTCAAGTACACAATAAGGACATTTGCTCACCCATGTTTGTAGCAGCTTTATTCATAATAGCCAGAAGCTGGAAACAACCCAGATGTCCCTCAACTGAAGAATGGATGCAGAAACTGTGGTACATCTACACAATGGAGTATTACTCAGCAATGAAAAATAAGGAAACCATGAAATTTGGAGGTAAATGGTGGAACCTGGAAAGGATCATCCTGAGTGAGCTGCCCTTGAAGCAGAAATACACACATGGTATATACTCAGTCATATAGACATATAATATAGGATAAACCTACTAAAATATGTACATATAAAGAGGGAGGACCCTGACTAAAATGCTCAATCTCCATCCAGGAAGACAAAGAGGATGGACATCAGAAGAAGAAGAAAACAGGAAACAAATTAGGAACCTGCCACAGAGGGCCTCTGAAAGGCTCTGCCCTGCAGAGTATCAAAGCAGATGCTGAGACATATGGCCAACTGTTGGGAAGAGTGCATGAAATCTTATGAAAGAAGTGAGAAATAGTAAGATCTGGAGAGGACAGGAACTTCTCAAGAAGAGCCACAGAACCAGAAAATTTGAACACAGGTGTCTTTCCAGAGACTCGTACTCCAACCAAGGACCATGCATGGAGATAACCTAGAACCCCTGCACAGATGTAGCTCATGGCAATTTAGTGTCTAAGTCGGTTCCATAGTAATGGGAAGAGAGACTACCTCTGACATAATCTGATTGGCCTGCTCTTTGATCACATACCCCTTAGGAGGGAGCACCCTTACCAGGCCACAGAAAATGACAGTGCAGCCACTCCTGATCAGATTTGATAGACTAAGATCACAAGGAATGAGAGCAGGACCTCCTCTATCAGTGGACTTTGGGAGGGGCATGCGTGAAGAAGGGGCAGGGAAGGTGGGATTAGGATGGAAGGAGGGAGGGGTTTATGGGAGAATACAAAGTGAATAAAGTGTAATTAATAAAAGTTTAAAAAATAGAAAATATGATAGTAATAGAAAACAATTATAAACATGATACTAACTTGTACTGAATTTTTTAATAAAAATATATATGACAGTAGGAAGGGGTTATTTAATATTAAATGTTTGTAGTCTAAGAATGCAAAAAAAGCATGAGCATTATTAAGACTTCAAGCAACTAAAAATGTGAGATTGGAATTTATAACTATAAACTTGGGCCCATACTAGAATGCTACATTAGACTTCATGAATTTATATCTGTATGGCTTAAGGAATTTACTTTAATGTCTTCTGATTCTGTGAAAATTAAATTATAAACAACTGTTTGGCAAAATATATAAAAATGCATCTACAGTGATCAAAAGAGATGACTTGTCTAGAAAAATAAAAGTGAACTGCAAAATAATGATTTGTAGGTTGCATTTGAAGAGGACATAATATCACTGAGTTATGAGAATTGAATGTATACATTTCCAAATATCTCATTAACCAACCCCAGCTTCAAAAATGTATGGTAATTAGAATCAGAAGTAGATTGACCAGAAAGGCTATAACTGGAAGTAAAATAAATTCAGGCCCAAAAACTACATCATAACATGGAAACAAGACAGAAAATGTTCATTAGTAGAAGCAGTGATACCATGGACAGATGGACAGACAATAGAAGATTCACCTTCTATTTACTGGTGTATACTAGGGGATTTAGCTCACATAGATTTTCACCTTTTCCATGGAAGAATATTTGGGCCTTGACTTAAAGAGCGTAATCTTATGTAACCCACCTTTTGGTCTACATTTTTCATCAGTATTAGGTGGAGTTTCAGAATCTGGCTAATACTAGAGTTGTGATATGGGTCTGACAGAACAAGACACATAAGACTTAGTTCCAGGAGTGAACTTCTGCTAACCCAGGACATACAGGATTCTTCCTCCTGTATAGAGTAAGTAGTTAGATGAGTTAGATAAGCTGGACTTTGCTTAACCCCCAGATTTAAAGCTCAAGGAATTTATCGCTCGACCATAGATGTTCATGGAAAATTTGTTGTGCAAAATTGATTTATCAAAAGCACAGGTGAATATAAAACTGAGTATTTGCTTCAGTATTTTAAAGCAGATTTAATTCAAACGCCCAGGTTTTGTGGTTCACTGATACTTCTTCTTATATTTTCCATTTTACTCAATGATTCAATACATTTAAACTCTGGCTTTATTTGCTAAAGTGTGGCAAATCATCCTAATTAGCATGTAATTTGAAGGGTTGTAAGCCTTTTATTATTTTGTTTATAGCCCAGCTTTGAAACTCTGACATCTTTTATATGCTTTCTTATTTTCACTCATTACATACTTCTACCATGAGTAAAAATGCTATAAAGACTTATTTTTCCAGGCTAATAGTCAACTCTGATGACTAAAAAAAATGGTGCCAATTTGACATGCCATTTGGTGATTTTAAATTATCTTTGATTAAACAATGTCTACAAATTGTTGCTTTTCTGAGTCCTTGGAGAAGATTTTCATTGCATTTGTCAGAGTTTTTAAAAAATCTATGTTTTGATATCAGTGTTTAAATTCTAGAAAATTATTTTTGTGAATTATTACATTTATAAAAATACAAGAATACTTAAAATATCAATGTGGTCATCAGAGATGAGTAAGATATTCATGGACTTTCAAGATAACTTGGCAAAGAAAGACAAACCTGATGAACTGTATTTGATCCTTAGAACTCACGTGATTAAAAAAATGAATACTGAAAGTTGTCCTATAACATATCTATACTGTGATATGGATGCATCAACAGACATGAACACTTAAACATGAATAAATATGCAAAATAAATAAATGTAATTAAAATTTTAAATTATTCATGTTGTCATTACATGTCCACTGGCATGCTCTATGGCATATACTAAGAGTATATAAGGTTGAAGGTTTCTTTGGCAGTATCCTTTTTTAATAAAACACGTGTTTGTGAACAATATAATTGCAAACTTAGGCAAATCAATTTTTACTCGGAGAGAGGTATATCTGAAGCAAACAGCAAACCACCTGTATTTGCTCCTTTTAAAGCCTAGAGATCAGTTATTAAAATCAAACCTAAAAACTCACCCATAGCTTATCAAATTGATATCTGAAAGACTGACGTATTGCAGAAAATGAAATTTATCTGACAGATTTGGCTTCTGACTTAGATGGACATTGAAGTACAATTCCGCACTTCAAAAAAACATGAAATGCATTGCCTTTTCAGAGAAAATGTAGTGGCTATCTACTTTTTGATTTAAGGAGTTATCTACCCTTGTTTTTTTTATTTTTTTAATTTAATTTAATTTTTTTCTTATCAGTTACATTTTATTAACTCTATATCCCAGCCGAGTCCCACTCCCTCATTCCCTCCCAATCCCACCCTCCCTCCCTCATCTCCACCCTGCCCCTTTCCAAGTCCACTGATAGGGGGGACCTCCTCCCCATTCATCCGATCCTGTTTTATCAGGTATCTTCAGGACTGGCTGCAAAGCCCTCCTCTGTGGCCTAACAGGACTGTTCCTCCTTTGGGGGGTGGGGAGGTCAAAGAGCCAGCCATTGAGTTCCTGTTAGAAATAGTCCTTGTTCCCCTCACTATGGGAAACCAATTGGTTACTGAGCTACCACAAGCTACATCTGAGCAGAGGTTCTAGGTTACATTCATACATGGTCCTTGGTTGCATGTCAGTCTCAGAAAAGACCCTGTGCCCAGATATATTTGGTCCTTGTGGAGCTCCTATCCTTTCCCCATAAGACTACCTCCCATTTTTTCATATGATTCCCTGTACTCTGCCGAAGGTTTGGTTATTAGTCTTTGTATCTGCTTTGAAAACACTGACAGTTAGATTCTTTCAGATGCCTTCAGTTGACTCCTGTCATACGTTCAATGCACATCCCCTCTGTCTTTCTAAATGAGGATTGATAATCTTACCCCATGTCTGCTCTCTTGGTTATCTTTTTTAGGTATATAGATTTCATTATGTTTATTATATCTTATAGGTCTATATAAGTGAGTATATACCGTGTTTGTCTTTCTCCTTCTGGGATATTTCACTCAGAATGATCTTTTCTAGATCCCAACATTTGCCTGCAAATTTCACGATTTCCTCCTTTTTGATTGCTGAGTAGTATTCCATTGTGTAAAAATACCACAATTTTTGTACCCATTCCTCCGTTAATGGACATCTGGGTTGTTTCCAGGTTCTGGCTATTACAAATAAAGCTGCTATAAACATGGTTGAGCAAGTATCCCTTTTGTGTACTTGAGCAAACTCTGGGTATATACCTAGCAGTGGTATAGCTGGGTCTTAAGGAAGCACTATTCCTAATTGTCTTAGAAAGCGCCAGATAGATTTCCAGAGTGGTTGTACCAGTTTACATTCCCACCAGCAGTGGAGGAGGGTTCCCTTAAGGAGTTATCTAACCTTGTATCATGCTGAAATTCATTCATTAAAAAAAGAGTAAGACTTATGGAAATATTTATTAGATTTCAGTCTTAGTACTGAATCTTATTTAACCTCTCTCTTTTTTCAGCATGTTTGATACCTTCTGTTTCTTAAAGTTCCCAGGTTCCTTTTTATCCTAGATTGGCCTCAAATTCAAAGTCCTCTTTCTTGAGCCTCCTATTCCTAGTAGGATTACAAAGTTGTGTTATGATAGCAAGCTACACCCTTCATTTTATTATCAAGGGATATAATATACTAAACTTCAACTTTTTTCCGTACCTTCATTTCTTTTTGTTAATTTTATTAATTTTAATTTTATTATTTTCTTCACAATTTATTCATGACATATCCATTGAAGCTCCATTCCTCAACTCTCTCAGTCCCACCCTCCTTCCCTCTCCCCCTCGTCCTCTTCCTCTAGTCCACTGTAAGAGGGAGCTCTCCACTCTTGTCATCTGCACATACCTTGTTAAGTCTCATCAAGACTGCTTAGATCCTCTTCCTCTGTGGCATGGCAAGGCTGCAACATCAGGGGCAAGTGATGAGAGCAGTCAACTCTTCTTGTGATAGAGACAGCCCCTGATCCCATCACTCAGAGATCCACATAGAGACTGGGATGCCATTGACCAAATCTGAGCAGGGGATCTAGGTTCTCTCCATGCATGGTCCTCTGTTGGCATATTAGTCTCTGCAGAACCCCCTGGGCTCATACCTTTTATTTTTATAGGTCTCCTTGTGAGCTCCTGCCCCCTCCAAGTCCTTCTATTCCCACCCCTCTCTTTCTCTATAAGAGTCCATGAGCTCTGCCTAAAATTTGGCCCTGAGTGTCAGCATCTGCCTCCATACCCTTATGGGCTGATCCTTTCAGAGTACCCTCTATAGTAGGCTCACATCCTGTTTCCTCTCTTCCACCGCTTTTGGTGTCTATCCTGTTTGTCATTTTGAATGAGATTTAAGCATCCTCTGTAGGGTCCTCCTTGGTTTTTAGCATTTTTTAGGTCTGTAGATGGCTATCCTATATTATATGGCGAATACCACTTATAAGTAAGTGTATACTAAGCCTGTCTTTCTGTCTCTGGGTAAACTCACTCAGGCTGATCTGTTCTTGTCCCAACGATTTGACTGCAAATTTCAAGATTTCTTTGTTTTTAATAGCTAAGTAGTATTCCATTTTGTAGATGTACCACAATTTCTCTAGCCAATCCTCCTTTGAGGGACATCTACCTCAAGATCAAGCTATAACACTCCTGGGTATATACCACAAAGATACCCCACTATTTAATAAGGACATTTGCTCAACTACATTTATGAAGTTTATTTGGATTGATATTGAAGGGGGGAAGCTCTTTGAATGGAACCAGTTCACTCACATAGTTGTGAAAAGCACCGTCATCCTGTGTCTATAGGGAAATGAGCTCCTATGGTAAATCCTTAAATATCTTTAGTATCTGGCCACTGTTTAGTTGCTGTACATGTAGGCCAGATTGCATAGCCTGAATCAGGTCCCATTTCCTAAAGCTTTTGCTGACTGTTCTATGACTTTACAGCTCCCAATTTATGGTGCCTGATTCTTCTATTCCTGGTGAAGTACACTATGCTGAACTGAATCACTTGATGTTAAACTTCCTGCCATCCCTAAAATGTTTTAAAAGGCAACCCTTTCCATTGTTTGGAGATATGTACAGAACTGCTCAGGGAGACTTCTCAGAGTTTGGCTCTTGCCTTCCAAAGAGCCCCTCTACTCATGCGCCTGACATGATGCTCTTTCATAGTGGCCATCTCTCACCCTGTCCCCTTCTCTCTCATATTCTCACAATTAACGATGACTCTTTCAAGACCTGAAGGAATGCTTCTCCTTTACTTTAAGAGCCTATTATATTTAGGTCTTTATATTTTATATTGTTTCTGTCTAATGTTTTTCCTCCCCTTCAAGGCTTGGCTTTATGTTTTGGCTGTTTCATTCCAGTAAACCTCATTCCTCAAAGGAATTTCATTTCAGCTTCCTCTGTAGGTCAACCATTGCAACGTGATTCTTACTACATTTATTAGACTGATATCAGAAGCCCTAAACAGCAGAAAGGATGCCAAATCTGTGGATTTGAACAGCTAGTTTAACAACAAGCAATTCTATTGCTAAGCCACAGTGACAAGATACTCTTACAATATGAATATATGACTTTCTACTTGGAAAACACATGCTATCAAAATGTTCTAAAAGTTCTTTTTCTTAAAAAATATTTTGCAAACATTACCTGTTGACTATAGTCTCCTTTCTCTCCACCACTCTTCCCAGTCCCTTCCACAGTACACATTTTGTCTCCTGTAGATTTGTTTACCTTCAAATGAATAAATAAATTTACCAATAAATGAATAAAATAAAGAGCAGACCTCCCGGGAATATCAGCTGAACATAGCATAATAAATTACAAGAAGACTAGGCACACCCTTATATCAAGGCTGGCCAAGGAAAACCAGTAGGGGAAAAGGGTCCCAAGCACAGGCAGCAGAGTCATACACCTCCCCACTTTCATTGTTGGAAGTCCCACAACACAACCAAGTTACACAACCGTTACATACATGCAGTGGACCTAGCTTATATCCATACAGGGTCTGTGGTTGTAGCTTCAGTCTCTGTGAGGCCTAATGAGCCCTGCTTAGCTGATTCTGTGGACCATGTTCTCATAATGTTCTTGGCCCTTCTGTCTCCTGCAATTCTTTTCCCTCTTCTATGGGGTTCTCCTGGCTCCACCTAGTGTTTGGCTGTAGGTCTGTACATTCTCTCCCATCAGTTGCTCGATAGTGGCTTTCTAATGACTATTGAACTAAGCACCTATCTATGAGTATAGCAGAATATCATTAGGGATCATTTCATTGCCTTTTTTTCCAGTAGTTTTGGTTCTCTGCTGGGTTTCTGGGTTGCCCAGCCTCCATTTCCTGGATATCCGGGAAGCGGCGGCCATAGGCTCCAACTTGTCCCTCAGGCTACAATCAGTCATTTCTTGGCTACTCTCACAATTTCTGTGCCACCATTACCCAAGCACATCTTATTAGCAAAACAAATTGTAGATCAAGGGGTTTGTAGCTGAGTTGAAGTCCTAGTTCCACTGTTAGTAGCCTGCCTGGTTAAAGAAGATGTCCAGTTTGTGCTCCATATCCGTCATTACAAAGAGACTTCGATAGAGTCACTCTCATGGGTTCCAGGGAGTTCCCACTGTTCTAGGTTTCTATATCATCTCCCAAATTCCTCTCCCAATGCAGTTCGTCTCTCCCAGCACTCCTCTTCAGTCTCTTCCTGCCTCGTCCTTCCTATTAACATTTCCAGTCAACTTGCAAAATCTATGCTATTTCCTAGACCCATGTATCCTCTGCTAGAGCACTCCTTGTGACTTAGCCTCTCTGGGTCTGTGGATTATAGCATAGCTATTTTCAAGTTAGCAGAGTACACACCATGTTTGTCTAAAATTCTTAAGACATTTGGCTAATAATTACAGACCATGCTATAAAACAGTCAAGTTTTTCATTTACTAGTTTTATGTTTCTGTAATAGAGGCAGATTAAAGAGTCTTCAATGGCTTTGTTCTGACATGTTTTCTGTAGACAATGTCATTAATATTATATTTCCAAATGATGTGTAGCTTCCTCCACAGTGTATCTATTACTCTTAGAGGTTCTTTATCTTTTGCCCCCATAAAATTAAATAAACCTGACATAAATGATTGAGTTAGTGGCTGTAATTCAGTAGAGTTACCTACATCTATCTTGCCATGAACATCACTAGTCAACCAAAATGCTTTCTCCAAAGACTGGGACCCTTTAGCTACTACATTTAATACAGATTCAAAGTGATCCAGATGATATTCTCTGAGGACAATAGATACCCCATGGAGGACAAGAACTATATCTGTTATGAAATTTGTTTATTTTTTACTAATGATGTATGTCTGAATGTAAACAAAGAGACAATATTCATGAGTCTTATTAATAGATCTCTTTGACTTAAAATAATCATGAGATATGCAGAATGAATAGCCCTTAAAAAGCCTCAGAACTTTTTTAAAATTTTATTATGCTCAACTGTAAAGGCTATGACTGAGGATGGTAGGTCAGTCAAGTGGTACAATGAAGGAAAGAAAATGCAGTAAATCACTAGTCTCTTATGTAATGATTTATTGTTGTGTTACCAAAATGAATTATCTGAGAGGTGATAACACATAAAGAAATGGGCTTATCTGGACTCATGTTTTCTCATTTTAAATGCCATATTGAATGGTCTTGAAGAACCCCTGGGGCTATATCATATCAGGACAAAAGATCAAGAATAGACCTAGTCTCTCCATGTTTCCTAATGAGCCAATCAAGCGGTTCTCTTTAATGACCTCATCTAATCCTATTCAGTTCCCAAGGGCCCAAAGTGTAAAAGACTCCAATCCAAATAAATCTTTATCTCTTGATAATATTAACATATGATTTGTGATGTTAATCTTTTGTATTAGTTTGAAGGTCCAACTTACACAAAAATTACAAAATTTATGAAAGCTTTTAAGAAACAAACAGGCACAGAATATACTATAATTAGCCATATGTTACTTACAATCCCATCATGTACTGAGTATTCCATTGAGAACTTTTGATACTAATATTCTTTTTTCCTAGTCATATTCTTCTATATAGCCATTAGAAGACCTCTAATGATCTAAAGAGACTTCATAAAAATACTGCAGTACAATATACCAGAAAAATAAAGTATTCCACATTAGAATAGTTTCTTTCTAGAATGAAAGCTCACATGAAATTAAGCTCAAGGTCCAATTTTCTTTCCATGTTAACTTGAAGTTCAAAATGAGTGTTAAAAGGGTAGCCTTTCTGGTTTATTACTTTTTTTGTTATATAGTATTTTCAAAGATCTTCGAGGTTTGAGTTTATTTCTATTCTCTCTGTATAGTTTTACCCTTCAGTCTCTGTAATGAATATGGGTATGTATCAACAGTGTAGGGTGATTATTGGTGATAACAGAGACTAAATGTACCAATTAAGAAAGGCAGACACAGAAAGCCTTGATGTGGGAATTGTTTGTAGGTGGTCAATGCATGGTTCTTTGGAATGTATGCTTGTGGTATTAGATTGTTTGTAGTGGAGAATGAGAGGCCATCACATTGAATGTAAAAAAGCCATTTCCACCTTCTTTAAATTTAGGAAATTAACAGGAAGGCATTTCAAAGTCCTTGGGCCTTAATAAAGACACATTTCACTTTCTTTTGTGTATATTCAAAATTCTCAGCCTATTTTCATTTGAGTCCTTGGTTTCTGTACTATGGTGTTATATAATCCAAACATTTGTTTTAGTTTAAGAATTATTCTCAGAGGTCTCCTTAGTTCAGTCTTTTATTTTGATGTCTCCCATGCTTATGCAGCAGAGTGTTATGGGGAAATCAACATTCCTGCCACACTCTCCTTCAAGCACTATTTAATTTGGGTCTTGAAACTCAATGCCTTGGTGATAGATTATATAATTAATCGATGCAAAATCCAATTAATGACAGGCTATGCTCTAAGGTGTGAATTTTGAGTGTATGTACAAGTCACAGAAATCCGAAGCCATATGCCATCATGTTTGCTTTTCTCTGAATGTAGGTTATAGGATACTCTGGCCCATATTACTCTGGTTAGTTAGACTTGGTGTTTGTTGATTGAATCTACATGCTGAATAGCATGCTTGTGCTCAGGCAGAAATGAGGGGTCCTTTTGCTTCATACCCCTTCCTGCAGACACCTAACATCATAAGAAAGCACTATATATTTGGTTCTTAATATTTTTTTGTCAATGTATGTTAAATGTATTGTCATGCCTCAAACTCACCCTAATTTATAAGTCGTTCCATGCTCTTCTTGTTCTATTCAAGGTCAAGCTATAGCAACTTATATCTAAGACACCAAGTCTATTTATTTTTAATCATCTTACCATTTGGCTCTGTCCTAATGCAGCCTTATTTTTGAAAAACAACAAATGGTTTTTAAAAGAGGCCTAAGGGGAAGCTAAGTCCCAACACCAAAACCCTATGTTACCTCTACCTTAAAGTGTAAAGTTCAAGGCTGCAGTTGTTCAGAGCCAACCACACAACAGAAATGTAGTTGGTGTCAATATAGGCCTATGAAACATTCCAAAAAAGCAACAATTTCTGCTACTGTAACTATAGCAACAATTGAATTGCTTTTCTCAGATCAGTGACAACAACGCTGAATGTCCCTTTCTTGGAATCACCAGAATTTCAGTCCTTTCAAATTAATTTGACCCATAAATTCTCCCCATAAATTTCAGAGTACTAACAGTAAACATTTTGCTAATGCTTCAACTATGACCTTCACCAAACCACACAATCCACCCTGTCCCTTGGAGCTCCTTCCCTATAAATCATCTATCAATCTTAAACATATAACAAAGTGCTACCAAAATACCTGTTAGTGTTTTCTGGCTATGAGACAATTATGAGCTTCTGATAAATAACTGCATAATTAGGCAAGCAACCCATCTGGGCATAATCTTTATGAAGCCCCCAGGCAACTGCCAATTAAACAGAGCCCTGACTTCTATGCTTCTTTTGGCAGAGAGAAAATCAGAAGGCTCTCTCTCTGCAGACGGGAAGTTTCACTCAGAACAGCAAAGTGATCCACCTGTGTTCTTAGAGAGAGAGCTACTGAAGAGAGAAGTAGCACAAAGCTGAATCTCTTCTCCAGGAAGAAACTGTCAGGGTTTAGAATAACTGTTTCCTCTAACAGAACTGGTAATAATAATAACAATAAAGTGTCACAGATAAGATTCTACAGACTGTCACTTCCAGGTGCTATCACACATTCAAGAAATCAATTTTTTTTTTCTAAGAAATCTTTTTTTTTAATTTTATTTTTCTTTTTAGTTACATTTTGTTAACTCTGTGTCCCAGCTGTATCCCGCTCCCTCATTCCCTCCCCAACCCCACACTCCCTCCCTGGTCTCCTCAAAACAAAACAAACAAACAAACAAACAAAAAAGAAATCTGTTGAAGCCACTGGATTTCACAGTAGGAGGTTGGGAACATAGGAAGAGGAAAGGAGGATGGGGCAGTGAAGAAGGATCTGAAGTGTGTGTGTGTGATATGTGTGATTATATGCTGTATCAGGATACCTAATTAATTTTTCCTACAAAGTATACGGGGAAATTTGACATTATTATTATTTTTTTTAAATAAATTTTTATTTTTTATTTAAAAAAAAGAAAGAAATCAAGTTAATTAAACCTCAGTCCCTGGTAAGCTCACATTCATAAGCTTTTTCTTACACTATAGCTTTGCTGGGAGCCTGAGATCCAGATAGATAAGAACTAGGATGATATTTCCATTAAAAAGATTCTGTATTTTCATTGTAAAATTGACTTTTTAGACACTGTCGTCAGAACACATCGACAACCTACAGACTGGGAAAGGATCTTCACCAACCCTATATCTGACAGAGGGCTAATATCCAGAATATATAAAGAACTCAAGAAGTTAAAAAACAACAAATCAAGTGATCCAATTTAAAAAATGGGGTACGGAGCTAAACAGAGAATTCTCTATAGAGGAATATAGAATGGCAGAGAAACACTTAAAGAAATGCTCAACATAGGTTCACCATGTCGTGAGTAGAGTGAACTGACATCTACGAGTTGTCTGCTGGTCTCCACACTGCCACTGTGACAGTTTCATGCACATACACAAACACACTCTCAGATAACACAAATAAATTAAAGTGTTTCCTTTCAAATGTTAGAAATATTCTAAGACACATTGCAAACGTGTACAGAGGAGAATAGGAGCACTGAACAGAATTAAAGCACATGGGATAAAGGTCAATTTTTTATAACCGTAAGTCTCATAATTATTTTAAAATATAATTTAAAGATAAAAGAGCATTGGATCAGAGCAAAGTCTTCATGGTTTTACTTCAAAAGCATATAAACTACACACAGGTTAGCAGATGCTCTAGTATATGGGCATCCAAGTCAGTCCATTCCACCCAAGGCGTTTTCTGGCATTATTTGAAACACAGCAATAACGTGCTATTTTTCATTTCCCATGAAATCATTGTATTAGGATTCTAGTTCATTGTGTGGTTCAGGTAGAAAGGTTCATTATTGCTTTAAATGTAAACCAAATATTATGACCAATTAGACAACAAAGCTAAAAGAAGTATATGAGAGGACTCCGTGAAAAAATAATAAAAACATTTTGGAAACTTTGTTGAACTGTCAAAATTTGGTAATTTAATCTTGAAGTTCCTTCTGCATGTATGCATCATTTTAGAAGATTTTTTGGTAGTAAAGGCACATTGTAGTTTATGCTGTATTATATATTTCATCAATGTATATGTGCTTATGATATTTTCTAATAAATCATACATGCTATGAAGTGAACTTTTGTAATTCTAAAAATGCTTTAGTGACTTTACAATACTAAGTAAAAATAACAAGCAAAATAACCCTTTGATATGCTAAAGAGACTGATAGCCAAGTAGTAAAGTCTTCTGACCAATGTTAGAAAATCTGGCAGAGTTTTAATAGAATGGTGACATTTATAAAAAGAATGATTTTTTTTTCTGTATCCTATAACACAAAAGATATTTCAAAAAAAAACATACAAGAAAAAAATGCTGTCTGTGAATCTACAGCCCACCCCTGAAAGGAACTTGACAGGATCCTTTACTTTCACATGCATCGATTTTCATGTTTATTTTCTGTAGCCAGGGCATGTTAGAGACATGGAAGAAATCAATATTGACATCGATCATTCAACAAATGTTTACAGAAACATTAAAGCAACAAGGAAAGGTAAAACTGCAAAGAAATTAATACAGAAACATCACGACAACCTTTGCTTCTAAGATGCCTTAACCACATAGGGAAATTAGGAGATGGGTGACAGGTAATTAGCAAATTAAGTAGGCCAAGGATTGCAAAGATGTATGCTTCTGTGAGCCAGGAAGATTACACGAGAGCATGAGATAGCTAGAGTTAAGAAAGTAAAGGCATTTCCATCCAAAATCATTTATATTTTAATGTTATTTTATCTGGGGCAGGGGCATCTGATGGCTTTTACAACATAAAGGTTACATACAAAGTGGTAACCAGTTATGAGGAACCATCAGAGCCCATATTCTCTGGAGAAATAGAACAGACCTGCTAGATTTGTTTTGCATGACAGTTAAAGAACCATCGTCAGGAAAGTTATATGTCCTAACCAAAATGTCCATGTAAACCTGCAAAAAGGCCCGTGATTGATGTGTGTTACTTCAATGTTCCCTTACTCAGGCTCAGTGTTGCAAAATCACAACTTCTCTGTGTTCAACTAAATAATCGAGCTTAATTTTTGCATCATTTGCCAAATCCTAAGAACTAAAGCAATCATTGACTATTTTAACCCACTACAAGCATATACAATGCTGCTTTCTTAAATAAGTGAAAAATTACTTTTATTAAGTTTTAAAACATTATTATGAATTAAAAAGATTTAAGTGGACATTGCATCAGTTGTCATTTGAGCAAGCTAATACCAAGTGTCCTCAAAATGCTGTGAAATTAAGACAATTGTTATGGGTAACTTAATGAAAACTTTACCATCAGATTAAATCTGATGATGAGTCCGTGTAAATCAGGGTTGACTTTGTAACTGATGGAGACCTTCTTACCACAATAGTTCTTAGTATTAAAACAAATCACTAGAAATTTGGTGTCTCATAATAACACAAGTGTGTTTCTGTCAGCTCTGGGTCAGAAGTCTAGGATCCTATGTCAGCATAGCAGTGTTTCTACTGTCAGTGAGAAAAGTTGTTTGCTTCCCTTGCTGAGCTAAAACAGCACCCTCCTTCTTGAGTTACTGTGCCTTTCTTTTAGCCTTGTGGCCTATCTCTCTGCCCTCAGCAACATCTTAACCCTTTTGCTCTCTGATTTTGACTCTCACGTTGGTCTGTAGAAAGACTTTTAAGTTACACTCTGTCCATATTAGTAGTGTTCCAGGTGCTGTGACAAAATGTTAAACAAAAGCAACCTAGAGTGAAAGGGTTAACTTCGGCTCAGGTGGCAGGAAAAGTAGGCTGCTGGTAGACCAAAGTATGTGGCAAGTCAGGAAGAAGCAGAGACCAATGGTGCAACTTCGCTAACTTTGTCATTGTACTACTTTTGACAGCCCTACGGAGGCATGGTACCTACAACAGTTTTGGTGGGTAGTCTCTCAGCTAAACTAAAAGTGTTTTTAGAGAGATGTGCCCTGATCTGTATTGAATAGTGTTTTAAGTGAGATAATATTACAATCAAGAATAACCACCATGGGGCCCTTCCCCAGAATCCTGTAATCTCTTCATTTTAAGAGCTTTACTTTAGCTACACATTAAATGTACATCTTACCATCTAAGGTGACCTTACCAGTTCTAAACACAAAAGCATAGTCATTTAGAGGTCTGTTCCTCAGCCTTCTATATGAGTCATTCAAATTACTGCCTACGTGACAGTAATTAGGGTCCTGCAAATTTACAGGTAATCATGTAATCAGCTATTATGGTATCTACCAGAGGCAGGATTGATATTGGAAACAGCCTTTCATTAAGGCTCTCTGTGAGATGACATTAGACAGGGCTCACTGTGAGCATCCTGACCAAGTTGTGCATTCATTCATCCTAGTAGTAGGATGCAGTAATTCATCCTAGTAGTAGGATGCAGTACACACTTTAGGTCTGTTGTTATGCCAAGCCTATCAAAATCACAGTAAACATAATCAAACAGTGTGGCCAAAGGAAGTCCTGACCACCTGTCCAATCACGTTTCATTTCTCTTGATCTAGTTTCTTTATTAAATGTAGGCCCTTTTGATTGCAGAAGCTTTGTTATAGTATTATTAGACAACATGGTCATCTTTATAGTCCCCAAATTCAAATCCTTCAAGAATGTTTCTTTTTAATTTCTCAATGTGAATTTAAATGACAGTTATTTATGTTGACAAAAATATCTGTACAAAGTCAGAATATGAAATTTCCTTATTTCCCCTTGATTTGATATGATGTTGTGAATGCTGATCACAATTCTTTCTTTGCAGAGATTTGTGTTCTAAAAATATGAATAGCATTCTCTCTGTTTGAAATCTTCTATTTCGTAACACTGACTTGACCCTGAATGTATTTCTCTCAGACAGATTTAAATACTCCATGTTACCTAATGAACTTCTTTTTTAATAATTTTTATTTATTTATTTTTTTCTTATCAGTTACATTTTATTAGCTCTGTATCCTAGCCATTTCCTGCTCCCTCATTCCCTCCCAGTCCCTCCCTCCCTCCCTCATCTCCACCCTGCTCCTTTCCAAGTCCACTGATGGGGGGGACCTCCTCCCCATTCATCTGATTCTGTTTTATCAGGTATCTTCAGGACTGGCTGCAAAGCCCTCCTCTGTGGCCTAACAGGACTGCTCCTCCTTTGGGGGTTGGGGGGGTCAAAGAGCCAGCCATTAAGTTCTGTTAGAATGGGAAACCAATTGGTTACTGAGCTACCACAAGCTACATCTGAGCAGAGGTTCTAGGTTATATCCATACATGGTCCTTGGTTGCATGTCAGTCTCAGAAAAGACCCTGTGCCCAGATATATTTGGTCCTTGTGGAGCTCCTATTCTTTCCCCATCATACTAACTCCCCTTCTTTCATATGATTCCCTGTACTCTGCCGAAGGTTTGGTTATGAGTCTTTGTATATGTCTATCAATATGATATCATGCTCTACTCCTTCTTATAAAGGCCTTAGGGAGAGAATGTGTAGCCTTGGCGGCAGAATATATATTTGTAAATATATGGCAAATATAAGCTGTTGAGTCCATATGATATTACTTGTATGGATGTTTTCAGGAATCCTACACCTAAGACTCACTGTGGAAAAGGGGTTGGGAAGATTGTAAAAGCTTCACTATGAGGGACTTTCCTGTGAGATTGTGTTTCCTAGTAACAACAGAAGCTAGCCCTCTAGAGGCTCACCACCATGATCGCTCACCATGACCTGGACAAGGACACATGCCAACTACAGGAAGCCTCAACTGTCCACAAAGAATCACAGGCAACTGCGTAATGCGGTCCCTGGGGGCATGGCCCTTCCCAGAGAAGAGCACTCCAATTGGTTTACCAATGCCTAACAATCAGAGGTTTTTCTTGTTCCTTGCTGCCCTCTACAGTGGAGCAGGGAAAAGTGTAGGTGGAGAGCCAAGAACACCATGGGATTGTATCTTCTCTGGTAAAAGAGAAACATTTTCTAAGATTAGCCCATACATGTGCTTTAAGTACTCTACACATCTTAAGTGTATGGGTTAATCTTTCTGCCAGGCTCACAGTTAATTAATTCTTAAAGTTTAGCAAGGCTTCTGTTGGTGCAGCCCCTAAGCCTTTCAAACCCGACTGCAATTATATCAGATTGTACTGAAAATCCGACTCTGTTCTAGCTATGTCCTTACTCTCCTTTACTATCTAAAGGGTCTGGGTGGAGCTTGTCCCACACCACTCATTCCCAGCTGTGAAAAGCAGTCAGCTTTCATTTTCTTCTCCGTGTTGTTCACTTAATAGATTGTGGAAGGATCTATCTAGAAAACAATTGATGCTCAAAGGGTTCTGTGTTAAAAAGAATCCATGTTGTTTGGTTTAGTCTGTATATGAAGGCATGGTAGAAATATAAAAAGTAGTGTACCATATCATACAATTTACAGTTTCTTGAGGATTCATTAGTTGGAAAAGGCTGCCAAGGCAGAACTGGTCCTTTGGGGGAGGGGTGATTCCTAGAGCTTAACACCACTATTGAAGTGTAGCAGAGTCTTTTGTTTGGTGTGTGTGTGTGTGTGTGTGTGTGTGTGTGTATGTGTAGGTGTGTGTGTGTGTTGTTTGGGTGTTTTTTTTTTTTTAACTTTTGGTGACCTAGAGTCAGAGAAAACCTATTGCCTACTTAGCATCTTACTACAATCGCCTTCAGGCAGATGGATCTTTCTGACTTGTTGGATATGATGGCTAGCTTTGCCTCTTCAGCAAAACTCTTGAGTTCTTGATTCAGTTGAATGTGTGATCCTCCTTGTGTAGGTAGCTCTGAAGTTCAAATTTTTCTTTAGGCTCTGGGACTAACATGAAAAGCAATAAGCAGAATTCCTTTCTTTTCAAATGAACTTTGTATTTTAAAGACTGCATTATATGGATTGAGCAGGATAGATATAGAAATGTATGTGTGTTTTTGTATGTGTTTGTATACATTCATATGTGGGTAAAATAATTAAAAAAAGAGACCATAATAAAATAATAAAAAAATGAGGCCATGGATTTTAAGGATAGCAAAAAGGGGTATATGAGAAAGGATGGAGAGAGGGAAGAGAAAGTGAAAATGTTGTAATCATAATTATCTCAAAAAATTAAAAAAAATAAAAGTTTAAAATATAATTTTTCTCTCTCAGAAAAATTGACATGACACAAGTCTCCCACATTCCCCTACTGCAACAAAACTACAGGAACTGACATTTGACTCAGCAGTGGTCAGAGACAATCAAGTACTTCAGGAAACATTTCAGATGCATATTCTAAGAGCAGTTATACCAGAAAAGGCTCATCATCCTTTTATTAGAATTCAGTCATTTTTTTTTTCACTAAGAGAATCATAATAATACATCTGTCATAGAATGTCCATGTATGTTCCATATCTATGGCAAGTATTAGGCAATAGCCCAAGGTGAATTGTGTATTAATTATCTGTATGTCTGTCTGTTTGTAAATCAATGCCTGAGCCAGGTCCATAGGTTAGGTTGGTCATTCTACCTGGTTGTCTTAGCTTTGAGGGCTAATGGAATTTGAGTGGAAGATGAGGATTTACTTGATTTAAATGGCTGAAATCAATCCTGCAAGTAGGCTTCAGGATTACTCGTGAAATCTGAGCTGATACTATCTTTATATGTGCTTTAAGAAAAGATCAAAGCAATATTTTTCTAACACCTGGTGGTAACAATAATGAGGGTGGGAGGTGGATTCTCAGGGGAAAACTTGTGTAGCACCTACAAGTTCTTGGGCCAACATAAAAATATATATTAAAGAAATGAGAACGCCAGGATACTGGCGTGTGGAGAGTAATGCTGGCTTAAACCATGCCATGAGAAATACAGTGAATATATTTAGGAAAAATATTCTCTTATCTCTTAATGGAAATCTCAGGGATTTCTGAGAAAAAAATTACCCAAAGACCTGGCTTTTGGAAGTTTTTTTTTTTAATTTTTTATTAATTACATTTTATTCACTTTGTATCCCCCCTCTACTTCCCACCCTCCTCCACTTCCAACTCCTCCCTTTCTCCCCCTTCTCCATGCATGTCCCTCCCCAAGTCCACTGATAGGGGAGGTCTTCTTTTCCTTCCTTCTGATCCTAGTCTATTAGGTCTCATCAGGAGGGGCTGCATTGTCTTCCTCTGTGGCCTAGTAAGGCTGCTACCTCCTCAGGGGAAAGTAACCAAAGAGCAGGCCAAACAGTTCATGTCACAGACAGTCCCTGTTCACATTAAGATGAAACCCATTGGACACTGAACTGCCATGGGCTACCTCTGTGCAGGGGTTCTAGGTTATCTCCATGCATGATCCTTGGTTGGAGTATCAGTCTCAGGAAAGACCCCTGTGTGCAGAGTTTTGTTTCTGTTGCTCTCTTTGTGGAGCTCCTGTCCTCTCCAGATCTTACTATTTCCCACTTCTTTCATAAGATTCCCTGCACTCTGCCCAAAGGTTGGCCATAAGTCTCAGCATCTGCTTTGATAGTCTGCAGAACAGATCCTTTCAGAGGCCCTTTGTGTCAGGCTCCTGACTTGTTCCCTGATTTCTCCTTCTTCTGATGTCCATCCTCTTTGCCTTTCTGGATGGGG
The DNA here is from genome assembly GCF_907164565.1 of Psammomys obesus. Taxonomy (NCBI): domain Eukaryota; kingdom Metazoa; phylum Chordata; class Mammalia; order Rodentia; family Muridae; genus Psammomys; species Psammomys obesus. The sequence continues at coordinate 6,323,785 of NW_026596244.1, read as the reverse complement.
ATTGAGCATTTTAGTCAGAGTCCTCCCTCTTGATTAGTTTCTTTAGATGTACAGATTTTAGTAGTTTTATCCTATTTTATATGTCTTTATGAGTGAGTATATACTGTGTGTGTTTTTCTGATTCTGGAATAGCTCACTCAGGATGATCTTTTCCAGTTCCCACCATTTACCTGCAAATTTCATGATTTCCTTGTTTTTTTTTTATAATTTTTATTTTTATATTAATCACAGGTTAATGTGTCCCACCTTTGCCCCCCCCCCATTTCCTCCCAATCCTACCCTCTGTCCTTCATCTCCTTCATGCCCATTTCCAAGTACACTGACTTACATCTGACCTTAACTTATCAGGTATCTTCAGCACTGGCTGCAGTGTCCTTCTCTGTGACCTAGGAAGGCTGCTCCTACCTCGGGGGTGGGTCAAAGACCCAGCCATTGAGTTCATGTCAGAAATAGTCCCTCTTCCCCTTACTAGGGTACCCACTTGGTTATTGAGCTCCCATGGGCTACTTCCAAGCAGGGGTTCTAGGTTATATTCATACATGGTCCTTGGTGGATTTACTTGTTTTTTTATTGCTGAGTAATATTCCATTGTGCAGATGTACCACAATTTCTGTATCCATTCCACAGTTGAGGGGCAGCTGCATTGTTTCCAGCTTCTGGCTATTACAAATAGAGCTGCTCAAACCAAGTAATCCAATTAAAAAATGGGGAGCAGAGCTAAACAGAGAATTCTCGACAGAGGAATATCGAATGGCAAAGAAACACTTAAAGAAATGCTCATCCTCATAAGCCATCAGGGAAATGCAAATCAAAACGACCCTGAGATTTCACCTCACACCCATCAGAATGGCCAAGATGAAAAACTCAAGTGACAACACATGTTGGAGAGGTTGTGGAGAAAGGGGAACCCTCCTCCACTGCTGGCGGGAATGTAAACTGGTACAACCACTCTGGAAATCTATCTGGCGCTTTCTAAGACAATTAAGAATAGTGCTTCCTCAAGACCCAGCTATACCACTGCTAGGTATATACCCAAACTTTGCTCAAGTACACAAAAGGGATACTTGCTCAACCATGTTTATAGCAGCTTTATTTGTAATAGCCAAAACCCGGAAACAACCCAGATGTCCATCAACGGAGGAATGGGTACAGAAATTGTGGTGTTTTTACTCAATGGAATAGTACTCAGCAATCAAAAAGGAGGAAATCATGAAATTTGCAGGCAAATGTTGGGATCTAGAAAAGATCATTCTGAGTGAAATATCCCAGAAGGAGAAAGACAAACACGGTATATACTCACTTATATAGATTTATAAGATATGATAAACATAATGAAATCTATACACCTAAAAAAGATAATCAAGAGAGTGGACATGGGGTAAGATGATTAATCCTCGTTTAGAAAGACAGCTGGGATGTGCATTGAACATATGACACGAGTCTACTGAGCGCATCTGAAAGACTCTAACTAGCAGTGTTGTCAAAGCAAAGACTCATGACCAAACCTTTGGCAGAGTACAGGGAATCATAAGAAAGAAGGTGAGTTAGTCTGATGGGGAAAGAATAGGAGCTCCACAAGGACCAAATATATCTGGGCACAGGGTCTTTTCTGAGACTGACATTCAACCAAGGACCATGTATGGATATAACCTAGAACCTCCGCTCAGATGTATCCTGTGGTAGCTCAGTAACCAATTGGTTTCCCATAGTGAGGGGAACAAGGACTATTTCTAACAGGAACTCAATGACTGGCTCTTTGGCCTCCCCACCTCCCAAGGGAGGAGCAGTCCTGTTAGGCCACAGAGGAGGGCTTTGCATCCAGTCCTGAAGATACCTGATAAAATAGGATCAGATGAATGGGGAGGAGGTCCCCCATATCAGTGGACTTGGAAAGGGGCAGGGTGGAGATGAGGGATGGAGGGAGGGACTGGGAGGGAATGAGGGAGCAGGCTAGGATACAGAGTTAATAAAATGTAACTGATAAGAAAAAATAAAATTAAAAATAAAACAAATAGAGCTGCTACAAACATGGTTTGGGCAAATCTCCTTATTGTGTACTTGAGCCTCTTTTGGGTATATGCCTAGAACTATAGCTGGATCTTGAGGAAGTGCTATTCCTAGTTGTCTGAGGAAGCGCCAGATTGATTTCCAGAGTGGTTTTACAAGTTTTCATTCCCACCAACAGTGGAGTAGGGTTTCCCTTTCTCCACAACCTTAAGTTTTGATCTTGGCCATTCTTATGGGTGTATGGTAAAATCTCAGGGTCACTTTGATTTCCCTGATGACTAATGACGTTGAGCATTTACTTATCACCCTGCACAAAACTGAAGTCTAAATGGATCAAAGACCTCAATGTAAAATGAGACACACTAAACCTGTTAGAAGAAAAATTGGGGAAGAGCCTAGAACTCATTGGCACAGGTGACAACTTCTTGAACAGAACACCAATAGCACAGGCTTTAAGATCAATAATCAATAAATGGAACCTCATGAAACTGAAGCTTCTGTAAAGTAAAGGACCCTGTCGTCAGAACAAAACAACTACCTAAAGATTGGGAAAGGATCTTCACCAACCCTATATCTGACAGAGAGCTAATATCCAGTATATATAAAGAACTAAAGAAGTTAAACAGCAACAAATCAAGAAATCCAATTAAAAAATGGGTAACAAAGGTAAACAGAATTTTCGATGCAGGAATACCGAATGGCAGAGAAACACTTAAAGAAATTCTCAATGTCATTAGTCATCAGGGAAGGTTTTATTATTAAGTATGCTTTACATGTTGGAGATCTCCAAAATAATCCATTTATTTATTTATTGTTTATTTATGTATTTTTATTATTTAGCCTTTAATTAACATGTGTCCCAAAGTAATACAAATATTTCGGGGGACCTCACCTACTCCTCCAAAAAGGATTTCTTCACAGTAGGAAAATGAAGGCTTTTCTCCTCCAAAAGAATGGGACAGATTGCCCTGCAGCAATGTCAGCCTGCAATTCTGAAAATTTGACTTCCAGCCCTTCCATGTGCTATGTGTCAGCCCTCATGTTTCTTGGAAAGAGAGGGAATACAAAGCAAGCCATGCCCATTGCTGTGGACATAACTCTTGAGCTATGACCACAGCACTCCTTATATGATTTCACGATATTATTAGAAGACTAAGATATCAAAATCTTCTCATTCACTTAGCCATTCCTGGACATGTCTTGCTTGCGAAGTGCCACCTTAAATGTCCTAATACCAGAACAAATGGTCTCAGCCTGCATCCTAGATTTTATTGTGTTCCTTGAGGTCCCTTGAGAAATTTTCTTTATGTAGAAAACTTGTGAGCACTGTTTTTGTGTTGCAAACTACCAAGATACTGAAAAATCTAATTAAAATTGAAAGTTAACTCATTACTTTCCTGTGTCTCAAGTTCCACCACTAACAGAAGCCCACAGAGCTTTTGTTACTCAGTCACATGAGTCTTCTTTTTTGATAGTTCCAGACTCACAGACACAGTGGGAGCTGCCATATTTAAGGACAAAGTTTCCAGCATCAATTCCCCATGTTCTCTGAATGAAAGCAAGCCCCAGAGCAAGACTATGTGTTCATGAGAGGAAACTGAGTCCACTCTGCTTATGGGAAAGCATTATCATAAGGTTCATACCTACTTTTACAGGCTTTAAGAATTATATAATACTCTTATCTTTTCCTTTAAAAGAAAACATCTTGGTACCATTATCATTACTTCCAATGCTGAATACACTTTTGAATGATGGGTGTTTTGCGTGATTAAAAAAAAAAAAAAATCAGGTAGAATGTCACTGACAAACATGCAGGTCTAATTTGGAGCTACTTTTAACTAATGAGGAAATAAATAACTTGGTGTGTTCATCCATGCAAAGGATGAATTACTTAATGAAAAACAGTAACATTTCAAAACACTGATCACGTTGGCTAGTCTAATTCTGTTCAATAATGCATGCATATGCTTTCTTCTGGAGATGCAAACACTGCACCCTTCTAGGAAAAAAATAAGAGCTATTTCTATTTCAATAGTCCTTTCTGCTAACAAGATTTGGCATTCTTTCCATACGGTTTGAATGTTTTTTATACATTTATTTATTCACACCTTTCATTCTTATTTTGAGTTTTTGGTTGTTGATGATGATGATGATGATACTGTCTACTCTCTGTCTCCATTTGTCTCTGTTTCTCTGTCCCTCTGTCTCTCACTGTATGTTTGTGTGCTTATTAAGTACATGCAAAACGTGGTATTAAAATATATAGTATTCAGATAATAGGAGAGGAGGACCTCCCCTGTCAGTGAACATGGGGCAGGAAAGAGGGATAGAGGGAGGGGCCAGGGGGAGATGGTAGAAGGGGCTACAGCCAGGATACAAAATAAGTAAATTGTAATAAATAATAATAATAATAAAAGTGTATGAAAAATAAATATGAATAAAATAAATGAACAAATAAATAGACAGAGCAAAAAATAAAATTTTAACATGGCTTCATGTGGCATGACACACACAAAGACATCCTCAAGGCCCTCAGTGGAGACAGGTGCCACAGACATCAATGCAGCTCCAGCTCCAGAGACTCGGATATGTCCCTCAGCAGCAGCACACATGATGGACGTCAGCATGGCCTCAGGTAGTTCATGTCCCTGGCTGTGTCGCTGCTGAGAGTCCTGTTGATGTGGGTGGCCTGCGCTGCCACCTGAGCCCGTGTCGGTGTCTGTGTGCCACACTGCCACCAGGGACCATATTGGTGTTGGTATCCCGTGTTGTCACAGACCCCATATTGATGTTATTGGCTATGAGAGTGTCTGTGGCTCACGCTGTGCAGAGGAAAATATTGATGTCCCCTGGTCTGCGCTGCCACCAGAGACCGCACTGAGGTCTGTGGCACATACTGATGCAGGGTACCATGTGGATGTCTGTGGTCCATGTTGTCACCAGAAACGATGTGGAGGTCCATGATCGGAGCTACCACTGACTGAAAAGGACAAGAAAACTACTTTTGCAATGACATCGATGAAAGCAGATTCACAGTTGAGATAGTTTTCTGGGACAACCTTACTCTCTCTCCTCTCTGTCTTTCTCTCTCTCTCACACACACACAAATAAGGTAACACCATATACAGTATGTCATCAAAGAGAACTCTAAAATATCGTGATGAGGAATCTGAAATGTAGCTCTCCACAATTGGAGGCTTCTGGCAGGGTGTGGATGAGGAAGCACTCAGTTTTCTTCAAGCAACAGGCTACAGGGAATTTGACCATGATTTAGTGAGAATAAGGGCAAAACAAACTTCTCTCTCTCTCTCTCTCTCTTCCTCCTCTTCTTTTCTTCCTGATCCTCTCCTTTCTCCTCCTCTTCCTCCTTTTCTTCCTCTCATTCCTCTTCTTCCTCTTCCTCCTCCTCTTCCTTCTCCTCCTTTTATTTTTTTGTCTTTTCTTGTGGGTTGATAGGTCACAAAGGTAGAGAGAGGGTAGGACTTGGAGGACTGGAGAGTGAATGTAATTAGAATGCATGGTGTGAATTCTCCATTTAATCAATGAAAATGTTATTTCAGAAAAAAATGTATTACATTTTCTGAACTTGTGATTACTCATAGGAAAACAGAAACTAGCAATGTTGTTATTTTCCTAATTAGAGAGTTGACATTTAAACCTTACTAATATCTGAAATTTTTACTTTGGAACAAAAATAAGTTTTAGGGAACTTGAATAACATTTCTCTAAAATTAAATAACTTTATAATTTTTCTGACTGTGCTCAATATATCCAGATGATATTCAACTCCTCAACTGAGAAAAAAATATACATGCTTTTTTTTTTTTTCAACTGAAAACTGAAGAGAAGCCCTGGCATATTTCATAATCCTCACATTTGACCAGATGTGGCAGGAGATTGTGAGTACAAGGATGGCTGAGGCTATATAATGACCCTGTTTATCCAAAACCCAAGGTGAAAGGATGAAGCTTAAGAGAAAAACATTCACCAAGCAGGTCTCAAAGCCTAGACTTTGATTCTTAGCACTAAACCTGGAGCTTATGTATTCAAGCTCAAAGGATGCTGTTTCCATACATCTTCAGCCAGATGATATTTATAAATATTCATTCATAATTTTTTCATATACCTTGTTTGTATATCATCAAATATATTAATTTTTTTAGAATTCCTCTATGGCATATGAGATAACTATCTATAAGAAATAAACTCTCTTGCTTAAGAAACAAAATTAATCCTTATTAACCAAAGCGGAATGCATAAAGGTGAACTATCACCTCAGTTACATAGACTCAGTCAGATAAAGTCATAGATTCATTTCTAAAAAAAGAAAAAAGAAACCAGATTAAATGTCATGAAGCAAACAAGTTTCCTCCACACATTAGAAATATATTTTTTGTCTTCAAACATTTTTTTTTGCTCTAATGCAGAAAAAAAACATGCCATCATTTCTTAGAACACCAGAAAGAAATTTATGATCATTTCTTGGCATTTTCCTCACTTTTTACAAGCCAATTACGCATGCATAATCGGGAAGATTATTGGTTACCATGTTAGATTTTTTTAAACTTTTAGTTATGACTGCATAAATTACATATACATAGCATAAATAGTGTATTATTTGCATATTATATTAAATATAATATGTATTATAATAGTTATAAACAAATTGCAAGAGTTAGTCTTATTATTATTTACACATTGCATTCATTAAAGCACAGGCTTTTTATCCTATCACAAATTTAAGTTAATCTTTATTTTTACCCTGTCCATGGCTTGTTATTATTTATTTATGGTCTACAAGTATCATTTTAGGCAGTGTATATTTATATAATTATTATTCTCACCTCCTACCTCCCTGTCATCCTGGTCTCCTCTTATAATTTTTTCTCATGTTCATATCTATACATTTCGTTTCGTGATCTATACATTAATCTCGTGACCCACTGAGATTAATCACGACAACCTATGATACTCAGTTTGGAGATGTCCACTGGATATTGGTGAACTCAACAAAGGGTCACAGTTAAAACCAGTGACTGACTTTCTCCAATAATTAGAGATACCTGAGTACTTCAGAGATAAATGGTGGGGTCTGGTGAGGTCCTTCTTCCTTGACAGGCTATTGACAGGGCTAGTGTTATGTGGGCTAAGTGCAGGTAATTGCAGTTGATGTTAATTAATGATTACATTGATCGCGTCTAGTTTACAAAATTGTGGATTTCAGCCTCTCCTTATTGTCCAACTCTTAAATATTTCTCTCCTCTTACTCTGCAACTTTCCCTGAGTGTTGGAGGGAGTGATTTAAATTACTTGTTTAGGGCTCCACACACAGTTCTACCTTATTCTCTTCTATGCAATCATGAGTTTGCATTTACCAATGTTTGTTATCGAGTGACTCTTCAGATTTATGCCTGGAGCATTTAATCTAGAAGGCAGAGTACTGCTGTCTCAGTTCAATTAACCATCAGAAATATTTCCCTCGCGGGCCTACAACCTCCTCAAACCTGACATGTCAGCTAAGCTTATAATACCAGGCATTGATTCCCACCAACACACATGGGGTGAGTCCTGACTCCATTAGAGAGTATTTGGCTACCTCACCCCACAACACACACACACACACACACACACACACACACACACACACACACATACACACACACACACACACACACACACCATTCAAGCTGCCATTGCATAGGAGGACATACATTATTTACAACGGTTTTTTTTAAATATATTTTCTATCTTGGTTATTCCTTCCCAATTCCATATGCCCCATCCCCCTCATTGCTTCAGCCTTTTTTCCTACATTATTTTCATTCTATCCTTTCCACATGTGTTATACTACCTTCTCTTCTTTTAAGATCATCTTTCACCCTGTGCCTCTCAGTGTTCCGTGGCTTGTTCAAGTACTCCATTGTAAACACTCCATAATAAATAGTTGAATATATGAGAGTTATATGAAAAAGAACCCATTGTGTCTGTCACTTGAGTCCTGGGTTTTCTAACAAGGAATATTTTAATTTTAATTCCATTCATTTCTCTGTACCTTTCATTTTTTTTCTTTATAGATTTTGTTCTATTATGTATACCCATGTTCATTATCCACTCATTATTTGTTCGGCATCTAAGCTAACTCCATTTTCAAGCTATGCCCTAGACTGGGTAGCAATAAGGATGGATGTGCAGGCATGTATCACTATTATAGTAAATGGAGTCCTTTGTGTACATGCATATTAGTGGAAAGACTGGTCATGTAGGAATTTTATTGTAGTGTTTTGGGAAACATTCAGCATGTTTCACAAAGTGGCTGCACTCGCTTATATCCTCAATAACAGTGTGTACTGGCCCTACTCTCCCCATTATGCCAGCATTTATTGTTATTGGGAGTCTTGATGTTGGTCATTCTGAAAGGGGCAAAATAGAGCCATGGTTTGCATTTCTCTAATCGCTATTAATACTGACCACTTTCAAACTTGTTTCAAAGCTTTTACCATTCATGCAGAATTTCTATTTAGTACTGTAATCATGTTTAAATTGGAACGTCAGTTTTCTTGAGTTTTTTTTGTAAATTATAAAAACTAATCTGCTAGAAGTATAATTGGCAAAGACTTTCTCTGAATTTTTAATTTTTTTTATTAATTACACTTTATTTCTTTTGTATCCGCCCTCTAGTTCCCTCCCTCCTCCCTTCCCAATCCCTCCCTTTCTTTCCCTTCTCCATACATGCCCCTCCCCAAGGACACTGATAGGGGAGGGTTTCTTTTTCTTCCTTCTGATGCTAGTCTGTTAGGTCTCACCAAGAGTGGCTGCATTGTCTTCCTCTGTGGCCTGTTAAGGCTGCTCCCCACTCAGTGGGAAGCAATCAAAGAGCAGGCCAATTAGTTCCAATTAGTTCATGTCAGAGACAGTTCCTGTTCCCATTACTATGGAACCCACTTGGAGACTGAAATGTCATGGGCTACATCTGTCCAGGGGTTCTAGGTTATCTTCATGCATGCTACTGGGTTGGATTATCAGTCTCAGGGAAGACCCCTGTGCTCAGATATTTTGGTTTTGTTGCTCTCCTTGTGGTGCTCCTGTCCTCTCCAGATCTTACTATTTCCCACTTCTTTCATAAGATTCCCTGCATTCTGCCCAAAGTTTTGCCATAAGTCTCAACATCTGCTTTGATATTCTGCAGAGCAGAGTCTTTCAGAGGCCAACTGTGGCAGGCTCTTCACTTGTCCCCTGTTTTCTCCTTCTTTTGATGTCCATTCTCTTAGCCTTTCTGGATGGGGATTGAGCATTTTAGTCAGAGTCCTCCCTCTTTATTAATTTGTTAGGTGTACAGATTTTAGTAGGTTTATCCTATATTATATGTCTATATGAGTGAGTATATATACCATGTTTGTCTTTCTGCTTCTGTGATAGCTCACTCAGGATGATCTTTTCCAGTTCCCACCATTTACCTGCAAATTTCATGATTTTCTTGTTTTTTTATTGCTGAGTTATATTCCATTGGGTAAATGTACCATACTTTCTGTATCCATTCCTCAGTTGAGGGGCATCTTGGTTGTTTCCAGCTTCTGGCTATTACAAATAAAACTGCTATATAATCATGGTTGAGCAAACATCCTTATTGTGTACTTGAGCCTTTTTGGATATATGCCTAGAAATGGAAAAGCTAGATCTTGTCTGAGAAAGCACCAAATTGATTTCCAGTGGTTGTACGAGTTTACATTCCCACCAGCAATGGAGTAGGGTTCCTTTTTTTCCACAACCTCCCCAGCATGTGCTGTCAGTTGAGTTTTTGATCTTAGCCATTCTTTAAGGGTATAAGGTGAAATCTCAGCGTCATTTTGATTTGCATTTCCCTGATGACTAATGACCTTGAGCATTTCTTTAAGTGTTTCTCTGCAATTTGATATTCCTCTATCAAGAATTCTGTTTAGGTCTGTTTCCCATTTTTTAATTGGATTACTTAATTTGTTGTTTTTTAACTTCTTTAGTTCTTTATAAATATTGGATATTAGCCCTCTATCAAATATAGGGTTGGTGAAGATCCCTTTGCAATCTGTATGTAGTCGTTTTGTTCTGATGACAGTGAACTGTGTACTTACTCAATGGACATCTTCTTTTACAATGAAGAAGCTTTTTTCTTGTTTGTAAACTGTTGTTTTTATTTACTGTACTGGAGTCCTATTTGGAAGATGACAATATATATTGAAGTGTACTTCCTATATATTGTTTCTATAGCTATGTCAATATTATAGACTATGGATTTCAGAGACGTAGATTAGGAAAGAGAAATTAAAAACCTAGTATTATTAAATACCATTCAAATCTAGAAAAGAAAGAAATTTTTTTATCTATTAGTGATCATTGCTACCCCACAAATTTCTCCTAAATTCTGCAATTTAAAATAACTTACATATTACATTCTCTGAGTGGTCAGGAAGCTAAAATAATAAACCAGATAGCTTACACTCCTGTAATATTATAGTGTGACAGGCACCCAGGATTAGCACCATCTTTTGGACTGCAGAAACCTTCTTCAAGCTCACATGGGTTTTGAGAGTCTCCTTTGGTAATTGTCTAGAGGACTTGGCTCCTCATGTTGTGTATGTAAGTATATGTATATATATATATGTGCATATATATTTGCATATATACATATATGTGCATATGTATATATGTGTGTGTTTGTGTGTATATATGTATATGTATATGTATATATATGTGTGTGTATATATATATATTTACATATATACATATATGTGGATATATATATATGTGTGTGTTTGTGTGTGTGTGTGTATGTATGTTCATGGACCACTGTCATAGCTGACAACCAAAAGGACAAGTCATAAAAGTTACCAAAATTGATAGTTTTGGTCTTAACTCTAAGTTCTCGCATATCATTTCTACTGTATTCTGTTCATTAGAAGCGAGTCACTCTGCCCACTTTTCACTAAAGTGAAGGTAAGTAATGAGAGCATTAATAGTACAAAGGTATTTCCATGTAAATTTCTAGGAGACAACTTTAAGACAGGAAATAAGTTCTTTGACTATATAAATAATGTCTATAAATTCATAAATAACACATATCAGGTAATGCAGTACATGATGCTTCTCAGTGATATCAGAAATGTCACACAGTGAAGCCTCATTTATTGTTTCTACTCAATCTTATAGCCTCTAAGAAGTGCAATAAGAAAAATATAAAATAAATAAAACAAGGATTATATGGTCAACATAGTATTTTTGCTATTACATGCAGATAGCATGAAGAGATTACTTGAAACATCAGAAAATAAATGTTTATTGTAGTGCAGAGCATATTCTTAATTAGTGGGAGGATCTGAGTTCAATCTCCAACAATACAAAAAGTAAATAAATGAAAAGAATTACATAGCAATATACATATAAATATATTTGCTTTAATACATATGTATTATCTCTACGGTACAAGATATAATTTTTTACTGAAGTGAATCAAAAAGAGACTGAAATAAATAGAATATGTACAAGTGTGACTATTATAAATATTATCCATTCTTTACAAATCACAGAGAATTCCAACCAAGCTCAAAGCATAATTTTATTCCTCTAAAAATCAACATTTGATATTATTTACCATATGAAAACTTAGATGATGTCAAAGAAAGTGGGAGGTCAAACTGCCTCCATTAAGATTGTCAACTGTATCAAACAGACAACATGGTATCTGAAAACTTTAGGAAACCAGACCAATGTATAGGACAGAGAGCCCAGCCTCTTGCTGTGCTGCCCTGACAGCAGCAGTGGTGTTATTACTGCCATCTGGGCCAAATGACTCATCTGAAATCAAATGAAAACAAAAAACCTTGATCCTACCACACAAAAGTCATATGTACTCTTCCTAGCAAACCATTAATATTAGATGTAAATAAACAAAACCACAAAGAAAATGCCCACGGCTATCAGAATATGTAAGCCCATTGTAATAGATGAATAAATTAGAATTTTATAGCTGATAGTGAACTATGAGTGTTGACAACTAGAGAAAAATAACATTTAAGCATCGCAAACCTACAGGTAGTAAAAGAAGTTAGAAAGGAGAAGTCACTGGATAATTCCACCTGCACAAGTTTTATAAGTATAAAAATATTAACCCATAAGGCAGAAATAAGATATCTATCATTAGATAGAAGCAGAATAGCAATATGTTTGGATTGCTTCTGTATTTCAAGTAGCTTTTATTTTTATTTTACGAAATTTTCTTTTTGTGATATTTCAAGTTGCAACATCTTATATTTGAAGCCATCTTGAAATGATGGAAAATGATAGTTTCTTGATATGTACTCATGCTCTTCTCAGGCTTCCTCAAACCGTAAGACCTATGGGAAATTTATCAATTGTTCGATAAACAGTACAAGGCATTTAATGGAAATTGGGCTATTAGAAATTAGCCTCAGCACAAGGGTCTTTTATGAGACTGTTTCTCCAAACAAGGACTATGTATGGATGCAACCTGGAGCCCCTGCTCAGATGTAGCCCTTGGTAGCTCAGTATCCAAGTGGGTACCCTAAGAAGGGGAACAGAGACTGTTTCTGATATGAACTCGATGGTGGGCTCTTTGACCTCTCCCCCACCCCCAGGGAGAAGCAGCCTTGCTAGGCCACAGAGGAGGACTTTGCAGCCAGTCTTGAAGATACCTGATAAACCAGTATCAGATGTAAGGGGAGGAGGTCCTCCCTTATCAGGGGACTTGGAAAGGGGCAGGGAGGAGATGAGGGTGGGAGGGTGGAATTGGGAGGGAAAGAGGGAGTGAGATACAGCAGGGATACAAAGTTAACAAACTATAACTAATATTAAAAAATTAAAAAGAAAAAAGAAAAGAAATTAGCCTCAGATTATCCTGAATGAGGTAAATCAGACCGCGAAAGACACAATTGATATGTACTCACTTATAAGCAGATATTACCCATATATTACAGGAAAATTATACCATAATTCATAGATTCCAAAAAAGTAAGTAAAAAGGAGAAACCAAGGGAGGACACTTAAATATCCCTCAGAAGTGGAAATAGAATAGATAGCAGACATGTTTGAAGAATGCTCATGAAAGAACTGAGGGTGTAGAACAGACTGGTGAGAGGGGTGAGAGGACAGAGGGCTTGAAAAGAGAAGAAAAACTGTGGATAGCAGCATCTCGGAGACAAGCTGGAGACCTAAAACTGACTAGGCTCCTGGGAGGATATGCGGGTGACTCTTAGTAGCAGGAGTCATAGAGACTGAAGAGGCCACCCTCTAACTAGGCTAAGTGGAGGGAGGGGAATTGGGAAATACCAACCCACTTACAATAACTTTAATCCATAGTTTGCCTTTCCTACAAGGTGTGCAGGGACAAAGATTGAGCAGAGATTGAGGGGATGTCTAACTAAAGCCTGGCGCAACCTGAGATGCACCCATAAAAAGGAGCCAACCCCTCACACTATTAATGATACTCTGCTATGCTTGCAGATAGCATAGTTGTCCCCTGAGAGGCTCCACCCAACTGTGGATTGAAACAGATTGAGAGAGTGACAGCCAAATTAGGTGGAGTGCAAGGAGTCTTACGGAAGAATGGGGGAAGACTAGAAAGACTAGAATGGAGATGATCTGCATAAGAGAACCAACAAACCAGCTAACCTGAGAGAGGCGGCTTATGACGCAGCAACCAAAGACCATGCATGGACATGACCTAGGCCCCTTATACATATATAGACAATGCATAGCTAGGCCAACTTGTGGGTCCCCCTAGAAAGGGGAGAGGGAGCTGTCTCTGACACTGACTCTGTTGCTTGCTTTTCAATCATTTCCCTCTGTGGTGTGCTGCCTTGCCAGACCACAGGAGAAGAAGATGCAGATACTGTAAGTCTTGATTCCACTTGTTGTGCTGGTTTGAGTTGATAGGAGAAAGGCTCCACTTATCTGAGGAGTAGAAGAGGAGAGTAGGGGGAAGTGGGTGGGAGGATGGGAATGGGAGGAGAGGCGGGCCTATGATAAGGATTCAGAGTGAAGAAATAAATTATTAATTACTTTTAAAAAAGAATTTGCCTCCAGATGCCAGCATTTTTTTTAACTGAGAATATTACAACACGAAACATTCAGTCTACATATGCATAGGCATGGCATATGGACTGCTTGTTTTCACACACACACACACACACACACACACACACACACAAATTGGGCTTAGATAGGATGAGATAGCTGCTGAATTCTAGTAAAAAGGAGGTATACAAATCCAGAGAAATAGATAATCTATGCTTTGGATCTTACAAAAATCTCTAATTCTTAAAATAAATGGCAGTAGGAGATTTAAAAAAAAATCATTTACAAATGAGTTTATATTAGAAAATATAGGGAAAGCCAAGTTCCAGAATCAATGCACAGTTCATGGGGAACTAAACTTATTATGCAAATAAAAGCTCTTTATTTTTTTTTTCATTATTGTTTTTTGTTTTGTTTTGTTCTGTCTTTTTATTATTGTTTGTTAAATTTTTTGTTTTGTTTTATTTATTTCTTTGTTTATTTGTTATTTACAAGCTCAGGAATTATATTAGAACATCTTGAGAAATGGTACATTCTAGAAACAATACTTACATGATTCCTTAAGTAGATACTAAAAGAATGTGAATAAAAAATGGAGGGATGTATCCAGATTTAGAAACACCATTTCCTGCTTTGGAGGATAGCTCCTTGCCCTGATGTTTTATTCCACCGAGCACTTTCCAGATCCTTTACATCAAAATGGCCTTTTCCCTGTACTCTGCTGAAGCTTTGGTCATGAGTCTTTGTATCTGCTTTGAAAACACTGCTAGTTAGAGTCTTTCAGATGCACTCAGTAGAAAGAAGGGGAGTTAGTATGATGGGGAAAGAATAGGAGCTCCACAAGGACCAAATATATCTGGGCACAGGGTTTTTTCTGAGACTGACATTCAACCAAGGACCATGGATGGATATAACCTAGAACCTCTGCTCAGATGTAGCCTGTGGTAGCTCAGTAACCAATTGGTTTCCCATAGTGAGGGGAACAAGGACTATTTCTAACAGGAACTCAAGGACTGGCTCTTTGACCTCCCCACCCCCCAAGGGAGGAGCAGTCCTGTTAGGCCACAGAGGAGAGCTTTGCAGCCAGTCCTGAAGATACCTGATGAAACAGAATCTGATGAATGGGGAGGAGGTCTCCCCCTATCAGTGGACTTAGAAAGGGGCAGGGTGGAGATGAGGGAGGAAGGGTGGGATGGGAGGGAATGAGGGAGCGGGACACGGCTGGGATACAGAGTTAATAAAATGTAACTGATAAAAAAAAATAAAATTAAAAAAAATAGAAAATAAATGGCCTTTTCCCATTTGCTGCCTTTTTCCTTGACACACTCTAGTTTCCTATATTTTATACATATAATGTCTTAGTCTTGTGCATGAACACTATTGACTTTCTTTTACATTATTTCATTAAGTTAATGGATTTTATCTCATGTTCAGGTCATAGCATTTAACAATTTACTGGTATTAGAAAAAAAGATAAGCATCTGACAAGAGAAGGTGGGCACTATAGGGGCATTTCAAATTAATGGGCTGAGAACTAGTCAGCTTCTATTCTGAGTTAGTATCTTTTCCTTGAGAATCTATCTCTTCATTGCCAGAACTATATTGCCAATGCATATGAGTATAATTTCAGTTAATAGTAAATGTTTTTAATTTAATTATATTGAGTAAGGAAGAATAACATTTGCTAAAAACTGGTGAAACTCTGAGTATTTTCTTCAATAAACTTGACTTTTAATGTATTAGGAAAGTTAGATACATTCTTTATCCTTAGCCCAAGGCAAACTGAGTTCACCTGACTGATCTTAAGATTAAATCAGTATATCTACTTAGAAGTAACACTGCCAGAACATTGATCTGATGATAAATAATGTAGCTTGTACTTGAAGGCCATGTAAGTTTCCTTTTGCAGCATCTTACAAATACAGTTTTGTTGGTCCCCTAGGGAAGGGGATGAAGAAATCAATCAAGTAGAAAGACAGTGAGTTAAAAAATACAGATAAAATATAACAGATATTTCACACATTTTATCAAACTTCTTTACTTAAAAGACACGAGAATATTTTATATGATCTCTGTAATAATATCTTTTTCTACAATATAAATATCATAAAAGCATGAGTTACTCCCAACGTTTTTACAATTTACAAGCCAGAGCAATGAAAATGATAGTGATACCAAGTACCACACTTTATGTGAAAAAAAAAAAAAAAAAAAAGCTTACTGGAAAAGGTTTACATAAGACAATAACTTTAATACCAACATGACATACAGAATTTAAAGATAATCTATAGTGATTTATACTCTTATATAATCAATCCTACTCACCTTGAGTATAAGTGGAACCTAT
This sequence comes from Psammomys obesus, assembly GCF_907164565.1. Classification (NCBI taxonomy): domain Eukaryota; kingdom Metazoa; phylum Chordata; class Mammalia; order Rodentia; family Muridae; genus Psammomys; species Psammomys obesus. Next base: position 6,307,368 of record NW_026596244.1, on the reverse strand, counting down.
GGATATGATAGTTGTCATAGCCATGACTGTGTTACATAGTAAAAAAATGTAAATGCCATTAAGATCTCTAATAAGCTAATTTTGGTGAACATTGACTTCAGTGGAACTATTCAGAGACTAAGCAGCAAGAGGCAAGATCCTACTGACTAAAACAAAGAAGAGGACACCCAAGAAAAAGGCCAGGTGAAAGACACTTGATGGCAACTTCTAGGAGCTCTGCATGAACCTCGTCTGAAAGACGCAAGAGGTGGGAAATGTAGAGGAACAATAAGGTAAAAGGAAGTACCCAGAACTGCGTTGTTTGTGTTTCAGCTGGAAGTATCTTCTTATTAATAACAACTTCTTGTAATTTATACTTTTGATAAGTATCTTCTTATTAATGACAAATTCTTGTAACTTATACTTCTGATAATTATCTTATTACTGACAACTTCTTGTAACTTACACTTCTAATAAGTATCTTTTTATTAATAACAACAATCATTGCCCTTGCTATCTAAATATTAAAATATTAATATTAAAATATTAAAATATTAAGCCTACTTTCTCTTATTTGTTATGGAATTCTTTTTCAATTTTAATTTTTATATTAATTACAGTTTATTCACTTTTTATCCCAGCTATAGTTTCCTCCCTCACTCCGTCCCAATCCTACCCTCCTCATTCCCTCTGATGCCACTCCCCAAGTCCACTGATAGGGGAGGAATTCCTTCCCTTCCATCTGACCCTAGCCTATAAATTCTCATCAGGACTGGTTACATTGCTTTCCTCTGTGGCCTGGCATGGCTGCTCCCCTATCATGGGGAGGTGATCAAAAACCCAGCCACTGAGTTCATGTCAGAGACAGGCCCTGTTCCCCTTCTAGGGAACTTACTTGGACACTGAGCTGCCATGGGCTACATTATGAGTTGTAGGTTATCTCTATGCATGATCCTTCGTCTCAGTCTCAGACCCCTGTGCCCATATTTTTTGGTTTGTTGTTTTCCTTGTTGTTTTCCTTCTGTCTCCTCCGGGTCTTATTATCTCCCTCATCTTTCATAAGATTACCTGCACTCCACCCAAAGTTTGGTTATGAGCCTCGGCATCTGCTTTGTTACACTGCTGGGTAGAGTCTTTCAGAGGCCCTCTGTGGTAGGCTCCTCTCCTGTTCTCTGTTTTCTCCTTCTTCCAATGTCCATTATGTTTCCTGAGGAAGCACTATTCCTAATTGTCTGAGGAAGCACCAGATTGATTTCCAAAGTGGTTGTACAATTTTCATTCCCACCAGCAATGGAGTAGGTTTCTCCTTTCTCCACATCCTCTCCAGCATGTATTGTCACTTGAGTTTTTCATCTTGGCTATCCTGATGGGTGTAAGGTGAAATCTTAGGATCGTTTTGATTTGCATTTCCCTGATGACCAAGGAAGTTGAACATTTAAGTGTTTCTCTGCCATTCAATATTTGTAAAAGTTCCTTTACAAATATTATTGACTAATTAGCCGAAGTTTAATGAATCAGCTATAATATCTGAACTTTATCTGCTTGGACTAAAAGATGTGAAAATTTACATTGATTATTTAATTATCTGAGGAAAAATTAAAGGTGATATTGAGATACTATTAGTGAAATATAGTACCTTCTTCATTTGGCCGTGATTCTTTAAAACTAAGAAAAACAGTAACAATTATAATTTACTAGTGGACAAAGCACATAGTATAAACTCTAATATCAATATAAAACAAAGTTGTTTAAGTTCAAATACACATTCTTGTGAATTTGAAGTGATAATATTTATCTTTAACTAAGATATCTGAATTATGAACTTCTACATCTTTCTAAGTAATATTCACTCTACATCTTACTAAACTTAGAAATATAAAATAAATTTAATAAACCATCAAAAGATGAATGCAGAATTATCAAGTGAAATCTTCCATTATAGCAGTTCATGCAGAGAGGAGAATGCTACAATCACAGCAAATTGTCTATTCTGTTAGCACTCTATTCCATTCCTGTTACTGATCTCTTTTCCAGGAGTTTGAGTTTTTTAGATATCACTTTAAGCTGTTAAAATAGGATTTCACATTACTATTATTGTTATTATTATTATTTATTATATTATTTAATGTGTTAACAAATCATTAATTTTACCCATTTAAATGTAAAATAAAATGTTTCAAAAATATTCAGAGTTTTAGTAACTAAAACTTCATTTATGTACATACTCTAAAGGTTTCCTTAGTCATCTCTACCCTCAATCTATTTCCACCCTTGTTCCATACCTGAGCCAGACCAAAGATCTGTTCCCCACTGTTCTTTCACACCAGATGAAAGTATTCAAATAACACAGACACGGTTCATTAATAACAACTACTGGACTTAGCACCTAGTCTGACAGAAAGCCAAGAGCACTAACCTGTTGTCATGCTAGTTACCTGGACTGGCTTGTAAATGCTCTAACTCTACTGGAGAGTCTGTGGTGTGAGTCATAAGTTCTTGTGTGACCTTCTAGTATCTGTGGCTCATCAGCCTTCATACATTGGCCAATTCCAATGGGAGGTTGACCGTAGCATCTGCAGGACTCGGTAAAGTGTTGGATAGCCACACATTTAATTGTAGATATATTAAGCTCTTCAAAAGGGAACTCTATAGAATTCACAGATATCGACTGCCAGTTACCTCCTGTTGCCTAATAGCCTCAGCCTTGAAAACACACACACACACACACACACACACACACACACACACACACACACTATTTACATATCCTACATTTTCCATGCCATGAAATCACACAGTAGGTAGCCATTTGTGGTCTTTTGGTTAGCAGAGTCACTTTGAAGTTCATCCATTCCTGTGGCATGTAGCACCCTAATCTTCTAATCGCCCAATGAACATTGCACACATACAATACATTTTATGTGATCATGTATTCCATTTTGAACATTTGCTTCTCTCCACAATTTGGACTGTTGTGAATATTGGTATGAAACTCATGCCTGGGTCTGTGTAAAGATGGGTCTTGTTTTGAATACTGGGAATAGTGAAATTGTTCAAGCATACAGTAACTTCTTTTAATGTTTTCAGCAATCAACAAACTGTTTCAAAGTAATTTTCTTGCTTTGCAATCCAAGCAGTATTGTCATCTACCCAGTGTGGAGACGCATATGATAGGGTGGGCTTTACATTTTGCTTTGACCTTTCTTTTATTTCTATTTAATTTTAAGACTTTGGAGAAATTGTCAGCAAAACAATTTTCTCCAATATAATATTTTATTTATTTCATAGTAGAAAAATCAAAGGTATAAAAGATATTTGTCTTAATAATGAATGTAAAAATGGCACATACATTCATTGGAGTTTGTTATTTTGCATAATTAACAAGTAAGAGTAAGAAGACAATAAAGTACACATCACAACAAACGTAACATTTAGCTTCTAAGAAAAAGTAAATCAGAAGCTTGGTACTCGCATAAAAATATATAAGACAATAGACTAGAATAAAGGATATGGAAATAAAATAGCAAAGCTATGCACACTTACTTTTTGACAAAGAAAGCAAAAACATACATGAAAAAATGAGACAGCCTCTTCACCTAATGGTGCTGGTGAAACTGGGTTTCTACCTTAGAAGAATGAAATTATATTCATATATTTCCCCTGGAACAAAAATCAATTCAAAATGGATTACAGAACTTAATTTAAAATCTGAAAGGCTACAATGCCTAGAAGAAAGCATGTGAAATACTCTTTAAGTCATGGGGTAGGCAAGGACTTTCCGAAGAGAACATCAAACGCACAGAAAACAGGTCCAAGTACTAACAGATGGGGCATCCTGATGTGTAAACATTGTGTACAGCAAAAGAAACTATCAACTAGAAAACAACCAGCCCTCAGAATGAGATAAAATCTTTAACAGCTTTATTTAAGACAAGGGGATAATTTCCACAGCTCAAAATTAATTATAGAAATTAAATACCAAGGAAAGAAAACTACCAATCAACAAATGAACTAATTAATTAAATAGCTTTATTTAAAGAAACAAAAATTGATGATAGCTAATTTAAAATTGTTCCATATCCCTAATCATAAGAAAAATACAGGTTAAAATTTCTTTGAGATGCTATTGCAAACCAGTCAGAATGGATATTATCAGGAATTCTATAAACAAATGTTGGAATGGATGCAGAAGGAGAGAGAAATCTTTATTCATTGCTGGTGTGAGAGACAATTATGTGGCCATTATGGAATTCAGCTTAGGACTTCTTAGAAAAGTAAAAATAGAACTACCATATGACCCTGGGCATAAAGCCAGAGAACTTTATACCTTACCTTAGAGATCTTTTACCCTGATGTTTATTACTGCCTGTTTTCACTAATCTAAGGAAGTGTCATCATCCTAATTGATCAGTAGCAGATGAATGGATATTGAAAATCTAGTACATATAAAAATGAAATCCTATATAATTCTAAAAAAATAAATAAATACATTTACAGGAAAAAAGATAGATTTAAGAGTACATAATATTAAACAAGTTTATGCAATCTCAAAGTAAAATGCCACTTGCATCCTAGGCAATACACTGTGTGTGTGTTTATGAAAAAGAGAGAGAGAGAGAACGCAAAGGTACATGTGGGTCCAGTAGAACATGTAGAAAGGAGAACAAGAAGGTGTAAATATCATATGAGAAAGAAGGACAAATTCTGGTAATGGACACAGGAGTCATGAAAAAGAATGTGAAACTAATCTGGTAGCTTTAAGACTGTTTTGGACTTTTCATGTTTTTTTGTAGTAGGTACATATATAAGAATATAACTGTTAGTGAAAACCTGAAATTCAGTGTGAAGCTACATACTCTCACAATGCTTATTGCGACTGTACGAGTGTTCATTGAGATGAATAGTTTATTCTGCCTAATCTCATGTCACAATTTTTTTCAATTTCTTCATAAGAAAGTTTTAAGTAAATACATTATAAAAACCTTTTCAGATTATATGAGTGATTATTACTCATGTGAGGGATATTAACATAATTTAATGAAAATATTCAGAGTCCTGAATGCTTAGTCTAATGAACATATTAAAGTTTTAAAATCTATTTATCTTCCCTGCATTCTCTTGTGAGGTATTTTATCTGTTTATCCAAAGAGGACATCAGATATTCTAAATCTGTATGAGTTAGTGCACTGCACTATAAAGTAGATTTTCTTTTGTTTTTATTATTCTAAACTTGTGAATCAAATTTGATCAGTATTATTGCAATACAGTTTTCTTCAAAGGGTATGAAATGCTTTTTGATCAAATGAGAAATGATCAAAGTGCAAGCCCTTTTTAAATACCATGAAAGTATCAGATAAAGTGCTTTCTTCATTCTTTCTCCTTGAGATGGTTCTTTGATGACCCATTTAGGAGCGGCCTGAAACACCACACAGGGATTTTCATAACCAAGCATATCAAAACATTTCTACATCAATGGCATCACTATTCTGAGGGAATATATTCCCTTCACTTCAGATACAAAGTTCTTTTATTTACTTTTTGCAGTTAGGAAGTTTTATTATTTTTCTTATGACTGAATTTCCTCTGTTTAAATGTTCCTCTGAGTTGAAACCATCTTATATTGAAATGAATCTTTGAATTTATCAGTGCTAATAGTATCAGAAAAAAAGTTTAGTTATTGCCTAGGTGATATTTACAAATATTATGCCAGAGACACTTTCATCTCAGAATTGTCTCATACATAATCCTTAATATTTTTACTAATACACTGCACTTCCATATTATTATCAAATTAAATTTGGTTAATAGAATTTGCTAAGACTCTCTTACAAAGCTCACTCAAATTAGAATTAAGGAATAATTTATTTATATCAGTTTGCAGTTTTTGTTCCTATCAAAAATCACTTCCTTCTCTTCCCTAAAGAGAGAGATGAAAGATCTGGAGGGGACAGGAGTTCCACATGGAGAACAAGAGAAATAAAATATCTGCATGCATGCCCCTCCCCAAGTCCACTGATAGGGGAGGTCCTCCTATCCTTCTTTCTGATCTTAGTCTATCAGTTCTCATCAGAAGTGGCTGTCTCAGTTAAACTTTGATGTTCAACAATCAAAACACAAAAAGCGGAGTGGTGGAAAGGGGCTAGGTAGAGATGACAGAGTAGTGAGAGGGTTAGAAGAATTCAGATGATGTGCTTGGTAGCACGGCAATAACCCAAATGCACCATACACATGTATAAAACTGTGAAACATTTAATAAGTTATAGAACTATTAAAAGTTGCTGAGGTGAAATGCCTCATGTAAGGGGAGATACTCTATACACATATGAAGGTTTACATTATACTTGCTTACTTCAGAAAGAAATGACTACCATTTAACCTTATTTTCTCTATAAACAAGAAAAAAAATACCCCTGTAGGCAGTCTTTACACAAGGAGAGATTACCCCTTCTTGGAAGGAAAGTATTGAATTGGGGCTTTAGAATTATGATTATTACTTTATTGAACTGTTTGATGAGTCATTTATATCCAAGCAGACAAATTGCGATGTATTCTGTTATGTGCAATATTTCATTAATTTATTTTAGTTTTACCTTATACTTTCCTAGTTCCTTTTTCGCAGTGGAGGCTACTTCAGCTCACTTTTGTGTATTTTTGACTCCAAAAGAATGGGCTGAATACTTCATATTTATAAGCCTGGTAACCCTGACCTGGCAATTATTTAATAGTCATTTGAGAAAAAAGATTCAGTTGGACTGTATTTTTCCATTCTTTCAGTAATTTAATAAATAATTTAATAATCATATTATTATTTATATTTTCAGTGCACTTCAAGTGTTATAGATAACTATAGAACATACCAGTGAATTATAAGAGAAACAAAATAAAATAAATATGTTGTGCTCAGTAAAAATGAAATTATTAAATTCAAAGAAAATAGACTGTACACAATAGTCTCAGATGGTGTTGCCAAGTCCAGTAAGACTTGAGAACTGATCACTGAATTTAGCAAGGTGGAAATTAATAGTTGCAGATCAGCAGGATTACTACCTGCCTGGAATCATTTCAAGTCAGAGCAAGTGCTAAAGAACTGAATCTTATCCATTTGAACATGAGTTTTGTGCAGAATGATAAAAATTGATTTATTTGCATTCTTAAACATGCAGACATCCGGTTAGACCAGCACCATTTTTTGAAGATGCTGTCTTTTTTTTATTGTATGGTTTTGAATTCTTTGTGAAAAAGCAAGTGTTTTTAGATGTATGGGTTTATCTTTGGGTCCTCTATTCCACTGATCAACCTGTCTGTTTTTATGCCAATACTATGTGGTTTATTTGTTTGTTTGTTTGCTTGTTTTGTTTTAACTATAGCTCTGTAGTAAAGCTTCTAATCAGGAATGGTGATATCTCCAGAAGTTCTTTTTTCCATATGAAGTTGAGAATTGCTCTTTTCAAGGCTGTAAAGAATTGTGTAGTGTTTTAATGGGAATTGCATTGATTCTGTAGATTATTTTGGTAAGATGACCATATTTATTATGTTATCCTACTGATCCATGAGTATGGAAGAATGTAAGGATAAAGATGGAACAGAGATAGAGGAAATGACCAACCAATGACTGGCCCAACTACAGACCCTCCCTGTTAGAGAGAATCAACCCCTGACAGTATCAATGATGCTCTTCTATGCTTGTAGACAGGAGCCTACCATAACTGTCTTCTGTGAGGCTTCATCCAGCTGTTAGAAACAGATGCAGTGACCCACAGTCAAACAATAGGCAGAGCTCTGGAAGACTTGTGGGAGAGTAGGAGGAAGGACTGAGGAAGTCAGAATGGCCAATAACTACACACACACACACACACACACACACACACACACACACACAAAAGATATATAAAGTCAACTAACCTGGGGGTTGGGGACTCAAAGAGACTGAACCACCAATCAAAGAGCATGCCTGGGCCAGACCTAGGCTTCTTACACATATGTAGCAGACGTTCGGTTTGGTCATCATGTGGGTCCCCTAATAATTGGAGCATAAGTTGTCTCTGACTCTGTTGCTTGCCTTTGGATCCCTTTCCCTAGCTGGGCAGCCTTGTCTGGCCTCAGTGGGAGAGGATGCAGTTAGTCCTGCTGTGACTTTAAGTGACAGGGTGAGTTGGTTCTCCTGGGGGGCATACCCAGCACAGAGAAGGGAAGGGAGGAATGGGAAGAGGGGGTGTAATGGTAGGACTGGTAGGAGAGGATGAAGCGGCTGCTATCAGGCTGGAAAGTGTTTAAATAAATTAATGGAGAAAAAAGAATTGAATCTTTCTTATCTTGACATAATTATCAAAGTTGTTAATTTTTGTTTTCATTTCAATCTGTCACATCTTTAAGAATGAATGAAACTAACTGTACCTGGCAAACCCAAACACATTCTGGTAGAGCAACCAAATGACCCTTCAATGGATTTAAATGACTCTTTTCTATTAATTACACTTAATTTACTTTGTATCCCCCCATAAGTCCCTCCCTCCTCCCCTCTAGATCCCACCCTCCCTCTGCCTTCTTCACACATGCCCCTCCCCAAGTCCACTGATAGTGGAGGTCCCCCTCTCCTTCCTTCTGATCTTAGTCTATTAGATCTTATCAAGAGTGGCTACATTGTCATCTTCTGTGGCCTGGTAAGGCTGCTCCCCCCTCAGGTGGAGGTGATCAAAAAACAGACCAATCAGATTATGTCAGAGGCAGTCCCTCTTCCCATTACTATGTAACCCACTTGGACACTAAACTTCCATGGGCTACATCTGTGCAGGGGTTCTAGGTTATCTCCATGCATGGTACTTGGTTGGAGTATGAGTCTCTGGGAAGACCCCTGTGTTCAAATTTTCTGATTTTGTTCCTCTCCTTGTGGAGTTCCTGTCCTCTCCAGATATTACTATTTTCTTTTAAATTATGTTTCCATAGGGAAAGAGTACAATATGACTGGGAAGGCATGTCATGGCAGGAAAAGCAAGAAGCTGGATGACCCCATAATTTATTTATTATAATTATTATTATTTGTAAATCAGTACACAAGAAGTAATACACAAGAAAAATATACAACATTTTTAATCAATACACAAGAAAGATCAATACACCAGAAATAGAAGTATGACCAGGCTGTAAACCCTCAAAAGCCCACCCCCAGTGATAATGTTTTCCTGCAAGGTTTATTTCCTAAAATTTCCCTCTCCTAACCATACCACCCACTGAGAACTAAATGTTCAGATGATGAGCCTATAGATAACTTTATTATTCAAAGCACCCTAATGTTCTTTTCTTTTCTCATTTCTGTGAACAAAAGCATTAGAAAGACTAAGGATACAGAGAGATACTAGACACTTTAAAGAAGTAAAATTAAAGAATAAGGGAGCTTAATGAAGTGGAAAAAAAACCCTGACATGCCAGTTGCTCTAAGACAGTGGCAGATATCATCAAAGTAGGCATATGGGTGGTTGCGTCTACCCTGAAATAATTTTTGGCTATTAGAAATACTTGAGTATTTCTAAGCTTGGAATTACTGCAAGTGAATACAGTTAAGTAAGGAATAAGCAGGGAAGTGGAAAGACAGCAAATCGTGACATTATGAAAGATAGGGAATCTAATACACATAATTAGGGAAATAATGAGTTGAAGTGGGTGGAGGCAGACGAGTGAGAAAGAGCAGATAATTAAACACAGAAATAGAGTTAAAGACTTGTCAGGATTTTAGGAGTAAATTGAAAAGGTAGGAGGGTGATGTGAAAGAATGGAGGAGAATAATGCACGGGTTTCTAAATGGGAGTGGGTCAGGTAGGGTGGAGCACAGGTCACTGGAGGACATATTAGAGAAGAAGTCATGACTTACATGGGAATTCAAATTACTACTGAAATGAAATTAGTGACAGGCCTAAATAATGTAACTGTGACAGGTCGTAAAATACTGAAGAGCAAGAGTGAGCCCTTGATACCAAAAAACAAGAAAGTCTGAATTTTTTTAATTATATATATTAAACTATTTTATTTATCACAATTTATTCACTTTGTATCACAGCTGTAGCCTCCTCCCTCATCCCCACCCAATTCCTCCATCCTTCCTTCTCCTCCCATGTCCCTTCCCTAATCCACTGATAGAGGAGGTCCTCCCCCCCTTCCTTCTGACCCTAGCCTATCAAATCTCATCAGGACTGGCTGCATTGTCTTCCTCTGTGGCCTGGTAAGGCTGCCTGGTCCCCCTCACGGGGAGGTGATCAAAGAGCCAGCCACTGAGTTCATGCAGACATAGCTCCTGTTCTCCTTTCTGGGGAACCACTTGGACACTGAAGTGCCATGGGCTATATTTGTGGAGGAGTTCTAGGTTATCTCCATGAATGGCCTTTGGTTGGAGTATGAGTCTCAGAAAAGACCCCTGTGCCCAGGGTTTTGGTTCTGTTTTTCTCCTTGTGGAGCTCCAGTCCCCTCCTGGTCTTTCTATCTCCCCCTTCTTTCATAAGATTCCCTGCCCATAGTTTGGCTATGAGTCTCAGCATCTACTTTGTACCCTGCTGGGTAGAGTCTTTCAGAGACCCTCTGTGGTAGGCTCCTGTCCTCTTCTTCGTTTTCTGCCTCTTCCAATTTCCGTCCTGTTTGCCTTTCTGAGTGAGGATTGAGCATCTTATCAAGGGTCCTCCTCCTTAGATTCTTTAGGTGCACAGATTTTACTATGTTTATCCTATATTATATGGCTAATATCTACTTTTAAGTGAATATATAATGTGTGTCCTTCTGTTTCTGGGATACCTCACTCAGGATGATCTTTTCTAGTTTCTACCATTTGCCCACAAATTTCATGATTTT
>NW_026596244.1:6125959-6296546 GCF_907164565.1 Psammomys obesus | reverse complement strand
TTCTGGCTATTACAAATAGATCTATTATGAACATGGTTGGGCAAATGTCCTTGTTGTATAGTTGAGCATATTTTGGATATATGCTTAGAAGTGGTAAAGCTGAAACTTGAAGTAACACTATTTCCAATTTTCTGAGAAAGTGCCAGACTGATTTCCAAAGTGGTTGTACAAGTTTACATTCTCACCAGCAGGGGAGGAGGGCTCCTCTTTCTCCACATCCTCTTAAGCATGTCTTGACACTTGAGTTTTTTATCTCAGCCATTCTGATAGCTGTAACATCAAATCTCAGGGTGGTTTTGATTTGCATTTCCCTGATGACTAAGGAGGTTGAACATTTCTTTAAGTGTTTCTCTGTCATTTGATATTCCTCTATTGAGAATTCCCTGTTTAGTTCTGTACCCCATTTTTAATTAAATTACTTGGTTTGTTGGTGTTTAACTTCTTAAGCTCTTTATACATTCTGGATATTAGCCCTCTCTCAGATATAGGGGTGGTGAAGATCCTTTCCTAGTCTGTAGGCTGTTGTTTTGTTCTGATGACAGTGTCCTTTGTGTTACAGAAGCTTTTCAGTTTCATGAGGTCCCATTTATTGATTGTTGTTCTTAGAGCTTGTGTTATTTTAGTGGAAAAGCTTTGAAACTTAGTGATGATTATCTAGAAACAAAATGAGAGAAAAACAGAGGCTACCAAGCAATAAAGCTGGAGAGTAAACTATTCACAAGAGGAGCAGAGTTTAGTCAGGACAACACAGCGAAAGAGCACAAATGGTGATTTTGTTCCTGAAGTGCTGTGATCCACAGGCACACACTTGCGATATACTATATAAATGCAGAAGATGGAGTGGATTATTAGTGTTTCAGAATGGGATATAAGTAACAAGAGGTATTTTGGGAATTCTGGACAATGAACATTTATTGGAGAAAACAAGGATACTGAGCACAAAAAGGCCCATAATGACAGTGTATGGAGCTTAGTGGTGATGGAGATGAGGAAAGGGAGAAGCAAAGAGCTTCTCTATTTCAATCATATTCATGTTCTTTAGAAAACCATATTAATAGTCAGTATGAAATTGCCCTTCTCTTCCTGTAAGCCATGAAGAACTGTTCCTTGTGCATCTACCCCGAAATTTGTTCATATGTGGACAATATAAACTAATTCATGGTTACTGTCCCATCTTTATGCAGCCATGTTTATATGTATATACATATATGTGAATATATATACACATACATACATATATAAAAATATGCTACCATATCATTCCCTATATCCTTTTTATTTATTTTTTTTTTGCCTCATTTGTCTAGGAATTTTTTATTCAGTAGCATATATGAATGTGCCTGGTTCTTTTTGTTCTTATAATATATACCATTGCAGATGTATTTAGCCTGCCTTATACTGATAAATATCTGGTCTGCTGTAGTTTTATTGGTACATACTTCATTTTACAACGTTTATGAGCGTAGCATATGGTCTAAAACAACAAAAGCAAACTTAGTGCACAAAATAACGTATTCATTCTCAAAGTTAAATTGCACTTCTGAAGCCCTATGTCTCAGATTTCTGAGAAGTGGCATGAAATCAGTATGCCAATTTTCTAAACCTTTACCATCTTTCCATTTGAAATAAACAAATGTCTTACTTTACTCTAAAGATTTCCAATTCAAAGTGGACATTGTGGTAAGCATAAACACAGAGACACATACAAACCTTAAGAGATGTATGTGAAGTAGGCCTATTGGACATAGTGCAGGCTTATAATGCAAGATGTTCAAGAAACTGAGGCAAAGGGTAGCAAGTTCAAGACTTTTCTGTTCTAGAAAGCCTAATCAAAATCACTTTGTGCATTTTATTCAGATATACTATCAAAAATAAAGAATAAAAATAATCAATCAAGTATTTCAGTGTTGGGATTGAGTTCAGTAGTAAAACACTTGCCTACGACAGTGAGATATTTTTATTTTAATTGTTATTATTTTTATTCACAAGTTACTCATTGTATATCCCAATTGAAGTCCCCTCCCTCAACTCCCCCCAGTCCCATTCTCCCTCCTTTTTCCCCTAGTCCAATGAAAGGGGGAGTTCTCAACCATTGCCATCTGCTGATAGCTTATAGCTTGTGAAGTCTCTTCAGGACTGCCTGTATCCTCTGGCAAGGCCGCACAACCAGGGTCAACTGATCAAAGAGAGTCAACTGAGTTCATGATAGAAACAGCCTCTCCTTCCTTCACTCAGAGATCTACATGGAGACTAACCTGCCAATTGGCCACTTGTGGACAGGGAGTCTAGGTCCTCCGTTGGTACATCAGTCTTTGCAAAAAAAAAAAAAACAAAAAAAAAACAAAAAAAAATTAATTAAAAAAATAAAAAAATACCCCCCCCCAAAAAAAAAGCAAACAACAACAACAAAACAGGATGGGAGCCTACTACAGAGGGTCCTTTGTACGGATCGACCCAACAAACAGGGAACCGAAGCAGATGCTGAGACTCACGACCAAACTTTGGCCAGAGCGTAGGGAGTCTCATGGCAAAAGAGAGGGGTGGACATAGAGGGACATGGAAGGGACAGGAGCCCCACAAGGTGACCAAAAAGCTAAAGAATCTGAGCCCAGGAGGACAGTGAGATTTTAAGTTCAGTGCATAGCATCACACACACACAAACACACACATACACACACACACACTTTATTTTTGAAAATAAATAAATTAATTCCAACTTTGACCAAAGGAAATGAGTGATATTCATGAAGTTCCTCCAGCTCAGCAGTTTCATACATCTTTCTCCAGAATTAACTATAAGTGTGAACATGGCATAGCAGTCTTACTCTGCTGAGTACCCAAACACCAATAAGAACAGCTGGCACATAGGTTATGTGGTATCATGTGATATCTTCTCTTAGGCATGTGATATTTTTACAGTGTAATATTTTACTTGGTGATTTGACTGGGTTGTCTAAGGAAAGTTTAGTCTGGAAAATAATCCAGGACATCAAAACTCTCTTTATCCTTATCTTCATCTTCTATCTTTCTGCAAGACCTGTTGAAAGCTTTAACTACATTTTACAATGTCAAGCATCCAAATGACATATTCTAGATTTGATTGATGTTTGCTCTCTAAATACTCTCAGATGTGTCCCATGCCAAAGACAACATTCACACAGCTCACTGAACCTGAAGAGGTCAAGCTGTTATCTGCAAGATTTTGTCCCTACAGTCTAGTCTCTTTGGAGTAAGAAGGTACTCTGCAAGCTACTGAAAGAGAAACCTAGACACCAATCCAGCCACAAAGCCCTTCACCTACAATCTATCCTGCATATAAGATGTGTTGGGGCAATGGGGCATAGAACTCGTGGGAGTGGTCAGTCAATGTCTGATCTGATTTGAGACCATGACATAGTAGGAGAGGGATCCTATGTCCTACACCACCTGCATGGAACAAGACACTGGAGAGCCCACAGAGCTAGGGTAAACCAAACATGACTGGGGAAACAATCAATGAAATGATTTTTAATGATATCTTGCTATACTCATAGGTTGGTGACTTGTCCAGTCTCATCAGAGAATCTTCCCCTGGCAGCACATGGGAGCTAAGGCAGAGACCTGCAGGCAGACATTATGCATAGAGAATCCAATGGGAGCTCGACACCCATTTCCTACGCTCAGACATGGGAGGAATTATTTTAAAAGTCAGAGGGATGGAGGGCACCAGGAGAACATGACCCACAGAATCAACTAGGCAAGGCTCGTATGGGCTCTCAGAGACCAAGGAGGCAAGCATGGGAACTGCGTGGCTTTGCATGAGGTCTTCTGTTAGGTTGGTGGTTTTGTGGGATTTCTAACAGTGTGTGAGGGTGTATCTATGACTCTTTTACCTACTTTTGGAACTATTTTTCTCCTGCTGGGATGGCTTGACTAGCCTTAATATGAGGCCTTTGTCTTGCCTTGTTGAACCTTCTTTTGTGATGCTTGGTTTTTGTCTGTCAGGGGCCTGCTCTTTTCTGAAGACAAAATGGAAGGGGAATTGATAGATCTTGGGGAGAGTGAAGTGAGGAAAAGCTGGAACTAGTGGTAGAGGGGGAAACTGTGATGGAGATATATGTCAGTGAGGAGAAAAGTGTTTTCAATAAAAAATAATTAAATAAATAAAATAAAATTTCTCTGTTCCCCCTTTGACCTCTTTTAAGTTTTTTTTTTTAATCTCATTTATATGAGATAAGAAATTAAAGTAAAGAAAGGTTGCCTGAAAACATATTTGGTTAAACAAAAGGAGAGCCACAAAATTTTAAAATATAATGTGACAATCATACTCCATATTAATCTATTTCATGTAAATATCATTTTTCTCCACATAATTGAGGTAGAGTCAAAGATTTCTTCTTGAGTTCTTTTGGGTTTCAAGACACAATTTCTAGGGACATGATGTCAGTGTCATGATGTCCCAGGAAACAATAAAATTGGAGAATAACTCTCCTTCCCATTCTCCTGTCTTGGACCTTCTCATGGCCCCTAGCTGATTCACCTGTGTTGATGTCAGAAGTCTAATTCAGATTCATTTGCCCCTGGAAGAAACTCTGTGAAATAAACAGACTCCAAAACTCCAAAATAATATCACCAGAGTCCTTAATGATGGTTTTAGATTCTAAGAGTAGCTTTCTGGTATAATTTCCATGGCTGGCATTATGTGAATCTATACATTTGTAAAAAGTTAGTGTAGCCTGCTTTTTCCTTTACTCACTTAGTGGAGGCTCATCTTGAAAGATTATCTGCCATTGTATGCACAGCTTAGCACATGGGAATTATTAAAGTTAATTGAGCAACTCAGTTCCCTTTAGGTAAGCAGATCACACAGAAATGGGTATCGAGGATTCTAAGCCAATACCAGAAATAAACAAAACTTTATAAAACATACCTCTGTGGTCCATATAAACAAATAAAAAGGCATGAATCAGGAGTCGGGCCCAGGACTGCTGACAGTGAGCCACATTCTCTAGTGTAGTGATGAGAAGTGCATTAGCAAGATGATTTTACGGTCACTGCCCCCACAGATTAATTCTCCTTTGGGAGATTTCAGATGTAGGTCTAACAAACGGTATTTCATTTATAGTTCGTTTTTTTATAAATACATGTGTTAAGGTGTTTTTTAAGTAGAAGAATGTGACTAACATGGCTAAATTCTACCTTTGTAGGTATTCGTACCTTTAGAATCACTTCCAACCTACTCTTCTTCTTCACTTCCTCTCTGGATCTCTCTGTCTCCTTTCCCATCCTTTCCTCTCCTTTTCCTTTCTTTTCTTTCCTCTCCTTTCCTTCCCTTTTCTTTCTTTTCTCTCTTTTTTCTCTCTCTGTCTCTCCCTCTCTCTTTCCTTCTTTCTTCATTCTTTCTTTCCCTTTCATATATATGAATATTTTAATATAATAAACTCAGTGATATTCACTCTTTTGCATACATACCTGTAGGTCTTAATGTATGATCACATGACCATTACCTCAGTAATAAAAAGGACATAAACCCAGTGACTCTTCACTGTTCCTTTTGACATGTTGCCCTGCCATCTGTAGAAGAGAGTTCACTGAATGGAGTGCACCTTCACCTTATACTAAACATTCTTCAAAGACTGATTGACTGGAACTTTGGAAATCAAAGAGCAGCGGCATGGGAGGAGAAGAGGGAGGGAGAGTGGGATTGCAAGGGGATGAGGGAGGAGGCTACAGCTAGGAAACAAAGTGAATAAATTGTAATATAAAAATTTAAAGAGAAAATAGTCAGGAGATAAATTATCTTGGATTTTTTTCACATATGTATGCACCATAACATCTCTGTGGATATTAGTAAATCCTTTGGAATTTGCAAAAAGACTCTATCATCTATCAAACCTTAGTTAAAATGTGATTGTATTTCATCTAAGGATTTTAAGGGTTCTCGACTAGGCTGTAACCTGTCTACCTGGTGCATCCACCATTACAATCAAAAGGTTTGATTACATTCTTTGTTTTGTTACTTAAAAATATTTTGGAAAATTGTTGCCATATTGTAACACTGTATATAGGGCAAATTGAATCCATGCTCTGAGAAAATTGTTATTCATTTTAACTCCAGTCTAAACTATCTCTTTTTCCCTCTGATTTGAGAGCTGTGTTTTGCAGTGAACGTGCCATGCTAGACTTTCCAAATCACACACACACACTCACACACACACACACACACACACACACACACACACACACATATATATACATATAGTTCCTGTAGAATTTACTCTTGAGGAACACAAGATGAAATGTGTTACATGGTGTCTAGCATGCATTTTCTGTCATCATACAAACCTAAAATTCTATTTTTGAAGTATTGTAAGATTGTCTATGCATGCCATACTTTTTCTTAGTTTCATTAACATTTCCCAAGACTTGACTTAATGTTAATACTTTCTTTTTCTGCAAATGTCCTTTTCTACTTCAACCATGGATTTCTGTCTCCATCTCTCTCTTTCTGTCTCTATATTAATCTCTGTTTCTCTCCTTCTCTCTCTGTCTAGCTCTCCTTTGTTTTCCTCATACACGTGATCAATATATTGAGCAGACTGGTAACAGAATGTTCATCCTTAATATCCCAATGGTTTGGGGTTTAGGGAAGAGACTCAAAGAAAGATAGGGAAAAAAAGGCATGAAGTAAAAAGCAAGATTCATATAAAGATAAAATTAGGGAGAGATTAAGGAATGAAAAAATGTGTTGGATGGAAGAGAATGCTATCCTGGATTTTTTTGTTGTTGCTGTTCAAACTAATTTTGTTACAGAAAACAAAACAGTGGCGATAATGGTATCAACATTAACTATATTTCCTGAGTGTTGACATTTTACTTAGCTGTTTTTGGCTATTTATAAAAATGCATAAAGACCTTTAATGTCTTAACCAACAAAATTAATTGAAATATATTAAATACTAAAATTTAATAATAGCAATGGTTATATGAATACATTTTCTAATTTTACGTATTTATTTGTTTGTTTCATCATTTACTTTTCTCTCATATATTACATCCCTACCACAGTTTCCTCTTTCTTCATTCCTGCTGGTCTCTCCCCCAGATCCACTCCTCCTTTGTTTCCCTTCTGAAAAGAGCAGGCCTCCCAGGGATATCAACCATATAAGATGTAACAAGTTACAATAAGGCTGGACACATACCCTCCTGTGAGTAGGATGCTTCTGTATTACATAGTTTTGATAGTCAAAGTTACATCGTCCTGTTCTAGGTGAGGTGGTGCTTAAACTTAAAAGAAGTTGTTCTCAGGGCTTTTTAGGTCATCATCTGAACTGTGACAGCTGTAAAAAGCAAAACTAGGCTTTCCGTGCTGAACATTCCAATTAAGGAAACAACACTGCAAGGCAGAGGATAGAGATCTATTTGATGTGTCCACACTGAGAAGAGAAATGCATAAAGAGGGATAGTGACCCCAAGCTGTTAGACAATTAGGATCTTGACATGAACATTAGGTTTAGTGATAGGGCGAGAAACCTCTGTAACTAAGCAGTTCTGGTCAAGATGTGGACCTGTCCTTTGCTGACCCATCATTTACTACAGCAGAGTCGGTAAAGCAAGATGATTCAGAAAGCTGTCCAGAATGTGGGAAATCCCTTCTTGGAGGAACATGGCCACTAGTACATCCGATTTTCAGATTCTACAGCATGGCAATAGTGGAGAAATTCTAATTTCTTGGAACCCATTATTTTAATAGTTTTAGAGCCAAAGGAAGGGCATAGTGTCTCTCTAGAATACATTCTCTCCTGCCAAAATTATTACAATAATTGATGGATAAGTGTGTAAATTGGTAACTTACTATAGCACAGAGCCAAATCCAAACTTCCCAATGAGAGCATAGCAAAGGAATAAAAACTTTGACAAATGAGCCCTGGCCTTTACAATGTGTTTGTGCGCTAGAAATTAATTAAACCACATCTCTATCCTAGCCCTTTGTAGGTAACAGGGGCACACTGTGTCTGATGCCTTGGTCTTGGTATAAGACCAAGCGAAGAGTGCCAGTAAATTTTAGTAAAATGCTACAGCTCAATGGGCAAAGCTGGTGCACTTTTAACAAAGACAAGGAAAGCAATTATGTAAATCTGAGCCTTCTGAATTGCAAACTAAAATACTTAAGCTGGGAGAAGAGAATATGCTGAAGTTACTCACAATGCACAGAGCATTTTAAAAAATAACAAGTAAAGTTCAGGCATCTCTTGAATATGAGCTTAAATATTTGCAGAAATTTTTAAAACACAGGACCTAGGAGATGGGGGGGAAGGAGAGTTGTTTAAAATTTAAATAAAGAAATGGTATTAACACAGAGTTAATTAGTTTAGCTTAATTTTTGGAGATGTGCCCTCACCTTGTTGCTTATGTTTGCCTTGATCTGGGAAGAAGTATTCCTGCTTCACATTCACTGCCAGATTGGACAGCTCTACTCTGCCCTGGCTAACTCTAAGATTCTTAGCAATTCATAGGCTAAAACAACAGCAACAAAAATGTAATTCAGTATGAAATAGACATCAAGTCCTAGGGTAACAAACGTTCCTGGATGCCTTTTTTAATTCTAAATATATTCAGTTTTTTTTAAATTCACCTTCATTTTCATTGCTTGACTAAAAAGAAATAAGCTCTTGCTATTAATTTCATAAACCTAGGCATAATGAATGCTTAGTGCTTTTAATAACATAGTTGAGGTTAATAAGAATATTACTAAAAGATTCTTCTTTGTGAACCTTATTATCAGGGCAACAGTGATTTAAATGAAGATCATCATCTTGCATTCTCAAACTCCATCTACTGTAATCCTATCTAATTTATTGGCCAGGCTTTAATATATACACAGGCCAACAATTAGCACCTTAAAATATTTCTGTAGAATTCACAGTTTAGCTGGTGACTATTTTAAGTAAGGGTGTTTGCTGCAGGTAAAGCTATCTAGAGCTTGACTGGGAGTTTATTATTTTAACTGTTGGCAAAAGGCCTCCATTTCTAGTTGTTTAAGGTTTTGAGGCCTGAGACCATCCCAGAAGGAAGGAACACACAGAAAACGATGAAGAAGCTACAAGTTCTCAGAAGCAATAGGATATCACTGATCAAGCATGCCATGCATTCCTTCCTTCTCTTACAGCATCACCTGGGAACAGTTTGGAGGCTGGTTACCAAAGGTTATTAATGTAATTGTGTCTGTTTTTTTTTTATTAATTACAATTTACTCACTTTGTATCCCAGCTGTAGCCCCTTCCCTCATCTCATCTCAATCCCACTCTCCCTCCCTCATCTCCTCCTATGCCCCTCTCCTATGCCCTCCTCCCCACCATCTGAACCTAGCCTATTAGGTCTCATCAGGACTGGCTGCATTGTCTTCCTGTGTGGCCTGG
Organism: Psammomys obesus; assembly: GCF_907164565.1. Lineage (NCBI taxonomy): Eukaryota > Metazoa > Chordata > Mammalia > Rodentia > Muridae > Psammomys > Psammomys obesus. Next base: position 6,287,148 of record NW_026596244.1, on the reverse strand, counting down.
TAAGGTTTCTCCCCCATCAGGGGGAGGTGATCAAAGAGCCAACCACTGAGTTCATGTCAGACATAGTCCCTGTTCCCATTACTAGGTAACCCACTTGGAGGGTGAGCTGCCATGGGCTATATCTGTTCAGGGGATTGAGGACATCTCCATGAGTGGTCCTTGTTTGGAGGATCAGTCTCAGAAAAGACCCCTGTACCCAGATTTTTTGGTTCTGTTCCTCTCCTTGTGGAGCTCCTGTCCCCTCCAGGTCTTTCTGTCTCCCCCTTCTTTCATAATATTCCCTGTACTCTGCCCAAAGTTGGCTATGAGTCTCAGCATCTGCTTTCATACCCTGCTGTGTAGAGTTTTTCAGAGGCCCTTTGTGGTAGGCTCCTGTCGTGTTTCCTGTTTTCTCCCTCTTCTGATGTCCATCCTGTTTGCCTTTCTGAGTTATGTCTGTTTTTACTTGGGCAGAAAAAAGGGCAGTTAATATAAAGGAGAGGGAGGAAGTCAGAAGATGCCTTTCTTTGTTCCTGCTTAGTTTTAGGACAAAGGATGGATACTAAGGAAGAGGATCACATTCATGAAACCTCAGGCAAATTTATGTTACTCTTGTTGAATATTCCTTTACAAATTGTCAGCATTCTCTTTCATTTTCTGTGAATGGGTGTTTTACCTTCACCTTATTCTCAGCACTATGTGATGTTCCTGGTGACCATGGAGGCCACAAGAGGTAGAATCCTCTGTAATTCAGGTTGTAGATTTTTGTGAGCAGATGTGTGGATGAGAGCTAGATCTGGGTCCTCTGGAAGAGTTGCCAGGGCTCTTAACTCCTGAGCCAAATATACAGTTTCCTTTTTCAAAGTTCTGACATAAAATGTCCTGAAGAGCAGAGTAAACTTGTGATATCTTGCTCCCCCTCATTGTTGCCAGTTTCCCTAGCTGAGGCTAGGTCTGAGATTCTAGGTGAAGCCCAGGCCAGAACTCACCACACCTGTGGTGTGAAAAACACTCACTGAACTCACCTGTGAAGAAGTAAAACCACTAAAACAAGTGGCACTTTCCCTGTGCCTCTCTTTTCTCCCAGGATTCTCTCTGAGCCCTCTCCTGGTAGAATTATTTGGTAGAGAAATAAGAAGGATTAGCATGTACCTTCACAGGATGATAATAACGAGTTAGTTACATAAGCTGTTGGCTTCCATTCAGTGGCAGAAACATTGTATATACTTTTATCATTTTTGCTGGAGTTTGAAAGTTTTTGTACCTGAGAAATTCACAGGCTAGAAAATTGCCAGCATGGTTATTTGAGATGGTGGCAAGTTTTAAGTGGTAGATTGACTATAAGTTGATTGTAGCATGAAGGCTTTCTCTTGTCACTGATGAATATGTGTGTTTAAGTGTGAGTTGTCACTAATATAGGTTGCTGTGTTGAATTTCACATGTAAGTTTGTTCCTTGTACCTCATCATGCTATGCTCTAGTCAGAAAAGACTTTGGTATATACCTAGCAGGTGGCAGCTAGGCACCAATTTTGAACAACTTCTAAAACTGTGAGCTAAATAACCTGCTGTCTTCATAAAATACTCATTGTCAGGGACTAACACAAATCTATTCCCATAACAGGGAAACTGTGTTTCAATAGTCATGATACCCAGTTTGAAGTTAATGTTAATTACTTTTAAATTTGAATTCCAGTCTCACTGTAATTTTCTTCAGTGCAAGGTTAAGTTGTAAAGTGAATCATCAATGATAATATTTACACAAGATAATTGGGGGCATTAGAGGAAAGGAAAAATAGGAGTCAGACATGACTAAGAAGGGAAGTAGACTATATAAATTCTACAATTCTAACACGATAGAATTAGTGATTATAGACTTTCACTTGTCAGAGTGAGCCAAAATTCAATACCTGAAAATCAGAGTACACGAATGGTTTGACTTAGATTGCGTGTTATGATTCTTCCTTAATAACTACCATCAGACCAGGCTTAGGGGCTTGCACCTGTAATCCCAGAATTCACGAGGCAGAAGCAAGCAGATCTCTATGAGTTAGATGCCAGCCTGATCTACAAAGTGAGTCCAGCACAGCCAGGGCTACACAGAGAGAAACCATTATTGACAGAGATAAAGAGAAAATTACTATCAGACAAAGATAATAAAAACATAGTCTTTTGTGTCCATATGACGCCTGATGACGATTAAAAAGTAATCTTTTGTGTCCATAGAAACAATAAAGGGAACACAGACCAGAGCTCAGAGATTGTTGTGGGAGCATTGTAAAATAAATAAATTAATTAATTAATGGAAAAAATAAGAGTTATATTAGATACAGCTGTGCTATAACACAAGAATGGAAATGTGATTTCCAATAAATTTAGCACTCAGTAGAAGTCCCAGTTGAGTTTCTATCCACTGGAAATGAAGTTGTTTCCTTTATGGGAGCAAGGTAATTTCTGGCAGAATGTCTGTTTGGCTTAATTTAAGGACAGCATACACAATAAAACAGTGTAAGAGTCTGCATGAATTAGATTTCCTGAGAGTCTGCATGCCTGGTGCCCATTATGAAACGTAATGCCTTGTCAGTGATGATTAAGTCCTGACACCTGAACTTCACCTCCCAAAGATCATGTCATTCTGGTTAACTTGGTGAAGCGATCTCAACAGGAGCATATCCTGTATTCACACACAGCCCATAAGAAAGACACCACAAACACATATTCACACCCAGCCTCCAGTAAAGATCCGCTGCAGACACATTCGAGTATTCTGGCCATCCCTTCCCCACTGCATTTGTCAATGTCTTAGTGGATGGATTGTCTTCTTGGCCCTATTAGGGATGCAATGGAGGGTGTGATGTAGGCCACACATGATAAATGCACTCTAACGCTTCACTCCCAGTACTTCTTTCTTTGGGGACTCTTTTAGATTCTTGTAGGATTTTAGCCTTTTTAAAATAACATTTAGGTCAACTAAACAAACATTTTGTAGATATTTCCAGGTGATCGGGTACCTTGCTATACCCAGCAGCCAAAGTAAGTAGAGCTTTATCAATATGCACAGGATCAGGAAACTCAGTCCCAGGTCTGCTTAGGGAACAGCTACTACAACACAACGAAAGACTAGGAGATTCAAAGAACACTTACTTCCTCACTGCATGAACTCTGAATCTTGCATTTAATTTTTGCAGAAAACAAGAAATGAGCTAACCAAGGAGAACTGTATCCATGAAGTCTTAGTACTGCATCATGGAGAAAGACATAAAGGACAGGATTAGAAATGAAGCAGCATAGCTTAGTTAATGATGCACATCTCTGACATGATTTTAAAACACTTCACTATTATACACATTATTAAACTGACTTTTCACATGTTCACATTGGTAAACCAAATTGCCATAGTTTTAGGCTATAATGACTTTGAAATATGGAACCTTTTGTAAGGTTAAATATGTTGAAGACAGAATCTGCCATAGATGGCATGCCAAAGGCACAAGTACTTATTTCAATAAGTTTGGGTTAGTTTATTGAACATCTCGCAATATATTTAAAATGTGATATGTAAAATCTCATAACAAAATTATTTTGTGTGTCAAATATCCTAGTCAAATAAAAAAAATCAAGTAATGTTTTAAATTGCAAAGCTATTCCTTGCACATGGGCCATGCTAATATTTTCTGTATTGTTCCAGTTTTAGTATTCGTGCTGCCGAAGTGAGCACACTGAATTTTAATCTTACCCCTTGAAAGATTTCTAAGTAAAATATTTTTTAAAAAATTAAAAATGATTATTTTAAAAGCATACATAGAAAAACATATATAAGCATTAAGATTGCAGAAAATATTTCTCTCCGAAGTAGATGGTTGCCTTTAGCCCTCGGGAAATTTGAGCAGGCATGAAGAAAACTGTATCCTATTTTGAAGACTATTTGAGCATTCAGCATAAACTAAAACACACAAAGCATTCAGCTGTACCTCACCCTCATGAAAAAGCAGGCCTTATTACCCTCATAAGCACTCTAATTGCTAAGTTCAGCTTTCATGTTAGGTTTATTTGATTATATATCTTTAAAATTAAAAAGCAAGGAAAGCAAACATAGAAAAATTGTTGGCTTTGAAACTATTCGACCAATAAGAAATGATTGAAACCCCAGATGTTTGCTGAAAACAAGACTGGTTCAAAAATGACTACAACATTCATGAACTTGAGAAAAGTTACTCAAGTAAGGTCTTAATATTTCAAAGCAAATGACAATTCTTTTTATTTTCCAAAGAATTTCATTTTTAAATTTTATTTTATTTTGTTATTCAGTGCTAAAAGAGTCATTTTATTCCAAATAAGGTACTTTGTGTATATCTTGCATATCCCTCTACTCTACTCTTTCTTCTTTTTTAATTAAATTTTATTTTTTAATATTAGTTACAGTTTATTTACATTATATCCTAGCTGTATCCTGCTCCCTCATTCCCTCCCAATACCACCCTCCATCCTTCATCTTCTCTCTACTCCTTTTCAAGTCCAATGATAGAGGAGGATCTACTCTTTCTTACATTACTCTTCTTTCTTCCTCTAGACAATTTTATTTCCACTATCATGCCATCTATACATATGCATTTTGGTGTATCTATATGGAATCTAGACCCCACAATTAAGAGAAAACATACAGTCTTTCTGAGACTGATTTAGTTTAATTTAAATGATTATCTTTATTGCATCCAAATTCTTGAAAATTATATAACTTTAATTTTCTTTAATTTTCATTGGATATATAGCTCAGATTTTCCATATTTATTCTCCCATTAAGGTATGGTCAGATGGTTCTATAACTTAGATATTATTAAAAATGATATATTGATATGGAAGTATTGATATGGAAGAATCTCTGGAATATATTGGCTTGGAGTCTTTGGGAGTTTGAGGACCTTAAGATGTGGAGCTTTCCTGTAGCAAGTGTGTCAACTGACTTTTTGGTAGTTTGTAGCCTTGCCCCACTGTGTTCAGTTGAAAGGTGATCTCTTGGCTTCCTTCTAGAGACCAACCAGCACGCTTGCCCTGCTATTAAGCTTACCCTGCTATTATGATTCTCTGTCTAGGATCATAAGCCAGCATAAAAGTTGCTTTTGCTTGTAGCATTTTAACATAGCCACAAAACTGTAAAGAATGAACCATTGCATATTTATTCTTATTTTATTTTATTGGAAGAAAAACAGTAAGTGTGGCACTTTATTTTTTATATTTTTATCAACTTTTTAATTTTTTTTAATTAATTACACTTTTTTCACTTTGTATCCTCTCTGTAGCTCCCTCCTCCCCTCCCAATCTCTCCCCTCCTCCTTCTACGCGTGCCCCTAGCATATTTCTTTTTGTTTGTTTGGAAAGCATGAATCATTAACATTATTGTCTCTAGATAAGAAAGACCTGATGACGTTCTTTGCCATACAATATTTAAAAGCCACAGTGCACTTTCCATATTTTTTTTTCCCAAAGGTCAGAAGAGTGAGGTCATATTTTTAAGGGTTTTTTTTTTCCTTTATGTTTAGTATGATAGGATGTGCAGGAGAAGGCTGTCAAGAACAGATAGGCAGATAGGATGACTGTCTGCTTACAGACTTTGTTGCATCTTGATGTTTTATAATTAGACAGGTGTCAGATCCACTCTGAAGAGATCTATCAAAACATGTTAAAATTTTTTCTTCTTGTCTCAGTTTGACAGAATTGACTGAAGGGAAAATTGAATAAAGGGACATGCTTTGTTTTGTATTTCAGGTATTACCAAAATAAAAAAAAAAGCACAATGAAAACTAGAGACAGAAAATATACAATGCATTGTATTAACCTGTAACAAACACTGATGTGGCAATGTACACAGAGAATATACTTGAGGGAGGGTTCTGAGAGCTAAGTTTGGTGATTTGTTAGGACCAGTCACCTTGGCTTAAAGAAACATAAATATAGAAACGATTTGCAGAGTAAATATATATTTCTTATAACTAATCGAAATAAATGTGTGAAGCAATGAGAGGTTTTTGTATCTCAATTTTCTCAGAATTATGTTGAATCTTTGATCATTCTTGATCCACATCTACAGTGAAGTATTATTTATGAGTCTTCATTAGTAAAGTGGTTTATCATCAATATATGCCTGAAAGGGCACATTTTGTTTCTGAGAAACAGTCATGAGAATGAGCATCGTTCTTAGATTCTCTTTTATGCCATGTTTTAGTGAAGTCATCATGTGATAGAAATAATCTAAGTGATTGGAGTAACAGCTGTTAAAAAACACAGCAAGTTTGCATGTTCTACAGGGGGCAATGATATACAAACACACATGGACTTAACTGTGAAAGGCACTGGAATTTATCTTTCTGATTTTGTTTATAGACTTGGAACTGTTCAGCTCTTTGCTGTTAGTCCATGTTCTGAGAAGAGAAGGACACCCATATTATTCTATCTTTTCTATATCTTCATCTTGTCCCATAGAACTGACAATTCGAGACTTTTGCTAAAAATCATTGCTCATTATTTGGACCTACAAACTTACCAAAAACAAGGCAAAAGCCTGTATATTTCCTTTTTTCTTAGGTCAGATTCCCAGTTCTGCTTAAGCATAAAAAACAGAAAACAAAAACAAAAACGAAAAAACCTCAAGAGTCTGTCTCAAAACCAAGAATAGCTAACTTATTTATTCATGGTCAAAGATGAAGACATAAAAATAAGAATAGTTGTCTTAATTCTTGTGTTCCTTTAGATTGTATAAAGTGCAATGTATCACATGGCAGACCATACCCAAATGATGAGGTGATTTCCTCAGAGAAGCAGGAACTTTCTAGGCTCTCAGTGAGCTGAATGTAAGCCACTAGGATGGTAGAGGACCAATAGTCATCAAAGCCACCTAATTTAGGGACTTCCAAATTATTTTTTTCATGACTGAAAAGGAAAATCAATGAGAAGAGTGACTACAGGTTTTTGTTGTTGTTGTTTTGTTTTGTCTTATGAAATGTCAGAAATACTTTTAGAGAGTAGCAGGAGTTCTGAGAGGAATACCACTGTACTGCTTAATTTAGGGCCTTTTATGAGATTTCTGAAAGGAAATATGTTTTAGTGAGGGTTATCATTGTTTTTTGTTTGTTTGTTTGTTTTGTTGTTTTTTTTGTTGTTGTTGTTATGATGAGGTACCAGGGCTAAAAGGAAGTTGGAAAGGAAAGGGTTTATTTGAATTATACTTCCACATCAGAATCTATCATTGAAGGAAGCAAGGGCGGAAAACAGGACAGAAACCTGGAGGCAGTAGCTGGTGTAGAGGCCCTGGGGGAGTGATGCTTACTAACTTGTTTCTCATAGCTTGCTCAGTATCAGTCACAATGGACTGGGCCCTCGACACCAATCACTAAATGAGAAAATGCCTTCCCTACAGCAGAACGTTATGGAGACAATTTCTCAGTTGAGGCTCCCTCTTCTCTAACTACTCTAACTTGGGTCAAGTTAGTATCAAACTAGCCAGCACAGTAGACAATGAGTGTGATCTTTGCTGGTACTGATCATTCTCTGAGTGCATGATGTGATAAAGCAGTATTTAGACCGTGTCTACTTTACATGCCCAAATGGCCAAGCAAAGGTTTGATCATGTCCAGAAGGGTAAGTGGTTACATAATGTAGTCTTTCTCATGTGCCCTTTCCCAGATGCTTTTACTCATTTTGGAAGCTGTTTCTCAAGACTAGCTTATGACCTAACAATAGCTTCTGTCATTAATCAGCAATCCAACTTCTGTCTCAAGACTACACACTGCCCCATAAATGCTCATCTTATGTTCATCTTATGAATGATAATAACAATAGTTCACTAGACTACCTTTCAGACCAGAACTGTCCTCTGCTTCAGTTCTTATTGTATTTAAAGCTATAGCTCTTGTCTCAACCTTTTTATATCTTCTTCTTCCCAATATGTCACATTGAGAAAATTTCTCTCTGCATTTCCCCACTAATTGTTTCTTTCATTGACATATTGGGAGGCTAGGGGAAGCCTAGTGTGACAAGGCATTAAGAGCTAGGACTTTTGCCCTAAGAAACAATTTATGTGAACTGAGATGTATCACATGAGATGGTCTCTCTGTAATGATCGTTGTTGTACTATAAATCGTTTTGATAAACACTGTAGTGAACCAGTTGGAGTTTTCATCCAGCAAGTGAAGAATATAAAGAATAAAATATTTTTAATGCCACCAGTAACATGATGGCTCAATTATGATTTTCTGTGCTTTCATGTTTGAAGGAGAATGAGATGGGTTAGGGATCTCTTCTTTTCAGCTAGACACTCTTTGAGTGGCTAGTATGCCTGAATGCCTAGCTAGGTAGACAATCCAAATAAACCACAACATGGAGGCAGGGATAGTCCTCTGCCATCCTGATTTTATCAAGTTTGTGAGCCCAATCAGGAACACATAGTGTTGCAGAAATATAATTTCTTGGTCTCTGCAGTAGCTTGAGTGTAGCCACAGAACAAATAAGAGTTTATCAGTAAAGAGAGTGTAAGAATACACAGGGTGCCTGCCAAAGTACAAATTATACTCCACAAAATTTAGTAGATAATAAAATGAAATTTATTCATATTTACAAGAGAAAAAACTGAATGTAGTTTGAATTAAACTTCTTTGTAGAAGAGCTACAGAGTAAACTAACCTGGGCCCAGGGAAGCTCACAAAGCCTGAACCACCGACCAGAGAACACGCACAGTCTGGACCTAGGCCCCTGTGCATATGTAGCCAATGTGCAGCTTGTTCTTCATGTGGACCTCCTAACAGTAGAAACAGGGCTATCTTTGACTCTGTTGCCTGCCTTTGGATCCTTTTGACTTGTTGGGCTGCCATGTCTGGCCTCAATAGGAGAGGATTTGCCTAGTCCTGCTGCAACATTATATACCAGGGAGAGTTGGTCCCTCTCCTTCTCTGAGAATAAGAGGATGGGAGAATGAGAGAGAGAGTGTGAGGGTGAAACTGGGAGTAAAGGAGTAAGGTAGGCTGTGATCAGGCTGCAAAGTGAATAATAATAATAATAAACAAAATATTTTTATTTTATTATTATTATTTTTATTAATTACACTTCATTATACCAAAAAATAAAAAATAAATTCACTTGTAGTAAACAGCTAATATTTTACACATATTAATTGTGCAAGTTTACAGGATTTCAATACTAACTACATGAGGACATTGAACCATATTCAGCTCAGAATAATTGTCATCTTAATCATATTAAAAGTATATTATTTCTTTCTGGTTGAAATGCTCAAAAGGTATTTTAGCTATTTTGAAATACATAATATATTACTGTTGTCTATACCCCTTGTATTTTGCTGAGAACATCTGAACATATTTATATTAGATAAATGTAAAGATGATTTTAGGGGACAGAGTTGTAAGGGTCATAGGCCACCGTGTTGTTACAGGGAAAAGTACACTTTCTCACATCTTCTAGACAGGAGCTGGTTGTGAAAGTACTAAAAAGGCATCTCTAAGAGCAGGCTCTCTCTCTCTGTGGCTGAGAGATAGGGTAGCTGATTCCTTGATGCTTCTATTTCAAAGAGCTGACTTCTAAGTCCTTGAGAAAGTCAGTGTTGGGCTGTAAAGCTGGCAAGAGGCTGTGAAAATGATTTACATCTCAAAGTAGCAGAGAAAGAATTTGCAATTACAAGTTTGCTAAAATAAATGCTCCTCCAGAAAAGGGATGTCAGGGGCAGAGGCAAGAAGAAAAGTGACTGTAAAGTAGATACAAGCAGAACTAAGGCACATCACCAACCCTGAGAAGGTAAAAACCTGATTGAGGATCATGTGTACTGAATCTCAGTCCAGCTGAAACTGGCCAACATGTGCATTTGTCTTAGTCTTGAAGTACCTACAAGATTCAAGATTTGAACTATGAACTGGCAGTTCAGAGCACTGCCATAGAATCAAAAACATCAACAGTACCAGCTACAGCACAAATTCATCAATAGAGTTTAAACTGTGTTTTTCAGTATATGGAATAAATTATGGAATTGAGAAAAAGAGACACAGCCTCTAAGAGATAGCTTACAACTTTTAAACAATAACATATCGCCAAATGATCTTCCACCTGCTTGCTTTTTCTTAGCTAACCATGAACCAGAACCAGAAAATTAGTGTAGGAACTAACTTGCATCTAAAGCCTGAACTAATGACACTAAATACAGAGAGCAGACTTTCTGACTAAAATTAACAAAAACTAAAACTTAGCATCACAGCCAAGCACAGTGACATATGTCTGTAATCCCAGTACTCAGGGGAGCAGAGGCTGGCAGATCTCTGTGAGTTTGAGACCAGCCTGGTCTACAAAGCAAGGCCAGGATAGCCAAGGCTACTTCGAGAAAACCTATCTCTAAAAACAAAGAAAGAAAGAAACAACATCCAAAAGAAGCAAGAAAGCAAACAAACAAACAAACAAAAAAAACAACCAACCAAACTGACAAAAAAATAGCATCCTCATAACAAATGTGATTAGCTTTTAACTGTAGCAAATGATAATGCCTGGAAAGAAACTATGTCTGCAAAGGATGCTTAATGATTAAAACTTCAGTGACTGTGGACAGCATGCAATGTTGAAGTTTCAGGGTCTAATTACAATTTATTATGGCCTATCTTTGGCAAACTATATAGCCAGTCCTTGCCCAACTCAAATTCTATGTCAGAACATCCTAACCACAGAAGAAAACCCTTTGGAATGTATTAATTTAGTAGATCCCTAATTATCCACTGACTAAAAGACTAAGGATCCTCAGCTCTGTCCTCAGCCCATAGCTATAACTGCCTTTACATTTCCTCCAATGTATTTTTATAGTTTTGACGTATGACTTTCTTTGTTCTGTTGCTATAAAATTTTCATGAAGCATCTTCCACATTCGAACACAGTATTTGGAATAACCCTAAGTCTGAATTTCTGAGCCATGGTCCTTCAGATTAGACTTCAAAATAAAATCTTATATTCCCCTTAACTGTGTTTGTGCATCAACACTATAGAGTGTGAACAGGAGTTATATGTGTTTGTAGGTAAGTTTGAGATGTCAGAGCACAGTTTTCATGCACAAGAATCATGTCATGCCCCCCAAAAGCCTCAGATGCCAAACACTATTGGTGGTCCGGTTCCTCTTTTTCTAATTTCACTCACCTTGCCCTCTTTTATTCTCCCTTTATAAACTGACACCTTATTTAATCTTTATTTGTTTTCTCTTTGGGTCTTTGTTTAAGAAGGCTGCAAGAAGTGGGAAATAGCAAGATCTGGAGAGGACAGGAACTCCACAAGGAGAGCAACAGAACAAGAAAATTTGAACACAGGGAACTTCCCAGAGACTCATACTCCAACCAAGTATTATTCATGGAGATAACCTAGAACCCCTGCACAGATGTAGCCCATGACAGTTCAGTGTCCAAGTGGGTTACATAATAATGGGAAGAGGGACTGCCTCTGACATATTCTGATTGGCCTGCTCTTTGATCACCTCCCCTTGAGCGGGGAGCAGCCTTACCAGGCCACAGAAGATGACAATGCAGCCACTTCTGATGAGAACTGATAGACTAAGATCAGAAAGAAGGAGAGGAGGACCTCCCCTATCAGTGGACTTGGGGAGGGGCATGCATGCAGAAAGGTGAGGGAGGGTGGGATCGAGAGGGGAGGAGGGAGGGGCTCATGAGGGGATACAAAATGAATAAAGTGTAATTAATAAAAATAAAAAAAATTAAAAAGCCTCAAAAAAACAAAAGAGTAAAGTAGGAAAATAGAACTTACCAGACACATAGGGTCAAGGATGATAATGGCCATATAAGGTCAAGGGAATGTGGATGTTAGTCTCATTCACTCTGCAGGTTCCCTCAAGCTGGTGTTTGATATCTTTCCCAAACAGTTGTCTATCTATCCTGTTTACTTATGGAAACAAGCTGGGGCTACACCAGGCCAGGAAGCCTGTCAAATACCACAGTGGTCTTATTCACTCTTTCTGCAACTGGCATATGGATTGGTACAATTTGGGAAGTAGAACCAGCCTGGATTAACGACTGAAGTGCCTTGTTCTTTTGGAGCTGGGTGATTGTAGCTAGATTGTATCCTCCAGGTGGCCAGTTCTACATGGCCTTAAAAGGCACACATCATTTCAAATGTGTGACATGGGATGTGATTTTCCCCCCTCATAATCTGTTTTCCTTTACAGTGTCTTCACATGACTCTTAAGTGGATCAAAATCCCTGTGAATATTTCTATATTTGCACAATATACAAGACTAAAGAATGAGGTTTAGGGTCAGGCAACTCAGAAGATGAGTTTTTCTCTACCCTTTGTTAGCTCTGTTTCTTTGGGTTTATTATCTACCCTCTCTGATCATTATTTTGAATATGTAAAATGATGTTAATTATATGTACCTTGCAGAATATTTTTCTAAGGATTTAATAACAATGATTACACAGTAAAAAAAAAAAAAAAAAGGCTGTCCTGTGTACACTTTCCTAGCCTTACGTACTGCACCTAAGGCCCCAGCTGATTTTCCTTAGAAACATATTACGTGAGTTGACTAGGACCTCATATTCCTAAGCGTGATTTAGCTACACAGCAATATAAAATATGATGGCCTCATCCACTCTACAACTTAAATTCTTTCCGCTCCTCTCTCCTCCAATTCCAACTCTACACTGACACTCTCTTCTCTGCTCTCCCACTTGCTACCTCAGTTAATGGGATAAGCCTATAATTCACAAGGCTATGAAGGCTTAACAATCCTGCATCTGGAGGTCTACCTGTTCTAACTTAGAGCTTCCTGATTGAGGTTGCTGATAGCAGCTGCCTGTGCTTCTGCTGTAGCATCTTCAGCACTAAGAGGCAGATCTCAGTGCTACTGAGGCTTCTTCTCTGCGTGCTTTACCACATTGTGACCACGGTGGACACTATTCTCTTGTCCTTCCTCCTCCAAGGAATGCCTGTATTAGAAGCAGCTACAAATCCTAGATTTAGGATTGAAAGGCAACTGCCTCGTAACTGCCCACACTTAACCTGTAAGGTGTATCGGTCCCATGGGTCTCATGTTCTGGTGGTCTATGAAAACACGTTATCATGCAGCTGCCCTCAGCACAGGCAGAAAGTCACTGTGAGACTTTGTCACCATTTTGACTGGTGTTGTTACCAAGATGCACATGATGGCTTGAGTCAAAATGGTAAAAATGCTGCCACCAATCAGATGACTTGCAAAAGAGTTTCCATAGGATTAGCACGCCCTTAAGAATTGCTGATCACTGGCACTCAGTAGCACATTGCAAATCTTATCTCCCATTTTTTCTTTCCTTTTTCCTTTCCAGAATGTCTACCAGAACCATGGAAACAGGAAATTCAGGTGGGACTCTAACATGGGCATTATGATTTCTCTTTCATATTCTCTTATCATTTTTAATATAACTTATTCGAATACTGGCTTCTGTATGAAACATCCAAAGGTAGAGGGAAAAGGAAGTTCTTAAGCTGACTATGCTCTCTATTCCCTGAGGAACCTCACCACTTTTACCTTTGGATGGCTTTGGATGTATTCTACCTTACATTACATGGAAAATCACTGATGGGATAAGAATCTGAGGTACAGGGTTTGAAATCCTAATAAGCTCAAAGTTAATAGAATGATATTGTGCAGTGATACAGACTAAAAGGTCAAAACAACAATGTAACAAAATCAAAATCAGCAGCAAAAGCCAACACCAGAGTGAGCACTATCTTGTTTCAGTTCCAAAACACTGAGCTCCCATCCTTGAGAAATAAAGGAACCAAGTCAGGCTTACACAGTACCTTGGTTCTTGTTTCAGGACTCCTAATTAATTATACTGTGAGTTTATTTGCTTTTGTCTTCTCCATGCCAAATGTTTCCAATTCCTTGCCATTCATTTACTGTAGAGAGTCCTTAGGGGAGATAATTCCCCAGATAATAAGGTATTTCTCTTGAGTAATATATTTGAAGGAGGAAAAAAAATCTTCTCAATTGCATTTTTAATTTGAGTGGTCATTTAAAACCAAATCACCCAAACCATTCCCTTAAGCATTCATTTCTTGACTGAAACTGAGAGCCCCCTAATTCAAGTATTCTATTTCATTGTTGTTGATGAATTTTTATTTCATTATTTTCTCTTCATTTAATTTATTCTTTAAAGAACTTTAGAATATAGACTCCATTCCACCAACATGAAGGAAGCACCTCAGGGAGATGCTCATTTCAGTGGTTCAAGAATTAATCAAATCCCCAGAGAAGGAGAATATGAACACATGACATTGTTTAAACTCTGATCCAAGAAATAGTAAGCCTAAGAGCATTTGTAGAACAATGCCTTTGTTTTACCTTTTGTGTCTATTTTCATGGATGGCCCAAGGCCAGTAGGTAAAATCAGAAGCTTTCAGAAAGGAAGACACTTAAACAGCCTGATTCTTTGAGGGCTTTGAGTAGGCAAAAGGCGATACAATTTTCTTTACTAAGGTCTCGAATACTTGCTCTTTCTCCTTAGGATCATCATGGGGGACTCACCTTTGCTTCCCTTGTACTTCATTTTATAATGTGTCTTTAGATTGGGGCAATTTCAATCCAGAGAAAAAGAAGCTTGTATTTCACTGTATTCTTGTATAGGCTCAAGACAAGTTGAATGATGGGAAAGTTTGTCTAAAGGATTGATGTTTAAATAAGTATACCATCTTAGAACTGGATCTATTTTATAGATAAAGGGAGGAAATAAATGGGATAAAAATATATTAATTTCTGGTCTACATGGTGCTCTGTCTGGAAAGACAGCTATGAAAAAAGAAATCAAAAGAGGAAACATGTCTATGGCTAAACTGTTCCTTTCTTTTGTTATTAATTCTTTTCTCCTATGTTACATCCTGATTGCAGTTACACCTCCCTCCTCCTCTGAGTCCCTCCCACCATCTGGCCTTCCTCCCCAAACCTCCTTTCTCTCCCAGATCCACTCCTCCTGTTTTATCTCAAAAAAGAATGGGCCTCTCAAAAATATAAACTAAACATTCCATAACACGTTACAATAAGACTAGAGAAATACCATCATATTAAGGCTGAATGAGGCAACCTAGTAAGAGAAAATGTGTCCACTAAGCAGGCAAAATCAGAGACAGACACAGAGCACACCGTTAGGAGTACAACAAGAACACCAAACTACAACACCATAACATATATGCAGAGGACGTATTTCAGACCTATACAGGCCCCCTAACTTTTGATTCAGTCTCGGTGAGCTCATATGAGCCCTGGTTAGTTGATTCTGTGGTTCATGCTCTTGTGGTGTTCTTAACCTCTTCAACTCCTCAGTCTTTCTTTCCCCATTTCTTCAGGATTTCCCAAGTTCTGCCTAATGTTTGGCAAGAGGTCTTTCTGTACCTGCTTCTCTCAGTTTCTGGATGAAGCCTCTCTGATGATTATATTAGGCTCTGGTCTATAAATACAGCAGACTAATATTAGGAATCAGTTTATTGGCTTTTATCCTGTTGTGTTGGGTTCTATAATGGGCTATCCTGCCTCTGGTTCCTGGCTGTCCAGGCAGTGTTGAGCATCATGAGTTTTTTCTCATGGTGTAAGTCTAAAATTAACCAATCATTTGTTACATCTATGCAGGGGTCTTAGGTTATCGCCATGCATAGTCCTTGGTTGGAATAGCAGTCTCAGGAAAGACCCCTGTGCTCAGATTTTTTTGGTTCTGTTGCTCTCCTTGTGGAGTTCCTGTCCTCTCCAGATCTTACTGTCTCCCACTTCTTTCCTAAGATTCCCTGCACTCTGCCCAAAGGTTGCCCATAATTCTCAGTATCTACATTGATGGTCTGCAGGGCAGAGCTTTTCAGAGGTCCTCTGTGTCAGGCTCCTGACTTGTTCCCTCTTTTCTCCTTCTTCTGATGTCCAGCCTCTTTGCTTTTCTGGGTAGAAATTGAACATTTTAGCAAGAGTCCTCCCTCTTGATTAGTTTCTTTAGGTGTACAGATTTTAGTAGGTTTATCTTATATTATGTGTCTATATGAGTGAGTATATACCGTGTGCATCTTTCTGCTTGTGGGATAGCTCACTCAGGATGATCTTTTCCAGATCCCACCATTTACCTGCAAATTTCATGATTTCCTTGTTTTTTATCGCTGAGGAATATTCCATTGTGTAGATATACCACAATTTGTTCATCCATTCCTCCACTGAGGGGCATCTGGGCTGTTTCCAGTTTCTGACTATTACAAATAAGGCTGCTACAAACATGGCTGAGCAAATGTCCTTATTGTGGACTTGAGAATCTTTCGGATATATGCCTAGGAGTGGTATAGCTGGATCTTCAAGAAGCACTATTCCTAGTTGTCTGAGAAACCAACAGATTGCTTTCCAGAATGGTTGTACAAGCTTACATTCCCACCAGCAGTGGAGGAGGGTTCCCCTTTCTCCACAACCTCTCCAGCATGTGTTGTCTCTTGAGTTTTTGATCTTAGCCATTCTGATAGGTATAAGGTGAAATCTTAGAGTTGTTTTCATTTGCATTTCCCTGATAGCTAATGAGGTTGAGAATTTCTTTAAGTGTTTCTCTGCCATTCGATATTCCTCTGCAGAGAATTCTTTGTTTAGCTCTGTACCCCATTTTTTAGTTGGATTACGTGATTTGTTGATGTTTAACTTCTTTAGTTCTTTATATATACTGGATATTAGCCCTCTGTCAGATATAGGGTTGGTGAAGATCTTTTCCCAATCTGTAGACTGTCGTTTTGTTCTGAGGACAGTATCCTTTGATTTACAGAAGCTTTCAGTTTCATGAGGTCCCATTTATTAATTGTTGCTCTTAGAGCCTGTGCAGTTAGTGTTCTGTTCAGGAAGTTGTCTCCTGTGCCAATGAGTTCAAGGGTATTCCCCACTTTTTCTTCTAAGCCATTTAGTGCGTCTAGTTTTATGTTGAGGTCTTTGATCCACATGGACTTTAGTTTTGTGCAGGGTGATAAGTATGGATCTATTTGTATTTCTCAACATGTAGACTTCCAGTTAGACCAGCACCATTTGTTGAAGATGCTGTCTTTTTTCCATTGAATAGATTTGGCATCTTTGTCAAAAATCAGGTGTCCATAAGTGTGTGGATTTATGTCAGGGTCTTCTATTTGATTCCATTGATCCACCAGTCTGTTTCTATGCCAGTACCATGCAGTTTTTAGTATTGTTGTTCTATAGTACAGCTTTAGATCAGGGATGGAGATACCTCCTGAAGATCTTTTACTGTAGAGAATTGTTTCAGCAATTCTGGGTTTCTTGTTGTTCCATATGAAAGTGGGAATTTTTCTTTCAAGGTCTGTAAAGAATCATTCTGGTAATTTTATGGGAATTGCATTGATTCTGTAGTTTGCTTTTGGTAAGATGGCCATTTTTACTATGTTATTCCTGGAAGCCATGAGCGTGGGAGATCTTTCCATCTTCTGATATCTTCTAATTCTTTCTTCAGAGACTTGAATTTTGGGAAAGAATCTTCACCAACCCCTTTTCTGACAGAGGGCTAATATCCAGTATATATAAAGAACTAAAGAAGCTGAAAAGCACTATAAGTGGTAAGATATTTTCAAACAAATTATTTGGTTTGATGTGCTAGAGTGTTCCACATGGATTTCTTAAATGATTGGAACCCTTAATACCTACTTGTTGCTGAAGAGACATCCTGAGGAGTGTCACATGCTGTCTTGTACTTTGTTAGTGACACCATGCTTCCCAGATGATTTATGGCACAGCTGTCATTGAAGACAATCAGATTTATGAGTAACAATAAAGGCTAAATTCTTATTACCAGCCATGATTTTAAAAATGCTTCAAGGTTTATTTTTAAAAATAAAACATGAACATTTTTTTTCTTTTTTTTCCGTATTTTATTTTTTTCTTATCAGTTACATTTTATTAACTATGTACCCCAGCCGTGTCCCGATCCCTCATTCCCTCCCAGTCCCTCCCTCCCTCCCTCCTCTCCACCGTGCCCCTTGCCAAGTCCACTGATAGGGGGGACCTCCTCCCCATTCATCTGATCCTATTTTATCAGGTATCCTCAGGACTGGCTGCAAACCTCTCCTCTGTGGCCTAACAGGACTGCTCCTCCCTTTGGGGGTGGGGAGGCCAAAGAGCCAGCCATTGAGTTCCTGTTAGAAATAGTCCTTGTTCCCCTCACTATGGGAAACCAATTGGTTACTGAGTTACCACAGGCTACATCTGAGCAGAGATTCTAGGTTACATTCATACATGGTCCTTGGTTGCATGTCAGTCTCAGAAAAGACCCTGTGCCCAGATATCTTTGGTCCTTGTGGAGCTCCTATCCTTTCCTCATCAGTCTAACTCCCCTTCTTTCTTATGATTCCCTGCACCCTGCCAAAGGTTTGGTCATGAGTCTTTGCTTTGAAAACACTGCTAGTTATAGTCTTTCCAATGCGCTCAGTAGACTCCTATCAATGTTCAATGCGTATCCCATCTGTCTTTGAAAACGAGGATTGATAATCTTACCCCATGTCTGCTCTCTTGATTATCTTTTTTAGGTGTATAGATTTCATTATGTTTATTTTATCTTATAGGTCTATATAAGTGAATATATACCGTGTTTGTCTTTCTCCTTCTGGGATATTTCACTCAAGATGATCTTTTCTAGATTCCACCATTTGCCTGCAAATTTCATGATTTCCTCCTTTTTGATTGCTGAGTAGTATTCCATTGTGTAAAAATACCACAATTTCTGTACCCATTCCTCCATTGATGGACATCTGGGTTGTTTCCAGGTTCTGGCTATTACAAACAAAGCTGCTATAAACATGGTTGAGCAAATATCCCTTTTGTGTACTTGAGCAAACTTTGGGTATATACCTAGCAGTGGTATAGCTGGGTCTTGAGGAAGCACTATTCCTAATTGTCTTAGAAAGCGCCAGATAGATTTCCAGAGTGGTTGTACCAGTTTACATTCCCACCAGCAGTGGAGGAGGGTTCCCCTTTCTCCACAACCTCTCCAGCATGTGTTGTCCCTTGAGTTTTTCATTTTGGCCATTCTGATGGGTGTAAGGTGATATCTCAGGGTCGTTTTGATTTGCATTTCCCTGATGGCTAATGAGGATGAGCATTTCTTTAAGTGTTTCTCTGCCATTCGATATTCCTCTACAGAGAATTCTCTGTTTAGCTTTGTTCCCCATTTTTTAAGTGGATTACTTGGTTTGCTGCTTTTTAGCTTCTTTAGTTCTTTGTATATACTCGATATTAGTCCCCTGTCAGATACAGGGTTAGTGAATATTCTTTCCCAATCTGTAGGCAGGCGTTTTGTTTTGATGACAGTGTCCTTTGCTTTACAGAAGCTTTTCAGTTTCATGAGGTCCCATTTATTGATTGTTGCTCTTAGAGCCTGTGCTGTTGGTGTTCTCTTCAGGAAGTTGTCTCCTGTGCCAATGAGTTCTAGGCTGTTCCCAACTTTTTCTTCTAACAGATTTAGAGTATCTGGTTTTATGTTGACGTCTTTGATCCACTTGGACTTTAGTTTTGTGCAGGGTGATAAATATAGATCTATTTTCATTTTTCTGCATGTGGACATCCAGTTGGTCCAGCACCATTTGTTGAAGATTCTGTCTTTTTTCCATTGAATGGTTTTGGCTTCTTTGTCAAATATCGAGTATTCATAGGTGTGTGGGTTTATTTCTGGATCTTCTATGCGGTTCCATTGATCCTCCTTTCTGTTTTTATGCCAATACCATGCAGTTTTTATTACTATTGCTTTGTAGTACAACTTGAGATCGGGGATGGAGATACCTCCAGATGATCTGTTGTTGTACAGGATTGTTTTGGAGATTCTGGGTTTTTTGTTTCTCCATATGAAGCTGAGAATCTTTTTTTCAAGGTCTGTAAAGAATTGAGTTGGTATTTTGATGGGAATTGCATTGAATCTGTAGATTGCTTTTGGCAGGACGGCCATTTTCGCAATGTTAATCCTACCAATCCATGAGCATGGGAGATCTTTCCATCTTCTGAGATCTTCTTCAATTTCTTTCTTCAGAGACTTGAAGTTTTTCTCAAACAGGTCTTTCACTTGCTTGGTTAGTGTCACCCCAAGGTACTTTATGTGGTTAGTGGCTATTGTGAAGGGTGTTGTTTCCCTAATTTCTTTCTCGGCCCTTTTGTCTTTGGTATACAGGAGGGCTTCTGATTTTTTTGAGTTGATTTTGTATCCTGCCACTTTGCTGAAGGTGTTTTTCAACTGGAGGAGTTCTCTGGTTGAATTTTTGGGGTCGCTCATATATACTATCATATCATCTGCGAATAGTGACACTTTGACCTCTTCCTTTCCGATTTGTATCCCCTTGATCTCCTTTAGTTGTCTTATTGCTCTGGCTAGGACTTCAAGTACTATGTTGAAGACGAAGGGAGAGAGTGGGCAGCCTTGTCTTGTCCCTGATTTCAGTGGGATTGATTTAAGTTTCTCTCCATTGAGTTTGATGTTGGCTATAGGCTTACTGTATATTGCCTTTACTATGTTTAGATATGTGCCTTGTATTCCTGATCTCTCCAAGACTTTAAACATGAATGGGTGTTGGACTTTGTCAAATGCTTTTTCAGCATCTAAGGAGATGATCATGTGGTTTTTCTCCTTCAGTTTGTTTATGTGGTGGATTACATTGATGGATTTCCGTATGTTGAACCACCCTTGCATGCCTGGGATGAAGCCTACTTGGTCGTGGTGGATGATATCTTTGATGTGTTCTTGGATTCGGTTTGCAAGTATTTTATTGAGTATTTTTGCGTCAATGTTCATAAGAGAGATAGGTCTGAAATTCTCTTTTTTTGTTGGGTCTTTGTGTGGTTTAGGTATCAGGGTGACTGTTGCTTCATAGAATGAGTTTGCTAATGTACCTTCTGTTTCTATTTTGTGGAATAGTTTGAGGAGAATTGGTGTGAGCACTTCTTTGAAGGTCTGGTGGTCTGGTAGAATTCTGCGCTGAAACCATCTGGCCCAGGGCTTTTTTTGGAGGAGAGACTGTGAATGACTGCTTCAATTTCCTTGGGGGATATAGGGCTGTTCAGTCTTTCTACCTGATCTTGACTTAATGTTGGAAGATGGAATCTATTAAGAAAATTGTCCATTTCATTTAGATTTTCAAATTTTTTAGCATATAGGCTTTTGTAGTATGATCTAATGATTGTTTGAATTTCCTCTGTGTCTGTAGTTATGACACCCTTTTCATCTCTGATTTTGTTGATTTGGATAGATTCTCTCTACTTTTTAGTTAGTTTGGCTAAGGGTTTGTCTATCTTGTTGATTTTCTCAAAGAACCAGCTTTTTGTTTCATTGATTCTTTGAATAGTTTTATTTGTTTCTAATTGATTGATTTCAGCCCTGAGTTTGATTATTTCCAGCCTTCTGCTCCTCTTGGGTGTATCTGCTTCTTTTTTTTCTAGGGTTTTCAATTGGGCCATTAAGTTGTTTGTATGTGCTGTTACGAATTTCTTCTTGCAGGCACTTAGTGCTATAAATTTTCCCCTGAGCACTGCTTTCAGTGTGTTCCATAAATTTGGGTATGTTGTGCCTTCATTTTCATTGAATTCTAGGAAGTCTTTAATTTCTTTCTTTATTTCTTCCTTAACCCAGCTGTCGTTGAGTAACAGGTTGTTCAGTTTCCATGTACGTGTAGGCAGTTTGTTATTTCTGTTGTTGTTGAGGTCCAGCTTAAGTCCATGGTGGTCAGATAGAATACAAGGGATTATTTCAATCTTTTTGTATCTGTTGAGGCTTTCTTTATGACCAACTATATGGTCTATTTTGGAGAACGTTCCATGTGGTGCTGAAAAGAAGGTATACTCTTTTGAGTTTGGATGAAAAGATCTGTAGACATCTATTAGGTCCATTTGATTTAGGGTCTCTGTAAGTGTTTTTATTTCCCTATTTGTTTTCTGTCTAGTTGATCTGTCCCTTGGTGAGAGTGGAGTGTTGAAGTCTCCCACTATTAGGGTTTTAGGATCAATGTGTGATTTAAGCTTTAATATTGTTTCATTTACGAATGTAGGTGCTCTTGTATTTGGGGCATAGATATTCAAAATTGTGATGTCGTCTTGGTGGATTTTTCCTTTGATGAGAATATAGTGTCCCTCATTATCTTTTTTGATTAACTTGGGTTGAAAGTCTATTTTATTAGATATTAGGATGGCTACTCCCTCTTGTTTTCTGGAACCATTTACTTGAAAGACATTTTTCCAGCCCTTTACTCTGAGGTAGTGTTTATCTTTGTTGCATAGGTGTGTTTCTTGGATGCAACAGAATGATGGATTCTGTTTCCGCAACCATTCTGTTAGTCTGTGTCTTTTAATTGGGGAGTTGAGTCCGTTGATGTTGATAGGAAATAGTGACCAACAATTGTTACTTACTTTAGATGTGGTGTTGGTGGTGTCACTGAGTTTCATTGCTTGTCTTCTTTCGTTTTTTTTTTTTTTTTTGTTGTGTAGTTATCTATTTCCTCTGTTTCCTTCGATGTAGTTGTTTTCTTTGGTTTGGAGTTTCCCTTCTATTATCTTCTGTAGAGCTGGGTTACTATGTAGATATTGTTTAAATTTGGTTTTGTCTTGGAATATCTTGAATTCTCCGTCTAATTTGATTGAAAGTTTTGCTGGGTATAGTAGTCTGGGTTGGAATCTGTGGTCCCTTAAGGACTGTATGATTTCTGTCCAGGCCCTTCTGGCTTTCATAGTTTCTGTTGAGAAATCTGGTGTGATTCTGATAGGTCTACCTTCATATGTTACTTGGCCTTTTTCCCTTGCTGCTTTTAGAATTTTTTCTTTGTTTTGACTATGGGTCAGTGTTTTGACTATGATGTGACGTGAAGAATTTCTTTTCTGGTCTAGTCTACTTGGTGTTCTGTAGGCCTCTTGTATGTTTATGGCCATCTCCTTCTTTAAGTTGGGAAAGTTTTCTTCTATAATTTTCTTGAAAATATTTTCTGGTCCTTTGAGCCTGATGTCTTCTTTTTCTTCTACTCCTATTATTCTTAGGTTTTGTCTTTTCATGGTGTCCTTGATTTCTTGGATGTTTTGTGTTTGGAACTTTTCTGATTTTATTTTTTCTTTGAGAGACGTGTCAATTTCCACAAGTGTATCTTCGGCTCCTGAGATTCTTTCTTCCATCTCTTGCATTCTGTGGGTGATGCTTACCTTTGTAGTGCCTGATCTTTCCTCTATGTTCTCCAGCTCCTGGTTTTTCTCTATTTGTGTTTTCTTTATTGATTCTAATTCTGTTTTCATGTCTTGCACCATTTCCTTCATCTGTTTGAATGTGGACTCCTGCTTTTCAATGATAGCTTCTATTTTTTTGTCCGTTTCCTCTCTATGTATCACTAATTGTGCCTCTACTTCTTTGGGTATAATTGCCTGTATTTCTATGAGAGCTTTGTTTATTTCTTCTTTATTTGCCTTCATTTGTGTGGACATTTCTTTGAGAGCTTTGTGCATTTCTTCTCTGTTTGCCTCAATTTTCGTGGTCATTTCTCTGAGAGCACGATTTGTTTCCTCTTGGTTAGTCTCGATTTCTTTGATTATTTCTCTGAGGGCTTTGTTCATTTCATCTCTATGGGCCTCTAGTAGCTGGAGAAACATAGTTTTGAGGTCGTTTTCTTGTATATCTAGTGAATTGAAGTGTCCATTGTTTTGTGGGGTTGCTGGTGAGGTCATTGTGTCCTGATTTTTGTTGGGAGTGTTCTTACGTCTGCCTCTAGCCATCTGGTTATTTATAATCCTCACTGGTTGTTCCTCGAGATTGTAGTTTGGGCTATGATCCTCTCTTTCTGTTTTCTGGACTGTTTTTTCAGGAAGATGAGAGAGGTTCACTGCTTTGGGAGTGTGCACTTTGTTTTCAGTTTTGCCTAAGTAAAGAATGTGACGCTGGCGCTATTCGCGTGCGCTTTTAGCGGGCGCAGTGTGCATGCGCGGATTCTCTGATTATTGCAGTGGCCTGCAAGCCACTATTACGCAGTTCTGACTGAGATCCAGGGATTGTCTGCCTGGATTACCCTGGTGGACCCACAAGGCAGAGGCTTTACTGTTGGGGTCGCTATCCCAAGAATCCCTCTGATGCCCACACTAGGAGTGTGGGTGCCAGGCATCTCGTCTGGTTGCTTCTGTGGAGAGGCCCTGGGTCTGGGGCAATCTCTCCCTAGAAGGCTCACTCACTCTCTTGCAGGACCAGTTGGAATGCACAGAGGTTCCCCTTGCTCACTACTCTCTGTTTTGGTCCTGCTGCGGAAGTGCACGGGTAGGCTATCAGTCAGCTCTGTGACACTGTGGCCGTAGAACTCGGTGTCCACCTTTCCTGTGTGCTGCCTCTTTGTCCTTTCCCTCTGCCAGGAGGGGTTATGTTGACTGGTCCCTGGGTGGCACGGGAAAGAGTTAGGGTGAGTGTACTCAATCCCAGATCCCGGGCCCAGATCTCTCTGCCAGAAGCAGCCTAGCAGTAGAATCTATGTTTGCTGATCCCAAGAGAGTACCAGGTAGGGTTGAGTGTCCTCAGATCCAGAGCCTGGGTTTCTCTGCTAGGGGCTGCTGGAGAGAGGGTGCTGTGTCCTTGGCAGGCTGCCTCTCTGTCCTTCCCCTCTGACCTTCTCCTCTGCTAGGTCAAGCTTATGGAGGTGCTCTCAGGGGAGTGCCAGCAGGGGTTGGGGCTTCTCAGTCGGATCCTGAGCTGGCAGCGTTTCTCTGCGGGGGGTCGGGGGGGCGCCGATGATAGAACTTGCTGCTAGACCTTATTGTGCTGAACCCAGGATAATATCAGGACGTGTAGAATGACCACAGTCCCAGATCCCGAGCTGTAGTTTGTTTGCTAGGAGCAGCAGGCAGCACTGGAGTTCCGGCACTGTGAAGCCGCTGTGCGCCTCTTTATCCTTCCACTCCACTGCGGCAGGTTTATGGCAGCGTTTGGGGGAGTGCCCGAAAGGATTGGGTTTTCTCAGCCCCGATCTCAGGTTGGGGTACAGACAATGTGGTCTGTGGCAGATTCTGCTGGATGCCTCCTGCCTCCTCCGAAGAGGGAGTAGGGATTTTGAGCTGGGCGTGTAGCTGAGATCTGTGCGCGGCAGGAGCTCATTTGTGATGGCGGCAGGTACCCGCCGAGGTTGGAGAGACCTTCCAGGGAAAGACTGGGTGATCGGTGACCAGTCTGGCAACTTTCCTTCCCCGTTGGGTTTTTTTGCGACTGGGACTCCCAGTCTCAGGCACCCATGTGTCCACCAATCAGCTTGGGAAACTGATCGGGACAAGCAGGCTTGCAGCACCAGCCCGGAGACCCAAAGCCTGCGTTAGCCGGGTTCTCTTCCGGGTTCTGGCTGGGCAGCCGAGAGTGGACCCGACCGATTCCCATGCCGTGGGAGCCTCCCCTCACCTGGGAAACACGATAGATTGCTGTTCTTTTAGGGCCCAGAGTTCAGTCTGCTGGTCGCTGCTCGGAGTGTGTTGTCCTGCTTCTCAGACACGGTGTTCTCCTGGTGCCGCCATCTTGGCTCCCCGAGTCTCTAATGCTACCACATTTTTTTATAATGTTTAAAAAACTTAGATTTCACTCTGTAGCAATTCTTTCCCTAGATGTTTATGAATAATAAGAATATTCCCCAACCAGACATATATACTCAGAATATTCATGGAAGCTTTATTAATTATGGACCAAATTGTGGAGATAACACAAATGTGAATAAAATCATATTTATACAAACAATAAAATTATGTAGCATAAATGGACTAAAACAGAGATACATACAGCGTAGATGAGGCTCGTTTTCTTTCTCTGAGCAGAGAAATTGCATACAATAGATGTTCTGGCTTACTCAAAATAGAAGACAATTGTTGGATAAGCAGTATCACAGGGGAAATGGTTCATGTTGTAAAGTGTTGCTCTAATAACAGAGGTCCATACAACATGGGTGGAAACACTTGTCAAAAGTTAGCAGACTGTGTGCATAGGATGTGTGACTCTTCCTCTCCCCAGTAGCTGTAAACAGAAATTATTCAGGCTTAAGTAATTTTTTCTCACTATTCTTCACAGCAATTAAGTAAAGCAAAAGCAAGAAGCAGAATAAACTCAGAAGCAGGATTTGCGAGAGAGCAACAAAAAAGGTAAAGAAAAAGCTCAGCTTAGGACTAGTTTGATGAAAGTGAGGTAGCAGTCAAAAGTTCTGGCATCCCATGGCACAGTTCAGTGATTAGAGACTGGGATAACACAGTACATATTTCTAAAATTTCTAAGCTATCTACAGGGCTGGAGATATCTCAACTGTACAACATTCATTTAGCACACATGTGACACCAAGTTTGATCTCATCATAACCCGGGGGAAAAAGTTAAAAGAAGGAAATAGTTTTGAACATTTTTCACCATAAAGAATAGTCAATTCTTGTGAGAATAAATGCTTACCTTGATTTAAGCATTACCTAATGTGTAATTGTGCTAAAACTTTATGTGATATCCAAAATTCTACAGTTTTGTGTGTTAGCTTAAAATTAATGAACATGAACAATTAAATGAAAGACTAAGATAACTGCCTATAGATGACAAGACCAGAAGGAAAGAAATTAGTAGTAAGTGTAAAGGGGTCAAGTCAGGTCAGAGACAAGTTTGAGGTGTAGGAGTAAAAGAATTATCTGGGAATCATTAAAATTGTTGTTAGATGCCTGTAATACAAGGTTGATATTTAAGGCAGTTCTACAGTCCATTTAAAAAGTCCAGGGTATATAAGCATGCCTGATGAAATTTCTCACCATGGCATCTGTACTTAGCTGCTAGAAAATGCATGCCTGTGAAGACAGAGAGAAAGGCTTATAGATCTGTCAGCACCAAAGTATTAGCTAAGAATTAATTTGTCAGACTGGGTGTGCTTGTCAGGAGGAAACCCCACAGCGGGGGGGAATCATCAGGTCTAATGCACCTGAGCATCAGGACACTCAGCACCAAAAGACTTTCTGGATTCACGCAGACTCTAGGCTCTAGCCTTCTACTGCAGGCAGGAGCGCTGTGCTCAGCCGCCATTATTGAGTACCGACAGGGCACTGGGGCACACAGCTGCATCCTCAGACCTACAAAAGCCAGAGAGCCATTACAACAGCCCTCAGATACTGTGCCAAGGATCAACCAGTTATCCCTAGCTAGCCTAGAATATGGTTCCCAATGATTGGTGTACATTTTATATAGCTATTGGGTATTTTTAAAGGACATTTGAAATTTAAGGTATATGAAATAGAATATAATCTTACCTGGGGTCCCTGATGTCAGCATGGCCTCTGGGAAAGTAGATGAAGTTGTGGGCCTGAAAATGGAGCCCAGGAGATGGAATGCAGTTTATGGCTACTGAGTATGCTTTAATGGGAGTTGGCAGGAATAGAGCATGGGGTCTTACCTGGTACCTTCATGCTGGTATGGCCTTCAGGAAAGCAGGTGGAATTGTGGGCTGGAAAATGGAGCCCTACGTATTGCATTGCGTTCTATTTTCCTTTTTCTACTAGACTTTTTTTTTTACATAAACCTGTTTTTTTCTCACCCTAATTCACTTTTCTTTCTATATTTTCCATACTAATTTTTGTTTTCATAATTTCTGTGTTGAGTATTCACAAGCACTGTTCTACAAGTGATTCAGACTCCCCTTTCCAGCAAATCTCTGGCTGGATGAGCCTACAGTATCTTAACTCTTCCTGAACTATTGAAATCCATTTACATATCATCACATGACATTTTTAGTTTATAGAGCAACAATACTTCAGAGAGATTTGTATTTGAAAATGCTTGGTTTTCTACACATTAAAAATTGGATGTTACAGATTTATACCACAGTTTAAAGTCTACTTTAAATACTGATAATTTCATGTTTTCTAAAGTCAAAGTATCCACTATAATATATGTTGGCTAGTTTTTGTCAACTTGACACAAGTTATAAAATGTCTCTCTAGGGTTGGCCAATGGGTAAGTATGCAGGGCAATTTCTTGATTAAAGGTTAAAAATAAGGGCCCCGCTCAATTTGGGTGGTTACACTTCTGTGCTGGTGGTGGTCCTGGGTGCTCTAGGAAATAACCTCAGTAAACACAAGGGACAAGTTAGTAAACACAGTGTCTCCATGGCTTTTGCTTCAGTTCCTGCCTCCAGTTCCTGTGTTGAACTCTTGCCTTGACTTCCCTCAGTAATGGAGTATGATCAGAAAGTTGTAAAAGGAAACAACCATCTAATCCCCAAGTTGCTTTTGGTTATGGTGGTTTATCACAGCAGTAAAAGCATTAACATATGCAGATACTTTTAGTTTGCAAAGATAATAAAATTTGTTATTAAATCAGTTCTCATAAGGTTACTTTCTGTTATTAGAACACCTTTCTATCTGAGACTAGTCATTGAGGTTTCACATTATCTGACTTTAGACAGCTTTCCAGGGAGGATTTTGTTTCATAAATATAAAATAGATAAAAGTTACAATGCATATAATGAGGGAAAAAACTGTTTTCGGCTGATAAAAATGCTAAAAGATCTACGACTTCTCATTTGTTTATGTACAGATATATACACAATCCTAAATACATCACTGAGTTTTTTATGTATTCAAATTCCTGCCTTCTGTAATGAGTAAATACTGACCCATCTTTGTTTCAGATGGCAATTGTGCACTTGTACCTTCCTGGAGATCACTGCTTGTTATGACATTGCTCTCCATGGCAACTTAACTATGTCTTCAGTCTGATTTCCAGCTGCTGGTAGGAGACTGTATAAAATTACAGCTACAAAAGAGTAAAATTATTAGCTTCTGACAGATATTTTAGAGAATTTTTTCTTTTCATCAGCTTTTGTAAGTAAAGCAAATAAACTTTAGTGTGTTTATAACAGAAAAAATAATGAACCCTTCAACTAAGAGGAATTCCAAGAAGCTAAGTTTTTATGAATGGAAGTTCTGTAGAAATTCTGACAATGAGTAATCTTTGGAAAACAAAATTTCTTCACTGTGCTAAAAAATACTGAGCAGGCATTATGATTCAAAGCTAGAATGATGGCAGTGGGGGCAGGGGGCAAAGTTAAAATAATTTTTAGGCAGCTGAAATCTCTGTCACGGAGTAAAGTTGGAAGGTGAGATGTGGAGATATAATGCTTAATAAGCATGTGAAAGACCCTGTTTTGGTCTTTGGTACCCTAAGAAGAAAAAAAGGGAGAGAAAGAGAGGAGGGAGAAAATCAGGGAGAGGAAGTGGGGGTGGAGGAGAGAAAAGGAAGGAGGGAGAGAGAAGGGGATGGGGGAACAGTGAGAAGGAGAGACTGCGGGAGGGGAAGAAGAAAGAATATTTTGCCATTCAGTTGAGAGCAAGTAAAATTTTCTAAGCAACCACAATAACAAGCTTAGACTTTTAAAAAAGATAACACCAACCCAGAAGTCAGATGAAGCTCTGTCTATAAGTACATATCTTATACTGTAAGGGTTATGCACATATTTCTAATTGCACCTATCTGGATTGTTTTTCAACAAGGTCAGTTACAGGAGGGTTATTCTGCTTACTAGCCTCAAGAGGAGTACTTTGAACCCACATATTTGGAGAAATGCTGTTAAATATCCATGATATTTCCTGGAAGGTCAGTGACTTGCTCCTGGGGAAGCGATGCCCTGTCATCATCCACAAGGTAAGGTAAGGTCCCTTCTCCTTTCCTTGTAGAGCGCAGTGAGGCTGCAAAGAAGCATGTGCTACTGTATGGAAAGGGAAATTCCTCATTTTCCTGTGTTGATCAAAGATCGCTCAGTCAACAAACTGATTGTCCACAAGAATCTGAAAAACAATCTTACCCTGTCAAAGATAGAAAATTCCAAACTGGCCAGTTCGTTTCTAATTATTTTATCTGAGAAGTAAGTGTTGGGTAGGTTATCTAAGGTAATCTGGTTTGCTCAGACAAGAATGTCTTTTTCAGGAGTCCAGTAATTCTACTTCCACCATAATGGCTATGTGGATCAGGACTGACTACATGAACTCAGGGGCCTGCTCTTGATCATCTCCCTCTGAGGGTAGGCAGCCTTACCAGGCCACAGAGGAAGACAATGAAGCCAGTCCTGATGAGACCTGATAGGCTAGGGTCAGAAGGAAGGGTAGGAGGACCTCCCTATCAGTGGACTTGGGGAGGGGCATGGCAGGAGATGAGGGAGGGAGGGATGATTGGGAAGTGATGAGGGAGGTGGCTATAGCTGGGATAAAAAGTGAACTGTAATCAATAAAAAAATAAATCAATAAAAAAGAAAAGTTTGATGATACATTGCAGATGCTTTCACTCAGAAGACGCAGACAATTGACAGCCCTGTGCTGTCAATCACATCCCTTTCTAATCTGTGGTTAACAGTGTTTTGCTTGTCATTTTTTTTTTTTTCAGACCAACTTAAGTTTACATGCTCAAAGCAGCTTGGCTTTTGTTTTCTTTTAGTTTTGATCAACTGTGCTTTTCTTGCATAGATATATCTTGCTTAGATATACTATACTCGTTTTGTTAATGCTCATGTTAGCTTGTCTAAAATTTGTGATCTATATGAAAAAGTAGTGATAAGAATTTAAGTGGTGTGCTTTAACATGACTCGTTACTTCAGAAGTCTATGTTATTTAGTGGTATGTGTTCTCAATCTAGCCAGAATGACTGTGTGTTTTCATGGAATAAGAGTGGATCATATTAATTCTTAAGTTAACAAATGCTAATGAATTCTGATCTTACTGCTTGTATGTATGCATAGTTAAATGCCCAGCATATGCAGTGGCCTCTTAACAAGACTACAGTCATTCTTGAGGTTTTCCTCAAACATGTGTGTAAATGAGGAAATCTGAATGTGTGAGCATTTGGCCTGCTCAGCTCCCGTTTACAAGGACTCTTGAAATTTTTGGGAAAAGGCTTAGCTATTTATACAGAAGGTGTCTACCCTAGGAGATTTGATATCCATGCCAAAGGTTCTCAATGACAGTTTGCCAGAAACTTATCTCTTGTTCCAATATATGACCATACTCTGTGCAATCTCTTCTGCTTGGCTTCTTTCCCAACAAAGCAAAGACAAAGGAAATACCTTGTTGAGTTTCCTTGTCAATATCTCTGGCATGTGCCAACACTTCTTCTCCACACACAGCTTCAAAATTATTATCCAGATCCTTCAGTTTGTGATTTTTTTTCTTTTCTATGGAGCCTACAGGAATTGAGTTGACCGCATTTCTGCATCGATAGACGTTAATGTTGCCACTGTTTTCTCATCTCGAGATCAAGTTCCAAGCGTCTT
Source organism: Psammomys obesus (assembly GCF_907164565.1). Taxonomy (NCBI): domain Eukaryota; kingdom Metazoa; phylum Chordata; class Mammalia; order Rodentia; family Muridae; genus Psammomys; species Psammomys obesus. Next base: position 6,255,894 of record NW_026596244.1, on the reverse strand, counting down.
TTTGAATCTTGGTATCCTTGATCTCACAGCTCTGGATGTCTTCACAGAACAGATAACATTATTGACTACATATCTCTGCCTCTCAGGCCTGCTTGAAGAAAATGCTGGTTAAATGGTTGCCACTCACCAGTCTTTAGTTTCATGAACACAGTTGAAATTGCAATAAACATTTACAGTAACTGAGTCTGTGACAGACTATCTGTCGTGATTATATAGTTTCATTGTTGCTGTTTATGTCATTTTTTTAAAATAAGAAGGTACTTGTCTGATTTTTTTAATGTACTGGTTACTTTGTACTGTCCTTGAATTCACTTTAGGAGAAATAGTTCCAGGTACAGGTTAAACATTATATTAGTCTTTTTCTTTTTTCTCAAGACAGGGTTTGTCTGTCCTGGACCTGGTTTTTAGACCAGGCTGGACTTGAACTCACAGAGATCCACCTGCCTGTACCTTCCCGACTGCTAGGATTACAGACATGTGCCACCAAGCCTAGCTGTCAGTCCTTGTCATTAATGTGACTTTTCTTCTTTGCCAAATTATATTTAGTAGTTAACAGAATATGCATTCTAAAATAGTGACACTCAAAGTTCCTTATTTAGAAATTTAAGACAAATTATTCACCTCCACAAAGTTCTAGAGTTATAACAATTTATTGGCTTACAAAAAGCAAAGTCTCTAGATCTCCCAAGCATATATAACACTTTTTTAGCAATAAAGGTGATTTTTCATTAATGCTTTGAATAATGAATGTATTTTTAATACCTCAAGTGATTTAAAGAATCTTGAGTTAAAAAACAAATCTATTTTCCCCTTGTGCAAGTTTCTCTTCCTTACACTATGATAAAATATTCTGACAAAAGTAACTTCAAGGAGAAAGGGTTTATTCACACTCACAGTCCAAATTGTACAGTCTTTCACAGTGTGGCAGAGAAGCAGAGGTGACAGACACTTGAAACAGCATGTCAAAATGTGTTCACAATCTGATAGTAAAAAAAGCCAAGTATAAGCTATTTCTCATTTCCCTGTCGCTGTTCATACAGGATCAGATCCCAGTCAAGGACTAATGGCATACACATCATCATGTCTTTTTCTCTTAATGAATATTGTCAGGATAATTCCCCAGAGGCATTCTCAGAGGTCTATATTGCAGGTTATTCTTAATACTGTCTACTAGAAAAAAAAAAGACTACCTATACTACAACTTAGCTTTTAATTTTACAGTTTTTAAATTAACTTTCAAATATAGTTAGCCACTTGTAAAGATACCTCTATTCAAATTTCAGCTAAAATATACCTTATAAAAAGTTAGAAAATTTATTTTGTGTATAATTCTATTCTGCCCACTATGTAAATAATGTTCTATTCTCTGTAGTCCTGAACACAGTTTCTAAGATGACTGTGTTATGTACCAGACTACACATACTTTGTTGACACAGCACTATCATAATGACCATTGGCCGTTTATCCCTTGACTACAAAGAATCATAGTGACTTTCTAAAACATCAAGAGTATGATGTTTCTCAGACATTTCTTTAAATATTAGACACATACATTTTATTAGGCTAATTTATAACTTCAGATAAATATCATTCTGAAAATCAACTCTTGAGTTGAATACTTCTTTTTATAATCTAATCTGTAATAGTGCATGCCCACTTTTCTACTTTTTTAACTTTATTTACAGACAGCTATTCTAGAATAAGTTGAAACTGAAAGTTTTTTTAAATTTTTTTTTCCATGTTGAACATTAGTACCCTTCTGAGGACAATATTAAATAAAATAGAGAAAAATAAGAAAATAGATAAAATTATCATCTTGGTATAAGCTCAGGAAGATGAAGATACTGCAATATGTATCAATAGTTAAAAGTAGCATCTTTATCTCAAACTGTAGGATGTCAGTAGGATCAGATATTATATTATAATCCATTACATGATTGCATATTCTGATACCAACTCCTGTGGGCCTGGAATAGTCATGGAATGGAGAGGGCAGCCTGGCATAAGAGTGGGGTAAAGGATTGTCCAAAACCCCAGACATCTTGTCCTGAGATTTTCAGGAGTAGGATTGCTCCCCCTACCCAGACCTGGGTAGCTCTGTGCTCCCACCTTTGCCCCTGCAGGAGGTCATGCAGCGTGGTAACCAGGCTAAACTTCCTCTTCCTTTATAAAGTCATGTCAAGCAGCACCTAGAAGCCCTCCTTCTGCAAATGAGGCATCTCCAGCACCCTTGACCCAGCCAATGTTGTACACTCACCCCAAAACCCTTTTTTTTTTCTTAAAGGTTTAAGTTACATCTGGTCCTCCCTGAGTTGCCACTTAGGGTCTCTTTTGTTCCTGGTTGTTTCTGAGTTGTGTCGCTTCTCAGGATCCCCTGGTTAGGATAGTGGGCCAATTACACTTCTGTGGGCAAGGAAATGCAGCCTATATCGAAAATTCATACTTATCATAAGAAGAACACGTTTTGTCCTTATTCACATATCTGAGACAATAAAGGCATATAGAGCAAGAATTCTTTCCCATTTTGAAGGACAGAAGGTAAGAGAAATGCTTAGGACTAAGTATAAGCTCCCTTTCAGCCATGGGAAGAGGCTTTATTCTAAACTTAAGAACCTATAGTATGTGTGGGGATCTATATGTGGTTTAAGTGTTATCAATGTTTCTTTCACAAATGTGGGTGCCCTTGTATTTGGGACATAGATGTTCAGGATTGTGATGTCTTCTTGTTGGAATTTTCCCTTGATGAGTATGAAGTGTCCTTCCCCATCTCTTTTGATTAATTTTGGTTGAAAGTTTATTTTATCAGCTATGAGAATGGCTACTCCTGCTTGCTTCTTGGATCCATTTGTTTGGAAAGCCGTCTTCCAACTCTTTACCCTCCGGTAATGTCTATCTTTTGGGCAGAGTTCATGGAAACTTATGTAAGAGGTGAGAGCAACAGAAACAGAAAATTTGAACACAGAGAACACAGAGAACTTCCCAGAGACTCATACTCCAACCAAGGACTATTCATGGAGATAACCTAGAACCCCTGCACAGATATAGCACATTACAGTTCAGTGTCCAAGTGAGTTACATAGTAATGGGAAGAGGGACATGAACTGATTGGCCTGCTCTTTAATTACCTCCCCCTGAGGGGGAAGCAGCATTACCAGGCCACAGAAGAAGACAATGCAGCCACTCCTGATGTGATCTGGTAGACTAAGATCAAAGGAAGGAAAGGAGGACCTCCCCTATCAGTGGAATTGGGGAGGGGCATGCATGCAGAAAGGTGAGGGAGGGTGGGATCGGGAGGGGAGGAGGGAGAGGCTTATGGGGAGATACAAAGTGAATAAAGTGTAATTAATAATAAAAAATAAAAACAGAACCTGTAGTATGACTTCATAGAAAGGGAAAACATGAGCTAATCTAGTTGGGAGAATAGACCACAGTGGAAAAGGATTGTGAGACTTCCACCAGTTAGCAAGCTGTCTCAGTCAGGCAGCTGAAAATGCCCCCTGAGTGGAGTAGACAGAAATTATAGAGATTGGGAGAACAACATTAATGTAATGTGTGTGTGTGTGTGTGTGTGTGTGTGTGTGTGTGTGTGTGTGTATCAAACCAAAATGTCTCTTAAATCGGTCACATAAAAATAAGGCAAGGTGATTGTCCAAGTTGAGTAAATGCATTTTATTTAGAACAATGGGAGATGGATATGGCCTCTATTCCAGTTAGGCAGTTACTCTACATCTGTTAAGTAGAAGCAATCTTGCAGGCATTCCTGCTAGACAGAAAATCTGTCTGAGAATGGCTGTTGCAGATTTCCACTTCATCTTTCACATAACAGAAACCTCCTGGTTTAGAAAGGAACTCAAGCCCCAGTGAGCATCTCTCAGAAAGAAGCTTTTATTTTTCCTGGAATTGCTTGTCTGAACCACTCTTCAAATTTCTGAACTATTGTTGTCCTTTCCCTTTATGACTATTTTAGGAAATCCCCGATGGTTATTCTTCTTTGCTCAGGGGGTTTGAAACCAAAGACTGTGGTGAAACTGTTTGCATTCTATGTTTTCTGTTGTTTCAAACAGATTTGGGCATGAATAAATGATGAGTGTGCATTCTTGTGAAGTTATGGAATTCAGAGAATGTGCCTACAGTTATTGTCTAGCATTTTCATCATTTAATTCTAAAAATCTTCATACAATAAGACATCAGAGTTTTCTTTGCAATGTTGCTACTGCTATTCTTATCTAAAACCCCTTCTAATTATATACTCAGAAGAGCTTTATTCTCCCCAAACAAATAGTTTTGTGTCTGGCCCAAGTTAAGTAAGAATTTTGAAAGCATGTACAATAGCAGGAGCCTCTTGGCTGTCTGTGCTATAAGAGAATTCCAGACCTGTGTATATGTGGTTTTATTTGTCTGTGGGTGACTATGATGAATAACTTGATCTGTGCAGCATCACCTTAGGAAGAAATACCTTACTACCTCTTCACCATCTCAGAATTGCATTATCTAGTGAGGGATGTCACCCAGGAGGTTGTGTTGTGAATATGATCAATGCTGGGTAGAAAATAATTTAGACGATGCATTTGCTAATTTAAAAAATTTAGAAAGCGATAGATAGCCTGGCACCATAAATTAGATGATAATTATCCGACTCTGTGCAGATGACATCGTTTCATTATAAAGTGGCCTTCAGCAATCATGCTTTTGACTAATTATTGTCAGAATAAAGCTTAGCAGAAGCTGAGCTGAAACAAATCCCTAATTTTTTTTTCAAATGTTTTCTAAGTTTTCACTGGCTATCATCACAGAGTCCTGCACAGAGGTCAAATTATTTGTAACTAAATCACCACCCCCTCTTCAGTACCTAAAGTGAGATTATATTGGGGTCAAACCGGCCAATTGGTAGCACCTCTCATTTAGTTGTGTATTAACAGAGAAGGGTCCCACTATTCAGATTAGATTTTCACAAGGCAGCACAGATTTGTTTTTCAAGATTTACTACAGAATTATACTCATTATTTTAAACATTGAAACATCACTAAAATGAACTATGAAGCCCAAGTGTATGTGTTAAAAAAAAAAAAAAACAACCCTCACAATATTATTATCCTAACACAGGACTAGAGCAGGAAAGTTACAAGATCAAGGAAATGCATATACTATATTTCACAATAATGTATTCTGCCTTAAAACGACCTTTGCAATTTGGTCAGTTTCTACAAGCATTTTGTCGAGTCTTTTTGACTTTAAATGAAAACAGCTACACAGCTGTAAATGACTATTGTGAGGAGAAAGTGACATCACTTTGAAAGGGACAAGCAGAATGCTGGCATGTAATCTGGCTCCATAGGCAGTCATGGACGTGGCACCCACATATATCAAGGATTCCTTTACCCCTCAAAGTAATGTTCTAGTGACTCGCCAGCTCCTTATTTCTTCTGTATGCTCCCCCATTCCCCACCATCCTCTTCCAGTTCTAACCTGCTCTCGCTTGGAACTTTTATTTGACTCTGATTATTAGTGTTGACAGTCTTGCCTATTGAGTTCTGCTGTTTTCATACATTTGATTTATAGAATTTCAATAGATTTGTGCAGCAAGCTTTATCTCTAGGAATATGTTCTTCTTTAGTTTGCAGAAGTTCTATATCTGACATTTGGTGACATTTTCCGATACTGTTGACAGCTTTTTCTCCTTTCTTCAGACAGACAAGGAGACTGCTGTGGAGTTTCATCCCGTCTGTTTTTACCATTTTATCACAGGAAGCCCTGCAAACTTCTGTCTCACAGTATGTCCTCTTTCTGGATGACATCGTCACTACTCCTTTACCTTCAATTTTCTTGTTGTTTATTAGGATATAAGAAGTTGATGTTTTCCCCGTAGGCATCAGGCAGAAAATACCATTTGCAGCTTTTTCTGGTATGTATTAGCTATTGACATACAAAAGTCCATTATATTGTCTTGAGTTATCTTTCTCTGAAGTACAGTAAAATGAGTTCTCTTCACTCCTACAAAACCTAATTTTTTCAGTGCTTCACAACTTGTTCTATATTTATTTTGGGCATGCATTAGTCAGTGAAAATTTGTTAGAGAATGTTCATTTCTCTCTGAAAATTTTCTTTTTTGTAGCACTAGTAGTAAACATTACTACTCAAAAATACTGCCAAAAAAAGCCTACATTTTCATATTGCTGGAAATGCATTAGTGTCATTTTTAAGATGAGCCTGATGTAAGCAAACTTCCTGGCTAGTAGTAGGAATAAGTGACAGTAATTGGGAAGCACTTAACCAGAATTGATGCTTTGTCTGGGAAATATGTACAAAACACATGACAAAGCAAAGTGATACTGTTTCCCACAGTGCCAGGGTCATAACAATCTTGGTATGTCATGCTTGCAAAGCCTTCAAGCTTAAAGGAATTTGATGTTTGTTTATTCACATGACAAGCATGTCATATTGATGTTTCAAGATTTCATTTCAGGTGAACCTGATCTTTAACCTATAAACTTACATTAAAAAAAAAAACTTTGCCTTTCTGGATAGGTATTGAGCATTTTAGCAAGAGTCCTCCCTCTTGATTAGTTTCTTTAGATGTACAGATTATGGTAGGTTTATCCTATATTATATGTCTATCTGAGTGAATATATACCATGTGCATCTTTCTGCTTCTGGGTTAGCTCACTCAGGATGAACTTTTCCAGATCCCACCATTTACTCGCAAATTTCATGATTTCCTTGTTTTTTTAATGCTGAATAATATTCCATTGTGTAGATATACCAAAATTTTTGCATCCATTTCTCCACTGAGGGGCATCAGAAGAAGGAGAAAAGAGAGAACAAGTAAGGAGCCTGATACAGAGGACCTCTGAAAGGCTCTGCCCTGAAGACTATCAATGCAGATGCTGAGACTTATGGGCAAACTTTGGGCAGAGTGCAGGGAATCTTATGAAAGAAGTGGGAAACAGTAAGATCTGGAGAGGACAGGAACTCCATAAGGAAAGCAACAGAACCAAAAAATCTGAGCACAGGGGTCTTTCCAGAGACTGATACTCCAATCAAGGACTATGCATGGAGATAACCTAAGACCCCTGCACAGATGTAGCCCATGGCAGTTCAGTATCCAAGTGGGTTTCATAGTAATAGGAACAGGGACTGTCTCTGACATGAACTGATTAGCCTGCTCTTTAATTACCTGCCCCTGAGGGGGAAGCAGCATTACCAGGCCACAGAAGAAGACAATGCAGCCTAATTGACTAGGATCAGAAGGAAAGAAAAGAAGACCTCTCCTATCAGTGGACTTGGGGAGGGGCATGCATGCAGAGGGTGGAGGAAGGGAGGGATTGGGACAGGAGAAAGGAGGGAACCACAGGGGGAATACAAAGTGAATAAAGTGTAATTAATAAAGACTTAAAAAAAAGCCTACTTGGTCATGGTGGATATCTTTTATGTGTTCTTATATTCAGTTTGCCAGTATTTAGTTCATTATTTTTGCATCCATGTTCATAATAAAGATAGGTCTGAAGTTCTCTTTTTTTGTTGAATCTTTGTGTGGTTTATGTATCAAGGTGACTGTGGCTACATAGAATGAGTTTGGTAATGTTCCTTCTGTTTCTATTTTGTGGAATAGTTTGAGGAGTATTGGTGTTAGCACTTCTTTGAAGGTCTAGTAGAAATCTGCACTGAAACCATCTGGCCCAGGGCTTTTCTTGGAGGGGAGAATGTTAATGACTGCTTCAATTTCCTTGGGGGATATAGGGCTGTTCAGTCTTTCAACCTGATCTTGACTTAGAAATCTATCAAGAAAATTTTCCATTTCATTTAGATTTTCAAATTTTGTGGTGTATAGGCTTTTGTAGTATGACCTAATGATTGTTTGGAATAAGATAAAAAACTCAAGTGACAACACATGCTGGAAAGGCAGTGGAGAAAGGGGAATGCTCCTCCATTGCTGGTGGGAATGCAAACTTGTACAACCACTTTGGAAAAAAATCTGGCACTTGCTCAGACAATTAGGAATAGCATTTCCCAAAGACCCAGCTATACCACTCCTAGGCATATATCCAAAAGATGCTCAAGTACACAAGAAGGACATTTGCTCAACCATGTTTGTAGCAGCTTTATTCATAATAGCCAGAAGCTGGAAACAACCCCGATGTCCCTCAGTTGAGGAATCGATACAGAAATTGTGGTACTTTTACACAATGGAATACTACTCAGCAATTAAAAACAAGGAAATCATGAAAATTTCAGGCAAATAGTGGGACCTAGAAATGATCATCCTGAGTGAGGTATCCCAAAAGCAGAAAGACACACATAGTATATACTCACCTATATAGACCTATAAGATAGGATAAACATACTGAAATCTGTACACCTAAAAAAGATAAACAAGAAAGAGGACCCAGGGTATGATGATCAATCCTCACTTAGAAAGACAAATGGGATAGACATTGGATGTAGGAGCAAACAAGTAACAGGACAGGAGCTTACCACAGAGGGCCTCTGAAAGACTCTACCTAGCAGTGTATCAAAGCAGATATTAAGACTCATAACCAAACCTTCAGCAGAGTGCAGGGATTAAAAAAAAAAAAAGCGGGGGGGGGACTTAATATGACCTGGAGAGGACAGGAGTTCCACAGGACCAAATATATCTGGGCACAGGGGTCTTTTATGAGGCTGTTTCTCCAAACAAGGACCATGTATGGTTGCAACCTAGAGCCTCTGCTCAGATGTAGCCCTTGGTAGTTCAGTATCCAAGTGGTTATCCTAATAAGGGGAACAGGGACTGTTTCTGACATGAACTCAATGGGGGCTCTTTGACCTCTTCCCTCCCCACCCCCAGGGAGAAGCAGCCTTGCTAGGCCACAGAGGAGAACTTTGCAGCCAGTCATGAAGACACCTGATAAAAGAGTATCAGATGGAAAGGGAGGAGGTCCCCCCCATCAGTGGACTTGGAAAGGAGCAGGGAGGAGATGAGGGTGGGAGGGTGGAATTGGAAGGCAGAGAGGGAGCGGGATACAGCAGGGATAGAAAGTTAATAAACTGTAACTAATATTGAAAAAAAAATTATATAAAAAATAAATAAATGTTATTTTCTTAAAAAATAAAAAAAAGAATTAAAAAAAAAAAACGAGTCTAACCCTTTGCTAGGTGAGTGTCCCCCAAACTTTTCAATCTGTGTGAGCTCTTCTGTGTAATAATTCAGCATAAACGCACATTCATGCACGCATTTTTCAATTCATTTTTTTCTTATAGTTGATAGCGTTTTGATAGAAGTATGGCCAATCGTTTTCGCTGGGGTGTGATAATAAAAGTATTGTTCCACATAACATATTTTTCAAAAGTACACAATAAAAAAGACCACAAACATTTATATACCATACCTAATTCTCCACAGGACATATTCAAAAGTAAAATCAGAGATAGAAAAGAAGCATTAGCTTAATTAAAGCTCTACATTCACTGCTCTTTCTTTGAAGATTTTTCTCAAAGGAAAGGTCACAGCATTTTATAGATGATGAAGTTATAACACCAATATTAACTAGCCACAGGGCCTCCTTAAAGAGCGGAGAGATGCTCTCTCAATTTCTCCTGAGGGGGCTTCTGGCTGAATCTTTTCATGCATAGATAATCTTAACAAGATTATCTTTGTCTTTCCCCTGTGGTTTTGGATTATCCTATTTTCTAAGTTCTTTTTAAATCATTGTAGTCAAAAGCTATAATTAAAAAAAAAATAACTTCAAGAATCATTTGGGTAACTATCTTGGGACTCATTGGGAAGACTGTCTTCGCTGTTCCACTTCCACAATTACTGATATTCTCCTGTTCAAGTTTAGATCCCATAACAATTGAATTTCACCTGCCCAGCATATCCAGTGACACTGGAAACCAAGTGTCTTTGTCTTGGCCATTTACAGTGCATGAACCAGGTGGAGGGTTCATGTCATTCAGCAGAATTTCCCAGTAGATATTTGTGCTTACTAGCCGCATGCTTCTCGGTTTTGATCAACAATCCAATGATTTATCTAATCAATTTACTCTGGCATCCTCCTCAGTCACTACTTTACACCCGATTGACATTCCCCAAATTCATTATCAGATTCTCAGTGTTAAACTGACTCACCTTGTGAAAGGGAGCTCAACTTGACCCCAGCATGTTAATAAATGCACATGTGTCTGAGCCACATTTCTAGGATTTTAACGAATGCAATGATTCCCATTTAGCCACCTGAATCCCACTGACTCTGTTTTCATCACATCCTCTTACACCCAGTTCCCTGCATGAATTTTCCCTGGAGCCTTCTGTACACAAATTGCTCTCTTCCATTGTAGTTCCAAAACTGTTGTGATACACTAAAGTATTTTCCTTGATTCTATATGTCTCCTGTGTTCTATGCTTAGTTCTTGCTTACTTAGAATTTTGTTTTAACTTTTCTGATTTTTTTTGTATACACTTGCTGTCTCTGTTCCTTATTTGCTAATCACTCTTGAACTGCTACAAGTCTGGTAGCAAAGATTTAATATCACTCTTCCTTATAAAGATCACCAGCCCACATCTTGGGGATACCTCTTATTAGAATCCTTACAATCCTTAATAGGTCTAACAGAATTTATGTTTTTCCTCCTGATACCAGTCTTATAGAATTCATGTAATGTGCTGTAATATATTAAGTTTTTTATATAAGAAAACTGAATGATATATTTTTCTCCCTCAGCATTTTCCACTTGATTTTTAGTCAGAAATAACGGGCTTTCTAAATGTGGCATTCGTAGGAAACACTTTATATATGTTTCATATTGTAAACAAAGACAACACTCATGATCAAGTTTGGCATGGAATAAGTATTGTGTACATTGATTCACATGCATTTTGTTCAAACAGTTTGAACTCCCTTGCTTGAAAATGTATAATCACTTCAGAGTTTCAGGTTTCAGTCACAGCAACTTTAAGAGAATCACCATACCATGTTGAAAGTAAAGAATAAACTGTACCCCAGCATCATGGAGATATCCAACTGATTGATAAAATAGATAAATTTCAAATTTGGAACCAACAAAGCCGATATTTCATAAATATCATTTGACAGCACCATTAAAAAATGTAATGGAAATCATTATAAACATGCATCAATTAAATTCACTTTTAAGTTTTGTTTCTTTTATTTTGCGTGTACATGTTTGCTACACATATGTATGTGCACCATGTGGTGCGTCTGGTATAGTCGTTTACAGAGATGCTGCCTGTGAAGGTCAGAAGAGGGTCAGATCCCTGGGAACTGAAGATCATGGTGGTTGTGAGCCACCAGTTTATTCTGGGAAATGAACTTGGGTCCTCTGCAAGAGCAGTAACTGCTCTTAGCTGAGGAGCCATCTCTGCTCCTCAATTAAGATACAGAGTTTATTTTTTATAAAGTTGAAAACAATTCAATTGTAAATTAAAAACAAGTCATAAATTGTTGAACTGCTGTGATAAATATGATATTTCAACTAAAGTTTTATGAGAGGGTTATTTTTCTTCAGACGATATGTGTTCACATGGTTCAATATGATAGATATATATCCCAGAGATGCTAAGCTAAGCCTACTACTGGAATGCAGGCACTTCTTGATCTATTGGTAGATGTTTGGACTCCCTGCTGTGATTTTCATGGTGATAATATATTGGAGACTTACTTGAAAGCAAAAAAAAAAACAGACTGCCTATAAACTCAGTGAAAATTAATGTCAAACCATTCATACAGAAGAACAGTATATGATGAAAGTAGACATTTTGCAGAAGACCTTTGAGCTTGGAGAAAAACATAAGCTACGCTTTACAGGCAGCTGACACTGTGATGTCATATGGGAAGACAGTGCATCACGGTTACTGCTGTGCGGTGTTGTAATGGAGATGGATGGAGCAGTCAGTATTTGCATGGATCTTGAACAGACTCAAGCAATAAACAGTACCAAGCTGAGCAAGTGGAATTGCTCAAACACACTACCCAGTGTACATGAAAACAAGTTCTCTAGACTCTCCACTGACCAGGTGGAAGATATCCATAAGGATGCCTGAAACAACTAGGAAAAAGTAATTCAGGACACATGAAAGCATACCGTTGGCAGGAGAAGAAAAATTAATAAATTATGGCTAATATCACTTATATATTTCATTTGTGTCTGTAGCTTAATGAGGCACAGATAACTATAATATGCTCCAAATAACATGTACACATGTAAGCACATTCTTTACGGTCTACATAGCAAAGGAAGAATTCCCAAAATGAACATCATCAATGAATAGTACTAGTTAATTCTATGGTAAAATGTTGTCAGCTTAACTTTTAGTTACATATTATTGATATTTTCAGTATTAGGCAATGAATATGAGTATTATATATAACATTTTATAATAAACAAAAGAATTTTTGCTCTTTAAAATGTAAATAAAACATATATACATACAGTTTTCTGAACTTAAGTAATCTTGTATCGCTGAATATTCACAACAATTTGTTAAAGTTGCTTATCCTTAAGTCTGAAATATTGCAGTTTTATATTAGAGAATATTAACTTCATATTCTATATAGCAGGATATATGGAAGACTGGATGCTTTTGAACAATTCATTCTCTTTCAGAAGGGAAAAGAGGATAGATACCAGAAGCAGTAGAAGAGAAGGGAAAGAGAAGGGGCCTTCTACATAATTTCTCTAAAAGACTTGACTTAGCAGGGGATTGAAGCAGATGCAGAGACTCACAAACAAACTTTGGACAGAGCGCAGAGTCTTATGGATGTAGGGTGAGATAGAAGGACCCCAAAGTGACAGGAGCCCCACAAGGAGACCAACAAGCCAAAAAAAAAAAAAAAAAAAAAAAAAAAAAAAAAAAAAAAAAAAAAAAACAAAAAAAAAAAAAAAAAAAAAAAAAAAAAAAAAAAAAAAAAAAAAAAAGCCCAGGGGGAACTGGAGATACTGATGAAACAATGAAAGACCATGCATAGAGAGGACCTAGAGCTCATGCTCAGCTATAGCCCACAGACAGCTCAGTCTTCATGTGGGTTCCATAGTAAGGGGAGAAGAGAGAATCTCTGACATGAACTCTGTTGCCTACACTTTTAGTGCTTCTCCCTGGTGGGGCTACCTAGCCAGCCAGGAGTGGAAGAGGATTCAGGCAGTCCTGATGGGAGCTCGTAGGCTAGGGTCAGACAGTAGGGGAGGAGGACTAGGGAAGAGAAATAGTAGAGGAAGAGGGAGGGAGGATGGGACCAGGAGGAGATCATGGAGGGGTTTACAACTAGGATACAAATCGCATAAATTGTGAATAATAATAAAATAAAAAATAACTATTTGTCACTTATTGTAGGAAAAGGGCATGATATACTACTACCAACGTTTAAACACAAAACTGAGTATAGAATGATGTGAATTTGAGGGAGAAACCAGTAAAATAAAAACCAGGGGAGGTGTTCACTTTCTTCTCAGTCAACCGAGATTTTCTTTGGCTTCTAGAGTTTATATTTCAAACAGTCTTATGGCACCCCAAATGCCCTGCAACCCACCAGAGGACTTGAGTTTAATTCCCAATTCAATCCCTTCTTGCAAGGCTCACAATTGCCTGGAATTCCACCTCCATGGGTTACAACACCCATTTATGATCTTAGGGACATGAGCATTCTCATGTGCGTATCCACAAATAGAAGTATGTATATATACATATAAGTAAGAATATGAAAAAACACATGTTATTCTTCTGGGTTAAAATTTTCTTTCTGATTTTTACTATTATACTATAAGATGTTAAAAAGAAATAACTGAGAATAAGCTTTATAAGTCATGTAGACTCATATTTTCAAATAAATTGATAATTATATTAGCCAATATCATTTTATAAAATCCATTGACAATGCTAAGTGATTCTAATATTTTTGTCAAGGAATGTTTCTCAAACTTTCTGATTGTCCTTTATTTATAGATGTCTTGTTAGAATAGCATGAAATTGTCTCTACATGTGCAGCTGAAGTCTACAGCTTTCATCATCTGTCTTTCTACATTGCTCATGTGCATAATGGCAATTCCGATATAAGCTGACAGGTCTGTTATTCCAAATAGGCTTGAGCAGCAAGCTCACAACATTTTTGCTGCTGTAGAAATTGAAATCAATGAACTCATATAATTGGATCAACATCATTTATATGAGTGTAGTGGCCACATTAGCTTTGTTAAACGATGGTCAATCTCTAATCAAGAGAAAGCAGGGAGTTTGCTTCAAAGCCAACATCAGGCTTAAAATACTCCCATGATCTAAATCACAGAAATGATTTATTTGACTTCCTTTACAATTTCTGTTACACAAATTAGTGTGTTTCTCTTTAAAGAGTGTTTCCCATAACTTTGTGGCTTCCTGTTTTTTCTTTTCTTTACTTTTACTTACCCGTCAGGTAGATTTACTGAACTGAGATGCCATTCTTTTACGTTTTGCTTTCTCTTTGTGGCTGCTGACCCTTGTTTCCTCCTTTTTCCCTGAATTATTTATATGTTACTTCCTTTGGATATATATATATATATATATATATATATATATATATATATATATATACACATGTATATTAATCTTACTACTTATATAAATTACTACTTTCTCTGGATATATATGGAGAATATATATATATATATATATATATGTATATATATATATATACATATACATATGTGTGTGTGTATATGGGCATTTGTATGAACATACTTCCAAGTGTTTCCATTATTGCACTAGATATGCTATTATTAAGCTTTCAAATTATCGGATGTCACCCAGAACAGACCCTATCAGACACTTGTAGGGAATTAAAAAAATATGAATGGCAATGTTTATCCTAATTCCTCCCAAGTTTCCATTTTTTCTGTAGCAATTTGTTTGTTAGCATTCCATCATTAGACCCCAAATACCCGATATCAGTAAGGTAAGAGAGAAATTATTTTCTTTTGCTTATGGTATAAGAGAGTTATATCCAGCACAGTGGGGAGGACATAGCAGAGCATATCTGACAAGCTCTCACCAGGGCAGCCAAAGAGGAAACGGGAGTCTAGGAGAAGGGGTATCCCCAAAGCCATGAATCTTGTAAAGTACTCATTCCAGCCAGTCTCCAGCTCCTACTCCTCAACAGTTAGTAATGATGCCAACACATGACTCTGTCAAAGATAAAGCCATTCACTTCTTCACAGCCCTCCTGATTAGATCGATGGTCTCCAGAAAACCTGCTAAAGTCACATGCTGAGCTTCACTAATCTTCACTGATTGATTTTTAATCCCACAAAGGTAGTAGAAAGAACCATCAGTTGAGTGTCAGAAAGCATTGAGTGTCAGAAACATGTGAAACTTTCAAATTTAACTTCTTTTATTTTTTTATTCTTTAAAAATTATTTCTTTATTATTATTTATTACATTTATTAACCTTGTATGCCAGCTATAGCTCCCTCCTTTGTCTCCTCCCAGTCCCACACACTCTTCCTTTTCTCCCCCATCCCCTTTTCCTAGTCCACTGATAGGGGAGCTTCTCCGTCCCTACTATCTGAAGAGACAGATGCTCCAACCAAGGACCATGCATGGAGAGGACCTAGACCCCCTATCCAAGGAAGCCCATGGTGTGTCAGTTTCCAAGTGTGTTCTCTGGTAAAGGTAGCAGGGTCTGTCTCTGATGTGAACTCAGTGGCAGGCTCTTTGATATCCTATCCTGGGGGGAGAGGGGGTACATCCTTGCCGATCAGAGAGGAAGATGATGCAGCCAGAACTGTTGAGACCTGACAGGCTAGAGTCAAATTCCACTTCTTTATTCCTTATTTGATCCACTGTAATATTGAGAGCCTGCCTTCTTCTCTGAGCACAGCAGTAATGGTACAATGTTTCATACTAATCATAACCATCATGCATCTGAAGTTAAACTAGTGCTGACCTCTTTGTACTCTCCTTGATTAATTTACTTGGTCTTCAAATAATTTAATTCATATTCACTTGAAAGTCTACTATCCTCGTTTGGTTTTTGAAATCTTTGATCCATAACCCTTCTTTCTTTTTTTTCTGTTCTGGTCTTAAAAACAATTTTAAAACATTGATTCTTTAAAATTGTGTAACTTTTCTTTGGCCTTCAACTATTTTTCAATGTAACAAGTTTATATATTTATTTAATTTTTTTAATTTTTTAATTTTTTATTAATTACACTTTATTCATTTTATATCCCCCATAAGCCCCTCCCTCCTCCCCTCCTGATCCCACCCTCCCTCCCCTTTCTACGTGCATGCCACTCCCCAAGTCCACTGATAGGGGAGGTCCTCCTCTCCTTCTTTCTGATCTTAGTCTATCAGTTCTCATCAAAAGTGGCTGCATTGTACTCTACTGTGGCTTGGTAAGGCTGCTCCCCCCTCAGAGGGAGGTGATCAAAGAGCAGGCCAATCAGATTATGTCAGAGGCAGTCCCTTTTCCCATCACTATGTAAGCCACTTGGACACTGAACTGCCATGGGCTACATCTGTGCAGGGGTTCTAGGTTATCTCCATGAATAGTCCTTGGTTGGAGTATGAGTCTCTGGGAAGTTCCCTGTGTTCAAATTTTCTTGTTCTGTTGCTCTCCTTGTGGAGTTCCTGTCCTCTCCAGCTCTTACTATTTCCCACTTCTTACATAAAATTCCATTCACTCAGCCCAACAGTTGGCCATCAGGCTCAGCATCTGCTTTGATAGTCTGCAGGGCAGAGGCTTTCAGAGGCCCTCTGTGGTAGGTTCCTAGTTTGTTTCCTGTTTTCTTCTTCTGTCTTTCAGAGGCCCTTTTGAAAGAATAAAGCCCTAGCATAATGCTGGCAACACTATTTTGCAAGACTGGGGCAGTGCAGGGTCAGAGGCAAGGCAGGACAGATGCCCAACAGCAGGATATCTGCGGTTGGGTGCCTGAAACACTATGGGCACCCAAGATAAGAACCAGATACGTGACTCAGCTCACATCTGCCTTCCCGCCTTCCCTGTTCCGGGTACGTGACCTAACAATGGCTTTGTTCAAACCGCCCAATCAGATCCCTGTAACTATGCTTCTCGCTTCTGTAATGGTGCTTCTTGCTCCCGAGCCCTATAAAAACCTGTCACCCCAACTGAGAGGCTCGCAAGTCTTCCAAAGGCTTTGTCGCCCCGGGTACCCGTGTATCGAAATAAACCTCTTGCGGCTTGCATCTGAAGGCTGGTCTCGCTGTTCCTTGGGAAGCGGGGTCTCCCCATCTAGAGAGGCTCTAGCGGGAGTCTTTCACTTTGTAGCAGGTTCCTAGGTTGTTTCCTGTTTTCTTCTGCTGGCTTTCAGAGGCCCTCTGTAGCGTGTTCCATATTATACATATTTGTAAACTATACCATGATGTATTAGCTACTGCATAAATTATGAAAATTAAACTAATTAAAATATCTATTGTCTCGCCAATTTATCAATTATTTTACATTGAGATTGTGAAGGATTCAAGTTAACAATTTTGATACATAGACTGCATTACAGTCAGTCCCCTTCAGCACAGAATCACTGCTGTTCATTCCTTCAGGCCAACTGAATTCTGATCTTCAACAGCCTTTCCAATCATTTGCTTTCTTTGAAAAGTGTGGTAAACACTTTTCTACGAGATTTATAATAATTCTTAGACTCTGAAATGAGCAAACTCATATCTTCCATTCTAGAATGGGTACATTTCACATGGAATAATATTCTCTAATATTCCATCCATGTGACTACAATAGATTGTTTGTAAAGTTGGACAGTATTTCACTCAGTGTGTTTGTGACTGCATGTATGTGTGTAGACAATACATTCCTCTTATTTATTCGTCAGTTGATTAACAAATGATTTATTTCCATATATTTGCTCTTCTGAAACAAGAGAACTTGTACTTCAGAGAACATGTGACTACAATTACCTCTTTAGTGTATCAATTTCAGTTCCTTATAGGCATGCCCAGAAGTATGAGTGCTAGATAAAAAATAAACAATGGTGGTTTTTCAAAGAAACCACAGCACATTTTATTTTAATTATTTTTATAGGCACACAACAATTTAGACTTCATTATAGTATTTTAAGAATTGTTTTGTCTACAATAAAATATCTTATGGAGCTGCCACCATTCCTGATCTCAAGCTGTACTACAGAGCAACAGTAATAAAAATAGCACGGTACTGGCAAAGAAACAGACTGGTGGATCAATGGAATCGAATAAAAGACCCAGAAATAAACATCTATAGACATCTGAGTTTTGACAAAGAGACCAAAACCATACAATGGAAAAAAAAAAAAAGACAGCATATTCAACAAATGGTCTAACTGGATATCTACATGTAGAAAATTGCAAATAGATCCATACATACACCCTGCACAAAACTAAATTGCAGGTGGATCAAAGACCTCAACATAAAATCAGAGACACTAAACCTGTTAGAAGGAAAAGTGAGGAAGAGCCTAGAACTCATTGGCACAGGAGACAACTTTCTGAAGAGACAACCAACTGTACAGGTTCTAAGATCAACAATCAATAAATGAGGCCTCATGAAACTGAAAAGCAAAGAACACTGTCATCAGAACAAAATGACAGCCTACAGATTGGGAAAGGATATTCACCAACCCTATATCTGACTGAGGGCTAATATCCAGAATATATAAAGAATTCAAGAAGTCAAACAGCAACAAATCAAGTAAACCAATTAAAAATGGGATAAAGAGCTAAACAAGAATTCTCAATATAAGAATATCGAATGGCAGAGAAACACTTAAAGAA
The DNA here is from genome assembly GCF_907164565.1 of Psammomys obesus. Lineage (NCBI taxonomy): Eukaryota > Metazoa > Chordata > Mammalia > Rodentia > Muridae > Psammomys > Psammomys obesus. The sequence goes on along the minus strand of NW_026596244.1, from coordinate 6,237,149 downwards.
ATGCTCAACATCTTTAGTCATCAAGGAAATGCAAATCAAAAATATCCTTAGTTTCCACCTTACACCCATCAGAATGGCTAAGATAAAAATCTCAAGTGATTACAGAAGCCCTGCATAGGAGTAGTCCATGGCAGCTCAGCCTACAAGTGGGTTCCCTAGTAATGGAAACAGAGACTGATTCTGAGGTGAACTCAGTGGCAGGCTCTTTGATCACCTCCCCCTGAGTTGGGAGTAGGTCTACCAGGCCACAGAGGAAGACAATGCAGCCAGTCCTGACAAGACCTGATAGGTTAGAGTCAGAGGGAAGAAGAGGAGGATCTCCCCTATCAGTTGACTTGGGGAATGGCATGGGAGGAGATGAAGGTGAACAGGTGGGATTGGGAGGGAATGTGAGAGGGGGCTACCTCTGGGATACAGAGTGAATAAACTCTAATTAATAAATAATTAAAATATATATACACATTTTTAAAAAATCTCAAGTGAAAACACATGTTGGAGAGGATGGGGAGAAAGGGGAGCCTTTCTTACAAAGTGGTTGCAAACTTGTACAACCACTTTGGAAATCAATATGGCTCTTTTTCAGAAAAGTAGGAATAGAACTACCTCAAGATTCAGCAATACCACTCCTAGGCATATATCTAAAATTTGCTCAAGTATACAACAAGGACATTTGCTCAACCATTTTTGTAGCAGCTTTATTCATAACAGCCAGAATCCGTAAACAACCCAGATGCCCCTCAGTTGAGGAATGGATACAGAAATTGTGGTGCATTTACACAGTGGAATACCACTCAGCAATTAAAAACAATGAAATCATGAAATTTGCAGGCAAATGGTGGGAATTAGAAAAGATCATCTTGAGGGAGGCATCCCAGAAGCAGAAAGACACACATGGTATATACTCACTTATAAATGGAATTAGACATATAATATAGGATAAACATACTAAAATCTGTACACCTTATGAAGCTAAGTAATAAGGAGGAAACTGGGTAAGATGCTCAATCCTCATTCAGAAAGGCAAATGGAATAGACATTGGAAAAGGGAGAAAACAGGGAACAGAACAGGAGGACCTCTGAAAGTCTATCAAGCAGGGTATTGAAGCAGATGCTGAGACTCATAGCCAAACTTTGGCAGAGTACAGGGAATCTTATGAAAGAAGGGGGAGACAGAAAGACCTGGAGGGAACAGGAGCTCCACAAGGAGAGCAACAGAACGAAAAATACGGCACAGAGGTCATTTCTGAGACTGATACTCCAACCAATGACCATGCATGGAGATAACCTAGAACCTCTGCACAGATGTAGTCCATGGCAGGTCAGTATCCAAATGGGGAATAGTGACTGTCTCTGGAATGAACTCCTTGGCTGGCTCTTTGATCACCTCCCTCTAATGGGGGAACAACTTTACCAGACCACTTAGGAAGACAATGCACCCAGTCCTGATGAGACCTGATAGGTTAGACTCAGATGGAAGGGGAGGAGGACCTCCCCTATCAGTGGATTGGGGGAGGTGCATTGGAGAAGAAGAAAGAGGGAGGGTGGGATTGGGAAGGAATAAGGGAGAGGGCCACAGCTGGGATACCAAATGAATAAATTGTAATAAATGAAAAAAATAAATTTAAAAAATTAAAAAAAAATGTTTTATGTTACTCCACCCTTATTTTCCCCTACCACAGATGGCTTCTTTGCCATTCTTCTACATCCTTTTTCTATATCTCATATACAGCTTCCATGGTCTACTATCTAATTTCATGTCCTATATCTACTCCAATGTTTTATTTCTGAAATTTTACCAGTAGGGTATATTATATGTGCTATCTATCAAGTGTATATTTTGACACCTTTAACACTATATATTAAGTGTATATTTTGACACTTTTAACAAACTCCATAGCCATAAGCTTGTGGATTTATTTTGGCATCGTCCATTAATTCCATTGGTATGTATGTCTGCTTAAACTCAGTTAAATGCAGGCTTTGTCACTATGGCTCTGTAGCATGATTTGAATGTTATTGTTCTTTTTAATTGCTATTGATTTGATTATATATGTTTTTTTAATATAATGTTTTTGTAGTTCTGTGAAGAGTGGAATTGGACTTTAGAATTGAAATAAATTTATTCATTATGTATGAAAACAGTATTTTCACAAAATTAATTTTGTCAATCAAGGAGAATAAAATATATCTCCATTGTCACTACCTATTTTCCTTTATTCATACTTCAAATACTTATTTGATAAGGTCTTTCGCACACATGGTAGGTTTATTTCTAGACTTTGTTTTTGATAAAGCTAATGCCAGTAGAGTATTTTCCTTAATTTCTTTTGCATTAGGTTTGCTTTTGGTTGGTTTGACAGCTACTCATGTCTTTAGGTTGATTTTATATCCTACATTGTAACTGAAAGTGGGTCTTCAATTCAAAATCTTTCTGGTAAAGTCTGTAGAATCTTCTGCATTTAAAAAATCATGTCATTTGTACTAAAGGTAATTTTTTCTTTTCCGATTTTTATCTCTTTGGCATCTTATTCTTCTCTTTTTACTCTAAATGTTCAAGAACAAGGTAGTAGATACCCATCTCTCATTATAAGTTTTAAAGAAAAAATTTTCCATTTTCACCTTTAGCATAATATTGTTTATAGATACTTCAGTTATTATTTTGATGTATGTTCTGTCTATTCATGACATCTCCAGAACTTTTAATCAGGAAGCATTCTTAATATTTTCAAATGCTTTTTATATTTATGTATATATCATGTGGTTTCTTTCTTTAAATTTATTAAATTTTAGTTTTTTAGAAATAATTTCTTTTCATTTTATGTGCATTGCTGTTTGCCTATGGGTATATCTGTCTGTGTTAGCTCTAGGATTTACGGACAGTTGTGAGCTGCTATATTCTGGGAACTGAACCCAGTTTCTCTGAAAGAATACTCAGGGCTCTTAACTGTTGAACACGCCCCCTTAAATTTATTTTTATAGGAAACTACATTGATTTGCATATGTCAACCTATTTTGCATCCTAAGAATAAAACTTTCTTATCCATCACACTTTTTAATGTGTTCTTCAGTTAGATTGACTGTAATTTCCTGGGATTTTTTGTGTTTGTATTCACAAGGGATATTAGTTTTTCTTTTCTTCTTGTTTCATTTTCTTTTGATATTGAGATAGTATTGACTTCATCATAGTATTTCTTCTCTTGTATTTTAGGCAGTAGCTAGAGAAGTTTTGAAACTGTGCATTTCCTAAAATATGATAGCGTTTAGTAAAGAATCCATTTGGTTGTCATTTTGCTGGAGACTTTTAATTACTTATTTAATTTCATTACTCATTGCCCTTCTATTGAAATCATTTATATATTATAGCTTTATTTTATGAAGGTCAGATATGTTTAGAAATTTATGAATTTCATTTAAATTTCCCAGCTTTTGGAATAAATGTTTTCCAAGTATACCTTAATGACATTCACGGTTTTATTAGAGCTTATGGTAAGAACTTCTTAACCTTTTCAGTTTCATAAATGTTGGCATTCTTTTTGTTCTTCATGTTAGCTTGAATAGAGATTTGCTAACCCTTCTATAATTTTTATTATTTAACGTGTACTCTGCCTGCAGAAATATCTGAGTCAAGTGTATGCCTGGTGTTCTTAGAGGTCATATGTGGACATTAAATCTATAGTTATAAGCAGTTATGAGAAACCATGTCGAATCTGAGAATTGACCATGGAAATGCAAGCTGTGCTTTTAACTTCATCTCCCTAGTCCAAGGTTTGATAACCTTGTTAACCTTTTCCAAGAACTGAGTCTGATTGGCTAACTATATTATTCTTTTAATCTCTAATTTAGTAACTGATGTTCCAAAAGATGTTCCTAAGCTGTTTATTTGAGATCATTATGATTTTAAAAATATATTATGTGTGCCAGCAGATGATTGAATGTATTCATGTGCACTAATTGCATGCTGGTAATTGAGGAGGCCAAAAGAGGCATCATATCTCCTGGAAAAAAAGTTAGAGGAAGAAGTAAATCACTGTATTTGAGAGCTGGGAACTGAACTCAGGCCTTCTGCAAGAGCAGTGAGTACTTTTAACCACAGAACAACTCTCCCAATCCTGCTCATTCAATTTTTTAATGTGAGCACTGGTACCTGTAAAATTTCTGCTTAGCTATATTATAGATTATCTAGAAAGTAAAAAAAAAAAAAAAAAATCATTTTTATTTCTTTTAAAGAGCTTTTTAAATAAGTTCCTTTATTTTTACAATGACATACTTTCTATTCAAAAGTGTATTGTTTAGTCTCCAAGTATGTGCTATGCTAGGGCCACAGTGGCACAGAGCTTGTGGGAGCAGCCTGGTTTGACCTAAGGCCCACTCCAAGAGATGGAACCCATACCTGACATTATTTGTGTGACCAAGAACCTGAGACTAACTAGCCCAGGGACTTAGGGTAAATGCAAATAATATTAGTCTAAAATACAAGAAAAATGTGCAATAAAATGACTCCTAATGATATTTGTTATACTCAGATCAGTGCCTTGTTCGCCTATCATTAGAGAAGCTTCCTCCTGAAGCCGATGGGAACACATACAGAGACCTAAGCAAGACATTATACAGAGAGTGAGACCTTGAAACACTCAGCCCTAACTGGGATGTCTTTATCATAAATCACCCCTCAGAACTCAGAAAACCTGACAGAAGAGAAGGTAGAAAGGGTATGAGAGACAGAGAGGATGAAGAACACTAGGAAAACAAGACCATCTAAATCAACATGATCAAAGGTCATGTGAAGTCACAGAGATTGAAGCTTCACTCACAGGCCCTGAAGGGATCGTAAAAAAATCCTCTGCATATATATCATGACTCCAATTAAATGCTTTTATGTGATTTTAAGCATATTAACAAGCATAGATCTGATTCTTTTGCCTTCGCTTGGGCTTTTTTCCCTTCTAGTGGCTTGCTTTATCTAACCTTGATGTGATAGTGTTTGTATTATCTTTTATATTACATTAATTACTTTATAGTATATTTATTACATTACATTATAGTTTTCTTAAATAAAAAGAAAGAATTACTGAAAAGTTATCTACTAGGGTAAAATTTAGCAACTGAATTGTTACTGTTACTTATGTGTCCTGGGAGAGGAAAAGTCAATTTTCTACAATAAAGTGACAATGGTTATTTCAACTACGCCAAGACAAAACTTGTATTCAAGAGGAGTTGCTCAACATATGATTAGATTCTATGATTTGTTTTGGTTTTTTTTGTATGTGTGTGTGTGTGTGCTCTTATTTGTATACTGTTTTTATTTTTCCTTTTTGTATGTTGTTTTCTATTATATTCTTAGGTTTTTCTTGAGAAGGTTTATTACGTATGTATGGGATTTTGCCTGTTTTTTGAGAGAAACTTAAAGTTGGGTGGTTTGGAAGAGGGAGAGAAGTTGGAGGGCAGATTCAGGAAAGGATATTGTAAAAATATATTTAAGTTAAAAATGTTTAAAATAATAAAAATATGTTTTATCAAAGAGCGAGAAAATGAGAGGTATGAAGAAAGCAGTAGTGGTATCCGCCATGAAAGAGATGGTAGGGATCAGAAGGAAGAAGTCCAGAGGATGCTCTTGAGAGAGAAGCCTTCAAAGTACCTCCCTTAGGAGCACCCTCACCCCTGCTCAAATGGAAAATCTGACATTTTATAACATGTTATGGGTGGTGAGTACTTTCACACCCCCACCCCTGTGTTACCATGGCAACATTGACAAAGAGCATGGAGAATCCAGGAAATGGTTAGGACCATAAATCAAGAGCTCCTATTAGGTCACACACAGAATAATAGTTTCTTAACTGTCCGCCCCAGAATGATCAGCATGGAGGTGCTTCCCAATGTATATGGGCTGTGAATTTTGGCCTTTTAAAATTGAATGCTGTCTTATAATTCCATGCACTCTGCTGAAGTTTTGGTTATAAGAAAGAAGGGGGAGTTAATATAACTTGGAGAGGACAAGAGCTCCATAGGACCAAATATATCTGGGCACAGGGATCTTTTATGAGACTGTTTATGCAACCAAGGACCATGTGTGGATATAACCTAGAATCTCTGCTCAGATGTAGCCCATGGTAGCTCAGTATCCAAGTGGGTACCCTAGTAAGGGGAACAGGGACTATTTCTGACATAAACTCAATCGCTGGCTCTTTGACCTCCTCCCAACCCTTGAGCATGGAACAGTCCTGCTAGGCCACAGAGGAGGACTTTGCAGCCAGTCCTGAAGATACCTGGTAAAACAGGGTCAGATGGAAGGGGAGAAAGTCCTCTCCTATCAATGGAATTGGAAAGGTGCAGGGAGGAGATGAGGGAGGGAGAGTAGGATTGGGAGGAAATGAGGGAGCAGGATACAGCTGGGATATAAAGTTAATAAAATGTAACTAATATTTTAAAGAATGATGAGATCTGATAGAGTAAGATCAGAAGGAAGGAGAGGATGACCTCCCCTATCAGTGGACTTGGGGAGGGGCATGTGTGAAGAAGGGGGAGGGGGAAAGGGATTGGGAGGGGAGGAATGAGGGGCTTATGGGGGGATACAAAGTGAATAAAGTATAATTAATAAAATAAAAAGAAAAAAAAGTAAAAAAAAAAAAACAAAGAAAAAATTGAATGCTGTCTTTTAAGGGTAGGCTTGTGTTCTGATAAACGCATGGCAGCTGTATGGTTTGCAAATATCTTTTCCCAATATAATCGTTGTCTCTTGGTTTTATTGGATTTTTATGTCAAGAAAAATGTCTTATGTCTCTAGTTCAGGAAAAACCATGTCTTTTTTTTTTAATTTTTAACTTTAATGATTTTGCTCAACTAATTATGCCATCACTTGCTTACTGGGACATGATGGTTAAGTTAGGAGTGTCAAGGCATCCTCAAAAGCTGCCCCTTTACAGGTCTAAGAAGAGACACAGAGAGGTTCGGTTAATCAGGCTAGATGTCCTGCAGGATGCATTTTCACCTGGATTTTCTAGACTTCTGTTGATTTTTCCATCATGACTTTCCTCCCTACGTCTTTATTGCTCTAGCAAATATTTTCATGTTTCATTTCCCTTGATATTCTATGAATCTTTCTTAAAAAAGCCAGATTTAAGATTGAAAATTAAAAAAAGAAAGAAAAAAAGGAAGAAAGAAGAGACTCAAATATACCAAGCTCTTCTCTGATCTTGACATGTGCTCTAAATATTGGTGATACTAAATGAGATTAAAATCACAATTGGAATTAAATAAAAAAAGCAAACCTTTAAATCGAGTTTATCTATATCTCATCTGTAAGTTATGCTGATTGTAGGCACAAAAGTTATTTGTGTTGAAAACTCAATAGAAAATCAACTAGAATGATCTCCATTCATTTCATAGCTGCCTTTACTGTTGTAAAGTAGTGTTGGATGAAAGATTAAGCGTGTTTTTACTCCCCTGGGATCCTGCCACAGAGCTGGGCCCCCTCACTATGTGAAGATACAGTATTAGTAAACAAACCAATTCTTACCTTAGCAAGGAACTTCACAGGGATTTTCAGAGTCAAACACATATAAGCCTGGCTTGGCTGCAGTGGCAAAAGGAACATCCCTCTGAAAGTTTCAAAGAATGGAAGCCTTCCATCACTATGACAAACAAAAGCAGCATCTCTGATAATCCAGGAGCTTCTGAAGCTCAGGGGAGGAGTCAGCTGGCTCAGGGCTGGCCAATCAGGTAGGAATTAGCAGAAGGACCTGTTGCATTTGGCCTTCCAAGACTTGATAGCAAATAAAATCCTTGTTCCAAGACAGAAAATAATCACTCACTGGTACAGATGAAACGTGTTTTACTGTTCAGTTACACTAGTGATTCATTAAATCTGGGGATTTTAAGCAAGATTTATAGAATATCAAGTGAAATGAAATGGGAAAATAAGTATTTGCTAGCCCATGTCTATTTTTATTTGTTACTTAGTCTTTTAGGCCACAGACTCAAAAGCATTTTATGGACCAATATAAAGAACATTCTGTTTTCTTTCACAGGTTTGCATGTCACAAGTCTTGTGTTTAAACCCTCTGTCAGTTTGGACTTTTTTTTTTTTTGTATGTAATGTGCATTAAATGTCCAACTTGAATTGTATGCATTTCTTAGATTTCCAAACAGTGCTTATTGAAGAAGAATCTGTTACTTCAGCTCTTTTGTTCTTGGCACCTTCATCAGAATCAGTTGTATGTAAATGTGTTTTCTACATTTTGAGCACCAATCCAATTTTATGTCATATCATGTTCTTTTTCAGTAAAATAACTTCATATTATTCCGTAGTAATCAGGAAATACGATGACTTCAGGTGTATTTTTTTTTTATAATTGTATGGAAATATTTATGTTTTAGGATTTGGAACCATATAAAATTTTAGATGCATTGTTTTCTTCTCTAAGGAATATTATTAGTTTTTTGACAGAAATTGCATAGAAATTATTGAAGCAAAATGGAGATTTTAACAATGTTTATTTCCTAAACAAAGAAGACTTACTTATATTTTTATTTTATATTGTACACTTTCTTTTATAAATGTACTATAATTTTTTAGATCTGAGTTTAGTCCCTATTTTTTGTAATTAAACTTTGTAATTTTCTGTGTAATTTTGTAATTTTTTTGTGATTTTTCTCTTCTCAACTACCCCTTTATGCTACTACAAATGGTGGTTGCTTCCATAATTTTCTTTTCAAATAGTCAATTGTTAATATGGAAAACAATTAAAACATCTGTGCTAATTTTATAATATGAAACTTTATTGGATTTATCTTTCAGTTCTGAAATTTGAGGACCGTTTAGACCTTTCTGCATTTAAAACAATGAATCAACCAGCAGATGATAATTTATCTTTGTTCCTTATATGACTTCTTTTATATATGCTATTTTTGCCTAGTACCCATTGCAACATATACAGAAAAATATGCACACATAAACACACACCTTACTTGAAAGCTATAGCATATTGATCATGGAGGAAATGATATTTTCAGAGCTAGTTAGCAAAGAAATGGCATTCTAAATAAACTGGTTAAAGTCACTGGTCTTCCCATAGTATCCCTATTATAATATACTTTGATTATCCTTCACTACCCAGAAGTCCTAAAATCTTTTATTAGTTATTAGATAGATACATATACATCTATATTTGCATATAAAGACAAAAGATTAAGCATGACTCCTGTTGGAACATAGCTTACAAATTACATTTTTGTAATTATCAAATATTTTTCTCTTTATTATTATTATAATTATTAATTACAATGTATTCAATTTGTATCCTGGTTATGCCCCCGTTACACAACTCCTCCCAATCTTACCCTCCTTACCTCTGTCCCCCTTGCCCATCCCTATTTTTAAATACTAATTATTTTAATTTTTTAAAATAACTAGATTGTATATGTATTTCCTGTATTACCTGTAATACAATAGGATTCTTACACTTTGTAAAATCACACATGTCAGTAACAAATTTATTTTGAATTACCTAAATTTCTATGCTTACTATTAATCAATTTCTAGAAAACTGTAGAGTTGGTACATATTATTAGGCCACAAAATGAAGAAGTATAATATTACCCCAAATCTTCACTGCAGTCAGAGGAAACACCAATTTTGAAAACTGAATTGTATGGTGTGTTAATTCATTATGATGAAAATATCTCTTACATCCCAAGAGGTTAGAAGTTTTGCTGGACAACCAGAGTTACAATTATAACTTGAGTTCATTTAAGACTTGTGACTGGTATTCTATTATGTATTCAGCCTGTTTGTTTAACCTGCCTTTAAGAGAACATTGTAACTACCAACCTTACTTTCCTTGGATTGCCCTGTATCAACTTCTGTAACCTAAGCTAATGCATATCTCTACTTTTAAATTATGTACCTGCCTATGACCCAAGAGTGATACATTTATGTTGCATGAGTGTTTGTGTTAATAAGATATGTAAACCTGAAAATGTATGTAGAAAGCAACCATATAAAGTAAAATCCACCATAAACTTTTAATGCAGTTTAGAGATATTGCTGGATTATTAATGTTTGTAGTGCTGTTTTTGTCTAGGTTAATGGGAGTCAGTGACATAACCCCTTCTAAAATACTGCCTATGATTTCTGTAAAATGTCCCCCATTTCTTCTCCAGGTGATGATCTCTGTGCTGTTTAATAAAAGAGAGAGCAAAGCCTTTTGTTAGGAAGATACATATGCACAGATACTAACTCAGAGACAGAGTCACAAGAAAGCACAGCCTCCATTCAAGCGCAGATGCAGACTTACACAACAGGCAAAGAGGTAATATTGGAAGACACAAAGACAGTGAAGTACAGAATTCAAATCTGGATTTGCTCTTGGCTAAATGATGATGGGAAGTGCTTTGATTCCTTTTCTTAATAAGAAACCTACACATTATTGGTGCTTCTGAGATATTATTATTGTTATTATTATTAATTTTTAAAATTATAATATTGTATTTCTCTCTTCCCTTTATTCTGTCTAAACCCTCCTATATATCCCTCTTGCTGTCTTTCAAATTCATGGCTTTTTAAAATTAATAGTTATTACATAAAATGCCTCTATATATGAATTCATAAATATAACCTTCTCAGTCAGTATAAGGTTCTTTGTCAGTCTAGGCCTGACAACTTAGCACTGGATAAGCAATGCCTGTGCAACTCATAATTTTATGTTTTTAATTACATTTATTAAAATGAATCTATATACTCTAATATAAGAAGAGTTTTAAAAATCAGAATTGAACATTCTTAGTAAATCATTTATAACAAAATATAAGCAGTGCATTCTTTATGTGCTTGTACTATCCCTCTCCTTTAGTCCACTGATAGGGGAAGTCCTCCTCCCCTACTGTCTGACCCTAGCCTATCAGATACCATCTGGACTATCTGGATCCTCTCTGTCTTTTGGCTGAGTAGGTTCTCCTGACCAGGGAGAAGTGATCAATCAAAGAATGAATATAGGAATTATGGTACATTTACACAATGGAATATTACTCAGGTATTAAAAACAAGGAAATCATGAAACTTTCAGGCAAATGGATGGAATGAGAAGAGTTAGGGAACCAAGAAGCAGTAAGACAAGGTATGGTATATACTCCCTAATAAGAGGATATTAGCCATATAATATAGGATAAACATATTAAAATCTATAGACCAAAGGAAACTATACAACAAGGAGGACCCTAGGGAAGATGCTTAATTCTCATTCAGATTGGGAAAACAGGATAGCAATGGAAGTAGTAGAAGAGAGAGAACAGGAAAGGAGCCTTCCACAGATCTTCTCTGAAAGACTCCACCCAGCTGGCAGAGATACACAGCCAAACATTGGACAGAGCACAGGGAGTCTTTTGTAAGAAGAAGGAGATAGAAATGTACTTTTCCTATTATCAACACGATGTTCCCCTTCTCTGAGATTGTGGGGTACTTACTTAAGATTCTTAGAAGCTTCAAAATGTGATCATGAATCATTTCAAATTAGAAATTCAAATAAAATCATTGGGCTTTATAAAAGCTTTTGTAGTAAAGATGTTGAATAATATTAATATCTCCAACCACTTTGTTATTTATCTTTTCTCACCATTTTATTATGTGTAGAAATAGAACATGAAAAGAGAGCCACGTAGAAATTAATTCCTTATTATGGAGGTGAACGTCAACTTGAAAATGAGATTTTCTTTTCTGAACATATTCCTCCAGACTGAGTTTCCTTTTTAGAAAAAGCTTCTTGATGAAGCTTTAGGGTGACCATTTTGCGCTGATTAAATACTATAATCCTCTTATTCGTGAAGACTTCTGCAGGTCCCTTGTGCTTCTTCCTTGTATTAAACATGGATATAATGAAGCTCACACTGCGTTTGGGAGTGATGACTAGCACAGTCTGAAGTGGATTTCCATCACAAGCCATTCACCTTTATGTGCAGAAACTAAATGATTAATGTGGATTTTACAGATTTTTAATTTTTCTCAGCAGCAAAACTATAAATATTAAGCTCTCAGAATCTTCTTATCTCTCATTTAATTCAGTATATAATTGAGAACAAGCTTTTAGTATAGAAGGGAAGGATTCCTAAACTTAACTGGATTAGCAGTTGAGCCATACTAACACATGTGAAGCCAAAGATCTGACTGACTGTGGAAAGAAAGAGGAAAAAAAGAGTTTTGAAAATTAACAATATTGTTTTCATAAAATGACAGTGTTTTGTTTCTTTAAGACATTCTATGTAGCTATGTTAAATGAGTTGATCATACCATGAAAAGTAGTTTCCTCTGATTTCTTTCATTTTAATTTTTCTTCTCAACCTACCACAGAGAAAACTCCAGATTTCTTAACCTTGAGCAGATTATATTATTATATTAAATATTATTATATTTATTATTATAACTATTATATTATTATAATATTTGTACATTATATATTATATATCATATTATTATAAATATTATTATTTATATAATATAATATTATTATATTATATTAAATATTATAGTATTTATTTCTAAATAATTAGATAAAGCATAGACCTAAGTAAGCCTTTATTTAAGCCTCTTTTATCCAACTCCTAAAGCATGTATAATTTAATTACTACATTTTAATATTATTTAATCAATTAATTATTAATAGAGAAACTCAGATATCCTAAAGCATTGTATTATCAATGACATAACTATTAAAACTTCTAAAGCATTACTTTTTTTTTTTAATTTTTTTTTTATTTTATTTTTCTTTTTAGTTACATTTTGTTAACTCTGTGTCCCAGCTGTATCCCGCTCCCTCATTCCCTCCCGAACCCCACACTCCCTCCCTGGTCTCCTCCCTGCCCCTTTCCAAGTCCCCTGATAGGGGAGGACCTCCTCCCCTTTCATCTGACCCTGTTTTATCAGGTATCTTCAGGGCTGGCTGCAAAGTCCTCCTCTGTGGCCTAACAGACTGCTCCTCCCCTGGGGTGGGGGTCAAACAGCCTGCCCTTGAGATCCTATTAGAAATAGTCCGTGTTCCCCTTACTTTGGAAAACTACTTGGTTACTGAGCTACCACAGGCCACATCCGAGCAGAAGTTCTAGGTTATATCCATAGATGGTCCTTGGTTGAGTGTCAGTCTCAGAAAAGACCCTGTGCCCAGATATATTTGGTCCTTGTAGAGCTCCTATCCTTTCCATATCATACTAACTTCCCTTCTTTCATATGATTCCCTGCACTCTGCCGAGGGTTTGGTTATGAGTCTTAGTGTCTGCTTTGAAACACTGCTAGGTAGAGTCTTTCAGATGCCTTTTGTGGTAGACTCCTGTCATAAGTTCAATGCACATCCCGTTTGTCTTTCTAAATGAGGATTAATCACCTTCGCCTGTGTCCACTTTCTTGATTATCTTCTTTAGGTGTGTAGATTTCATTATGTTTATCATGTCTTGTAGGTCTATATAAGCGAGTATATACCAAGTTTGTCTTTCTCCTTCTGGGATACTTCACTCAAAATGATCTTTTCTAGATCCCACCACTTGCCTGCAAATTTCATGATTTCCTCCTTTTTGATTGCTGAGTAGTATTCCATTGTGTAAAAATACCACAATTTCTATATCCATTCCTCCGTTGATGGACATCTGGGTTGTTTCCAAGTTCTGGCTATTACAAATAAAGCTGCTACGAACATGGTTGAACAAATGTCCTTGTTGTGTACTTGATCAAATTTTGGGTATATACCTAGGAGTGGTATAGCTGGGTCTTGAGGTAGCACTACTCCTAGTTGTCTGAGAAAGCGCCAGATTGACTTCCAGAGTGGTTGAACCAGTTTACATTCCCACCAGCAATGGAGGAGGGTTCCCTTTTCTCCACAACCTCTCCAGCATGACACAAATTAGAATCAGCCAGTTAGGGAGCCTTAACTAAAGAATTGTCCTGATTGGTTTAATTGAATGGGAAAACCATGCTCAGTGTGGGCAGCGGGTTCTGCTCTCAGCCCAGACCAAGAGAAGGCATAGAGTGACGATTTACTTTTGCTTACTTGACCTTCCTTCTTGCCAGCCCACCCCTATTCTTGCCAAGCTGATATGCTTGCTTCCGCTGTGGGTTCTCTCAGTGATATCTGAAACTATGCTCCCGGTCTCCCATCACTGAGGCACCCAGCCTTCTGGACTGAACAGCTATCATGCGCCCCTCCAGGGAAGAGACAGCCACCATGTGTCTATTCTGAACCACCCTTGCTTAAGAACCAAACAACTACCAGGTTCTCAGTATCCCACATATGATACAACTGCTGATCCCTTTCTAATGAAAACTGGTTTAACAAACTCTTAACTTGCCATGTAGTGTTATGAACATAGCATATTTAATGTTATGTGCGTGAGAGTTTTGTCTGAATGTATGTCTGCACCACATGGATGTTTTGTGCCTTCAGAGGCCACAAGAGGGCACTGGATACCCTGAAACGAGCAGTACAGAAAGTTGTGAGCTACCCTGTGGGGGCTGGGAATCAAACCTGGTTCCTTTTGAAGAGCAGAAAGTTCTCCTATCGATCAAGCCACCTCTCCTGCCACACTATTATGCTTTAATTTGATTATATCTCACTTGTGTCAGGTTACACAGGAATGTCCTTTGCCGGAGCCCACTGGCAGAGTCTAACAGTACCTGAGTGAGGAGTGAGGACAAATCACACTATTCACAGGATCGGCTTGAGAGGGCTGTCAGTCTGACTTAAGTAGGACTGGGTTTATTCAGGGTTCAGTATTTATAGGTAAAGCAAAAACAAGTCACATCAATACAGAAGAAAACGGTATGGAAACGCCTAACTTTTCAAAAACTCCTTCCCCAGGTGAAAACATAAAGCAGCTTAAAAAGCAACTCTCCACACCACCGTGTGAACCCTGGTGATCTAACTCAGCTCGTCAAGCTTGGCTGCAGGTGTCTTGCTTTAGCAAGAGGCCATTTGTGCCCAGGAGCTGGAGGTTTCCAATTACCTGGAGCATCCGGTACTATCCAGCTAACTATAGACTTGGAAACTAAAGGCAGGCACATCTTTCCTGGATGTCTTCCAGTAAACCCCTGTGAGTTCAATATTAAGCTTCTGGGCCTGTCTCTCAGGCTGGCCTGTCTCAGCGGGGTCCTACGGCTCTCCACAGTCTTTATGGCATTCTTTTTCTATTTCTTAAAACAGACCTCTGTTAGTCATTCTTCATCCTTTGGTTTGATTGCTGTAAACACTGTTCTTATTTTGTTGAACTTTAAATTCATGTATACTTAAAAAAAAAAAATCTAGACAACCATTTAAACAGTTCTGGTTCCCCAATGGCAGCATCTTACAAAATTAGAGTCTGGTATAATAACGAATATGTTGACATTGTATGTAAACAGAATGTGATTAGGTTACATAAATTTCTTAAAATGATAAATTGTAGAAAGAGAAAACAGATCAATATTCACCATGGACTAGGGACAGTAGCATGGAGAAATAGACAGTAAGTATTGCCAGAAAAGTTCAACCAAACAGAGCCTCTCAGTGACAGAACAAAACAGGTATTAAAAAGAGTCAATAAGTTCCTCTAAAGAGAAGGTCAGTAGATCTGTTATCAGTAAATGTCACAAGCTTCAGAGAATCTCTCTAAGGGCAGCATAGTCTTTCTGTACACAAAATTGGCTTATCAGATATATCCAGATGTTTGAATGTCTTCTATTGTTGAAAGAAAATTACCCACATAGAGTTAAGTGAACACGACTTTAATGTTATAACCTACCATTGAAGTAAGGGAATGTAAGTGGATAACAATGTTTTCAACACTGAAAATGGAAAAATCAGCCACCTATTGCTATAGAGAAGGCAGTAAAGTCATCAATGTCATCATATGTTAAAAAAAAATTACTGACTACTCAGAATTATTTCTATACAATACATTATGATTTATAGATGAATAAAGGTCATACTCACATATGCATAGATGTCAGGAGAACTAAGTACTCATCACTGAATCGTTCCAATACACAAGAAAAAAAATTGGAAGAGGTTAGTTGTCCAATGAAATTTCTTCTTGAAATTTGTTCTTATATTCCTTCTTTTCTTCTTTCCTTCCTTTATTCCTTTCTTTCGTCCTTCCTTCTTTCCTTTCTTTCTTTTGTTTTACATTTGTCTTGTGATTTTTGGCGGCACATATGAAACTCAGAAACATGCATGCACTGCCCTCAGAAACCAGAATAGAGCATTGGATATCCTGTAACTGGTTTGCAAACAGCTGTGAGTCACCATATAAGCTCTGGGAACTTCTTTACTTTCCAAATTTAAAAAAGACAGGAGCCTACCACAGAAGGCCTCTGAAAGACTCTCCCCAGCAGTGTATCAAAGCACATGCTGAGACTCATAACCAAACTTTGGGCAGAGTGCAGAGAATCTTATGAAAGAAAAGGAGAGATAGTAAGACCTGGAGAGGACTGGAGTTCCACAAGGAGCAACAAAAGAACAATATTCCAACCAAGGACCATTTGTTGATATAACCTAGAACCCCTGCTCAGATGTAGTCCATGGCAGCTCAGTTACCAAGTGGGTTGCCTAGTAATGGGAACAGGGACTGTCTCTGCCATGTACAGTGTACAGTGGCAGGCTCTTTGACAGACATGTACAGTGGCAGGCTCTTTGACAGACATGTACAGTGGCAGGCTCTTTGACTCTCCCCACCAAAGGGGGAGAAGCCTTGCCAGGACACAGAGGAGGACAATACAGCCAGTCCTGATGAGACCTAATAAGCTAGGTCCTCTTCTCCTTCCTTCTGATCTTAGTCTATCACATGCCATCAGGAGTGGTTGCATTGTCATCTTCTGTGGCCTGATAAGGCTTCTCTTCCCTCAGGGGGAGGTGATCAAAGAGCAGGCTTATCAGATTATGTCAGAGGCAGTCCCTCTTCCCATTATTATGTAACCCACTTGGACACTAAACTGCCATGGGCTATGTAAAAATTTAATTAAAAAACCTTAGAGCATAGATTTTAGTATGTTTATCTTGTATTATATGGCTAAACATACTAAAATCTATACTCCTAAAGAAGTTAAACTACAAGGAAGATCCTAGGGAAGGTGCTCAATCCTCATTCATAAAAACAAATGAGACATACATTGGAAACAGGAGGAGACAGGGAACAGGACAGGAGCCTACCACAGATGGCCTCTGAAAGACTACTGATCGAGGTATCAAAGCAGAGGCTGAGACTCATAGTCAAACTTTGGGCAGGGTGCAGGGACTTTTATGAAAGAAGAGGGAGCTAGAAATACCTGGAGTGAACAGGAGCTCCAAAAGGAGACAAACAAAGCCATAAAAATAGTAATGGGAAGAGGGACTGCCTCTGACATAATCTGATTGGCCTGCTCTTTGATCACCTCCCCCTGAGGGGGGAGCAGCCTTACCAGGCCACAGAAGAGGACAATGCAGCCACTTTTGATGAGAACTGATAGACTAAGATCAGAAAGAAGAGGAGAACCTCCCCTATCAGTGGACTTGGGGAGTGGCACGCATGCAGAAAGGGGAGGGAGGGTGGGATCGGGAGGGGAGGAGGGAGGGGCTTATGGGGGGATACAAAATGAATAAAGTGTAATTAATAAAAAATTAAAAAAAAATTGAGCTATGGCAGCCCTGAAGAGAATGATAACCCAACCAAGGAGAATGCGTGAAGAGGAACTAAAATCCTAACTAAAATGTAGTCCATTGACTTAGTCTCCAAGTGCGGTCCTTAGTGATGGGAACAGAGGCTGTCTCTGACATGAACTCAGTGCCTGGCTCTCTGATCATCTCCCCCTGGGAGGTTCAGCCTTGCCAGGCCACAGAGGAAGACCAGTCCTAATGAGACCTAATAGAAGGGGAGGAGGAACTCACCTATCAGTGGACTAGGGAAGGGGTATTGGGGGGGGGAAGGGAGAGAGAGCAGGATTGGGAGGAGTCGAGGGAGGGGGCCACAGCTGGGATACAAATTAAATAAACTGTAATAAATGATAATAATAAAAAAGAAAAAAAAAACCCAAAATTAGAAACACACACAACCTTGCAGCACAGAGAGAAATGAGGGTGGAGATCAGACCTGGGAAGAGCAGGTATGTGAGAATAGAGGGTAGAGAGAAAAGAAAGAGTGGGCAGGGACAGCTCTGTAACAAGCTGGAGACCTACAACAGGGTAGGCTCCTGGGATGATGTGCGGGTTACTCTAGCTGAGCCAGGGCCCAGGCAGGCTTGTGGAGACTGAGGTACCAACCAAGGACCATGCTTAGACTAGATGTAGCCTCCCTACACAGACATAGCCAATGGTGGGTCCTCATATGGGTTCCCCAGTAAGAGAAGCAGGGGCTGGCTCTGACATGGACTCTGTTCCCTAATTTTTGATCACTTTCCCGTGGCGGGACTGCCTTGTCTGGCTTCAGTGGAAGAGGATGCACTCAGGTCTGATTTAAATTGATGTGCTGGGATAGGTTTATAAGGAGGTGTTCCCCTTCTCTAAAGTGTAGGGGAGGAGGATAGGGTGAAGAGGGAGGTAAGAGAGTGGGACTGGGAAGAGAGGAGGGGTGAAGCTGCAATTGAGTTGTAAAAATATTAAATTATATATGTGTGTATATATAAGTAAATGGATTATATATATATTTATTATATATAAGCTTAGCCTTATCCATTTGCTCACATTTTAAAATCTTTTTAGTTTATATGAAAGTTTTTAAATTAATCTTTATTTTTATATTAATCACACGCTATTTACTTTGTATCCCAGCTGTATCTGCTCCCTCATTCTCTCCCAATCCACCCTCCCTCCCTCATCTCCTCCCTGCCCCTTTCCAAGTTCACTGATAGGAGAGGTCTCCTCCTCTTACATCTGACCCTAGCTTATCAGGTATCTTCAGGACTAGTTTCCATGTCCTCCTCTGTGGCCTAGCAAGGCTGTTCTATTAATAAAAAAACAATATGAATAATTGAAAGCAACAATAGCATAAGTAGTCATAGAAATATTATTTAGTGAACTTCAATTATTTCACTTGGTATCTGTGGAGTTATAAACAACTCATGCTTTTGTTTCAGATTTCCAATGAAAAATATAAAAGTAATGTTATTATATCAGAAGATATTTTTGAAGATTAATGAACTTAACCTGGAAAGTCATTAGAATAGAATTCTGCTTGATACATACATGTAATATGTATCTGTGTGTATTTGTGCATATATTAGTCATACATAATAATGTAAGATTTATTTCATATATATTTGTTTTGCCTGCATCTATTTTATGCTCTTAATGTGTTATCTTATGCTCCAAGAGGTCAAAAGAGGACATTATTTGCCTAGACTGGAGTTATAGATACTTGTGAGCCACTATGTACATGCTGGGACTGAAACTGGGTCTGCTTCAGGAGTACCAAGTACTCTTAACAGCTGACCCATCTCTCTCCTTAGATACATTTAAAATCAGAACTATAACAACTTCTATTAAAGTTTATAAATTGAATAAATTTAAATATTTTGATTGTTCACTAGCTATAACATAAATTCCCATACATTATGAACTCATACAAAATACACTAAGACATCAAAATTATTACTATTAGAACTTATGCCAAAATTTATATAATAAATAGAAAGTTAATTTTTGAAGTTTTCCAGTATTTTGGAAGCATTTAGACACATCTAAACCTGTTTTACCTAAGCAAACAATAAAACAGCTCATCTTGAAAGGGTATTCTTCAATTATTAGATTATTTTTTCTCTAAGTATGAAGTGACCCTCCTGTTTGTGAGACAATACTCCTGGGCAGATGTGGAAAAATCATCTAATCACCCCAGACAGACCAAGGAATCAACACCTCCCCAGTCCAACTTGGTGAGCCAACAACATTATTTGGGTTCCTTACAGGAATAAGCATAGGGGGTAAATGAGAGAATCCAAAATGACATGAAGACATCTGCTCATGGAAGCCCACCCTAGCATCAGTTACGGGTTTGGAAAACTTAAGCACACTGTGCCATCTGCATGTATTTCAGATGGTTGAAGAATGTCCTTTGCAAGTAGCGCAGTCTCTTCTTCCAGGCAGCTGACATCTCCATTATCTTACCCTAACATGATATTTATGTTTCTGGGAGAAATAGGCAAAAAAAAAAAAAAAAAAAAAAAAAAAAAAAAAAAAAAAAAAAAAAAGAAAAGAAAAGAAAGAAAGAAAAGAACATTGATATTCTCTTGCCAGTGACCAGTTTGGAGGGGGTCTAAAACCTGAGGACAGATGTGTGGTGATGACAAAGGTGGAGAAGCTGATTACCTGTTGATGTTCAAGGAACAGCCCCAAATAGCTTGAGAAGTCTTTATTTATACAATCGAAATCCTGCTAGCCTGAGCAATGACATCATTGGTTATTTTATTGAAAAAAATCATAACATGAGCACTACATAAGCCCCCACATTAGAAAAAGTCTCCAATAGTTTTCCTTTCCCCCTTCTTCTGAGTCATTCACCTCCAATCTTATTTTACACTAAAAAAAAAAAAAGCAAGCCAAAAATGAATGCCTTGACAGGCATGTCCTGGTGGCCTGATCACATACCCAGCACTTACAGAGTTATGCAATTTGAGAGACAGATCAACTATCTGTGAGTTCATGTCCATTCATCAAATAGCACTCCTCTGTCTTCATACTTTTGTAACTGTAGGCTGAGGCATGCCCATTGTACCGAGCTACGTTTCCTGAGATTCACCTATCAGTTTCTGATGTCGTCTTTCAAAGAACCATTTTGTAAGTCTGCAAGGTAATCACTCTTTGGCGGAGGCTTACTTAGTCTAACACTCAGTCATGTAACATGGCCACTTTCACTGTTAATCCTACTGATCCATGAGCATGGGAGATCTTTCCATCTTCTAATATCTTTTTCAACTTCATCATAGTTTTTTGGTGTATCATATTATTTTGTGAATAATGAAAGAGAATTATGATGTTTATCTTAACTTTCTTCTGAATTTTGTGTAATTGTTATTTTTCTATATTTTATAAACATCAAACTATGTCTGAATTTTTGTTCTAACTAGTATCTTTTTCTGATTATTCATGATGAGAAAACATCAGTTCAATTTTTAGTTATGTACTTACCTGATAATAATCCAGTTTAATATGAATGATGACACAGTTAACGAGCATCAAGAGGTTAACAAACAGTAATCAATAATGACTATGAATTAAAGACTGCAATTTTGTTCACACTTTAAATTATATATAACTTTAAATTACACACAAAACAAAGTACATAACAAGCAAAAACAGAAGGCAGAAGCAATTTTAAACAGAGTAGTAAGTTTCTAATGATCTTGTTTTGATTTGTTGGAAAACATTTTATGAGACTGTAATATGTAATTCCCAGAAGAAAATTCCAAAATTTATAACAAGATGGCAATGCTAGAAAACAATAAAATATTAAAAAATTATACATAAGACAATTAAAGACAAAAATCACAGTGTACATACCAGTAGTATAAAGTAGATATATACATGTTGTAAGGGAAGAAGTTAAACCACACTGATTTAAAGAAACCATAAAAGACCCATGGGCCACACCCCAAAACAAAACAAGCAAATACACAAATAGAATAAAGTTTCTGGGTATGATACATAGTTTCACTAATGTAGCAAGATAAAAAAAAAACATACAGAAACTAGTAGATTTTATATACGCCAATGACAAATTTGCTGGAAAATTTACTATCCACAATAGTCTATAAATACAAATACAATATCTAGAATAAATTTATAAATATATCAATATGATATTTAATTTTTGCTACTATAATTATAATGTTTTACCCTTCTTTTTCCTCCCTCCAAATCTTCTCATGAACCCACCTCCTTATTTTTCTCTAAAATTAATGACTTTTTATTTTTAATGGTTATTGTTGTTGTTGTTGTTGGTGGTGGTGGTGGTGGTGTGTGAGTGTGTGTGTGTGTGTATGTGTGCTCCTAAGTACATTGATACAACCTGCTCAGTCTTCATAGTACAATATTAATTTTATGTAGATACTTCAGGAGGGATTATTTGATATTAGATACCAATTGGTGTGTTCTTCCCCAAGGAATATCTTACATCGCTTCCCTTCTCTAACAAGAGGCTCCTCTAAATTTAGTTTTTCTATTTTCCTTTTGGATCACTTTTGACTTTCTATTCCACTCTTCATTGCTTATCATCTATGCCTATCCCTAGCAGTGATCCCCTTTTCCTTTCCTGGTTTTTGTAGTTACCCCAAGTTATGTACTCCCACCTAAGGTGTAGCCTGGGATCCCCAGAGGCCACAGAAGATGTGATTTCTGTCTTGTTACACAGGATTTTGTTATCTCACTAATTTGATTTTTTTTCAGTTCCATCCAGTTATCTCCAAATTTCATGATTTCTTTTTTCTTTGCTGCTGAATAGCATTCCATAGCTCATATGAACTTCATTTCTTTATCCATTTGCCAGTTGAAAGGCCTTTAGTTTTTTTTTTTTCTGTTTCCTAACTATTGTGAATAGAGCAGCAATGAATATGGTTGAGTAAGTATCTGTGGAGTAGGAAGTCCAGTCTTAAGACATATACCCAGTAATAGTATGAGTTAGTAATATGGTATATTTATTTTTAGCATTTGAGACTTTCCCTCACTGATCTCTCCATGGTGTCTGTACAAGCTTGCAATCCCACCAACAGAGAATGTGTGAGGGGACTCTTTCCCCACATCTCCTCGATTACTTATGTCTGTTGTTTTGCTAATCTTTGTTACTGTGACAAGGCTAAAATGGATTCTCAACTTGTTTCCATTTGAATATCACTAATCACTAAGGATGATTTTTTCTTAGCCATATTTTTCTTTGAAGAGTTGTCCAGATTGTAAGTATGTAATTTTAAACTTGTTTATTTGCTTGTTTGACTATTTTTTTTTATTTTTAGTCTTTCATGTATTCTGAATATTAATCCTCTTTCAGATGTATAACGGGCAAAGATTCTCTCCCACCTTGGACTTCCTCTTTATTTGAATGATTGTTTCTTTAACTATGTAGAAGCCTTCTTAGTTTTATGAAGTCCTACCTGTCAATTATTGCCTTTAATTTTTAGGCAAATAGAGACTTATTTAATAAGTGCATTACTATGTCTATAATATGTAGGATATTGCCTATGCTTTATTTTTGCAGTTTTAGTGTTTCGTAATTCTATAAGGGTTTTTGACCCCTTTGTAATTAGTTTCTGTGTAATGTTATTGGTATGTGTCCAAATTCAATCTACTGTATATGACCCTCCAGTTCACCTAGTATCATTAGCTGAAGATGTTATTTTCTCCAGCATATGTTTTTCTTTGCAAATTCATCAAATATTAAATGGCTGAAGTCACATGTGCTAATGTTTAGGTCTTATTTTTTTCCATTTATGTACATGTTTGTTTTTGTGGCAGTAATATATAGCTTTTATTACTATGTTTCTGTCATATATCTTAGATCTGGAAGGTTAGCCCTCTTGTACTGCTTTTTTTAGTAAGGTTTGTTTGACTAACTTTGATTCCTCATGAAATTTAGGATACATTTTTAAGTTATTTCTGTGAGAATTAAGATTGGATTTTGATAAGGATGCATTAAAACTTTAAATGGCTTTTGACAAAATAATTGTTCTTATGATATTAATTTTACTGATCAATGAGCTTGGCATGTATAAGACAAGCTTTAAGATACTGAAAAAATAAAAAAAAATAAAATAGACATTGGAAATACTATCCAATCTCCTTGATGAACAGGAGTAATTTTGTCAAAAAGGTTACCCTGCATAAAGCCATATATGCATTCAATGCAGTTTCCATCATTCCTGACATGTTCCATGCAGTCTCCCTCATGCCTATGAAACAAAATTTTTCACATTACTAGAAAAATAATCTGAAAACTCATACAAATCATAAAAGAGCACAGGTGGCCAAAGTAATTCTAAGTGGAAAGAATAAAGCCAGAAATGTCATGTTATCCACCCTCCAAATATACGATAAAACTATAGTGATAAAGGCAGCATGACTCTGACAGAGAAACAGACATGTAGACCAATGGAACTTAATATAGGACTGTAGATAAACACTCAACACTATGATGCCTAATATTTTTACAAAGGTGCAGAAAATATCAGCTGGAAAATATCTTTATACAAGCTTCCTTTTACTGGGTATCTTCCTGCAGAAGAAGGAAAGTAAATGCACATTTCTCACTCCACAGAAAAAAAAAAATTGGAACTAGACCAAAGATTTCAATTTAAGACAAATACTTTAAATGGATGGAATTATAATGTAAAGGTAATATTCCATAAAAGCCAAAATCAAGAAAGCTCTATACAATGTAAATTTTGAAGCAAAGTCAAGCTGTTCTGAGTATTTTATCACAGTAAAAGGAAAAGCCCTTTTGACAGACCGCAAGTTGACATCCAAGTATTCAGTCTGAAATAATTAAGTTCTCAGAGGGAATGTTTAAGCAGCTGATAAAGCTTAGCAATCTTACCATATTTCTGTCTGGTTATATGAAATTCGATTAAATCACTAAAGAGTAAAACAGCAAACCTTGGATGAACTAACACTGTATGACAATAGAGAAATGTACACTCACCAAAGACACTAGGACATAGCTAATTAGGTCTAGTAAAGTGAAGAGAAATACTGTTTTGTAATCTAAGTAGGTAAAGACTTCTGAGAAGAGACTGCCATCAGTTACTTCAAAAGTGCTGACAACCAATTAGGATATGAACACTGTGCTAAAATGTATATCATAATCAAAAACTCAGTCAACACATTTGAAGTAATAATATTAGCACATTCATTTTGATATCAAAATTATTTTCTCTTTATGAAAGATAAGAAAAATATGCCTAATTTTGGAAACTGTTTTAAGTGTAGATGAGAAATCACATTTCTGGCAGTGCATATGTTTCTTTCATTAAAAATTATCATTTCTGTAGAGAATTGTTTTAGCAATTCTGGGTTTCTTGCTGTTCCATATGAAGGTGAGAATTTTTCTTTCAAGGTCTGTGAAGAATTGTGTTGGTAATTTGATGGGAATTGCATTGAATCTGTAGATTGCTTTTGGTAGGATGGCCATTTTTAGAATATTAATCTTGCTAAGCCATGAGCATGGGAGATCTTTCCATCTTCTGAGATCTTCTTCTAATTCTTTCTTCAGAGACTGGAAATATTTTTCATACAAGTCTTTGATGTGGAGAAAGGGGAACCCTCCTCCATTGCTGGTTGGAATGTAAATAGTCATCAGAACAAAACAACAGCCTACAGACTTGGGAAAGGATCTTTACCAATCCTATACTTGACAGAGGGCTAATATCCAGTATATATAAAGAACTAAAGAAGTTAAACAGCAAAAAAACCAAGTAATCCAATTAAAAAAATGGGGTACAGAGCTAAACAGAGATAATATCAAATGGCAGAGAAACACTTAAAGAAATGCTCCCCATTTTTTAAGTGGATTACTTGGTATGCTGTTTTTCAGCTTCTTTAGTTCTTTATATATACTGGATATTAGCCCTCTGTCAGATAAACGGTTGGTGAAGATTCTTTCCCAGTCTGTAGTTAGTCGTTTGTTTTGATGATGGTGTCATTTGGTTTACAGAAGCTTTTCAGTTTCATGAGGTCCCATTTATTGATTGTTGCTCTTAGAGCCTGTGCTGTTTGGTGTTCTGTTCAGGAAGTTGTCTCCTGTGCCAATGAGTTCAAGGGTATTCCCCACTTTTTCTTCTAACCGATTTAGTGTGTCCAGTTTTATGTTGAGGTCTTTGATCCATTGGGACTTCAGCTTTGTGCGTGGTGATAAGTATGGATCTATTTTTAATTTTTCTACATGTAGACATCCAGTTAGACCAGCACCATTTGTTGAAGATGCTATCTTTTTTCCATTGTATGGTTTTGGCATCTTTGTCAAAGATCAGTTGTCCATAGACATGTGGGTTTATTTCTAGTCCTCTGTTCGGTTCCATTGATCCACCATTCTGTTTCTATGCCTGTACCATGCAGTTTTTATAACTGTTGCTCTATAGTACAGCTTAAGATCAGGGATGGATATACCTCCAGAAGATCTTTTATTGTAGAGAATTGTTTTAGCAATTCTGAGTTTCTTGTTATTCCATATGAAGGTGAGAATTTTTCTTTCCAGGTCTGTAAAGAATTGTGTTGGCAATTTGATGGGAATTGCATTGAATCTGTAGATTGCTTTTGGTAAGATGGCCATTTTTACAATGTTAATCCAGCCTAGCCATGACACAGAGGGCCTCTGAAAGGCTCTGCCCTACAAACTATCACAGCAGAAACTGAGACTTAAGGCCAACTGATGGGCAAAGTGCATGGAATCTTAAGTAAGAAGTGGGAAATAGCAAGATCTGGAGAAGACAGGAATCCCACAAGGAGAGCAACAGAACCAGAAAATTTGAACACAGGGGTCTCCCCAGGAACTCATATTCCAACCAAGGAACATGCATGGCGATAAACTAGAACCCCTGCACAGATGTAGTCCACAACAACATAGTATCCAAGTGCGTTCCATAGTAATGGGAAGAAGGACTGCCTCTGACATAATCTGATAGGCCTGTTCTTTGATCACCTCCCCCTGAGGGGAGAGCAGCCCTGCCAGGCCACAGAAGATGACAATGCAGCCATTCCTGATGGGACCTGATAGACTAAGATCAGAAGGAAGGAGAGGAGGACCTCCCCTATCAGTAGACTTGGGAGGGGCAAGTGAGATGAAGGGGGTGGGGTGGGAGGGAAGGGCTGGGAGGGGAGGAGGGAGTAGCTTATTGGGGCATACAAAGTGAATAAACTGTAATTAATAAAATAAAAAATAAAAAAGATAAAAATATAAATAAATTAAGCTAATTTAAAATGTAAAAAAAAAAAAAAAAAAAAAAGAAATGCTCAACCTCATTAACCATCAGGGAAATGCAAATCAAAACAACCCTAAGATTTCACCTTACACCCATCAGAATGGCTAAAATCAAAAACTCAAGAGACAACACATGCTGGAGAGGTTGTGGAGAAAGGGAAACCCTCCTTCACTGCTGGTGGGAATGTAA
Source organism: Psammomys obesus (assembly GCF_907164565.1). Lineage (NCBI taxonomy): Eukaryota > Metazoa > Chordata > Mammalia > Rodentia > Muridae > Psammomys > Psammomys obesus. The sequence goes on along the minus strand of NW_026596244.1, from coordinate 6,210,082 downwards.
ACTTGTACAACCACTCTGGAAAGCAATCTGGTGCTTTCTCAGACAACTAGGAATAGTGCTTCCTGAAGATCCAGCTATACCACTCCTAGGCCTATATCCAAAAGATTCTCAAGTACACAATAAGGACATTTGCTCAGCCATGTTTGTAGCAGCCTTATTTGTAATAGCCAGAACCTGGAAACAGCCCAGATGCTCCTCAGTGGAGGAATGGATGCACAAATTGTGGTATATCTACACAATGGAATATTACTCAGCAATAAAAAACAAGGAAATCATGAAACTTGCAGGTAAAAGGTGGGATCTGGAAAAGATCATCCTGAGTGAGCTATCCCACAAGCAGAAAGATGCACACAGTATATACTCACTCATATAGACATATAATATAGGATAATCCTACTAAAATCTGTATATCTAAAGAAACTAATTAAGAGGGAGGACTCTTGCTAAAATGTTCAATTTTTATCCAGAAAGGCAAAGAGGCTAGACATCAGAAGAAGGAGAGAAGAGGGAACAAGTCAGAAGCCTGACACAGAGGACCTCTGAAAAGCTCTGCCCTGCAGACTATTAATGTAGATTCTGAGACTTATGGGCAACCTTTGGGCAGAGTGCAGGGAATCTTAGGAAAGAAGTGGAAAACAGTAAGATCTGGAGAGGACAGGAACTCCACAAGGAGAGAAACAGTACCAAAAAATCTGAGCACAGGGGTCTTTTCTGAGACCTTTATTCCAACCAAGGTCTATGCATGGAGATATCCTAAGACCCCTGCACAGATTTAGCCCATGGCAGTTCAGTATCCAAGTGGGTTCCTTTGTAATAGGAACAGGGACTGTTTCTGATATGAACTGATTGGCCTGCTCTTTAATTACCTCCCCCTGAGGGGAAAGCAGCATTACCAGGCCACAGAAGAAGACAAGGCAGCCACTCCTGATGAGACCTAATTGACTAGGATCAGAAGGAAGGTAAAGAATTCCTCCCCTATCGGTGGACTTGGGAAGGGGCATGCATGCAGAGGGTGGAGGAAGGGAGGGATTGGGATGGGAGGAGGGAGGTAACCACAGGGGTGATACAAAGTGAATAAAGTGTAATTAATAAAGAAAAATATGAAAAAAGCAAATATTTTACCACCTTATTCATGTTGTGATTTTGTCGTGCTTGAGTTTGCTCATATCTTTTTTTAATTCTTTATTAATTACACTTCATTCACTTTGTATCACCCTTGTTATTCCTTCCCTCCTCCAGTCCCAATCCCCCCCTTCCTCCACCCTCTTGCATGCTTGCCCCTCTCCAAGTCCACTGATAGGGGAGGTCTTCTTTTCCTTCCTTTTGATCCTAGTCAATTAGGTCTCATCAGGAGTGGCTGCATTGTCTTCTGTGGCCTGGTAATGCTGTTTCCCCCTCAGGGGAAGGTAATTAAAGAGCAGGACAATCGGTTCATGTCAGAGACAGTCCCTGATCCCATTACAATGGAACCCACTTGGATACTGATCTGCCATGGGCTACATCTGTGCAGGGGTCTTAGGTTATCTCCATGCATGGGCCTTTGTTGGAGTATCAATCTCAGGAAAGCCCCCTGTGCTCAGATTTTTTTGGTTCTGTTGCTCTGCTTGTGGAGTTTCCCACTTCTTTCATAAGATTTCCTGCACTCTGCCCAAAGGTTGGCTGTAGGTCTCAGCATCTGCTTTGATAGTCTGCAGAGCTTGCTCATATCTTATACATGATGTCACAAATATTATGACTTCACATGTCGCTGCCATGCCATGTGAAGATTTCTGAGAAGGAAGTGTGATATTGATCTTTCATTTAGAGCAGAGCGCTATGCAGTATCTTATTCTCTGCACTTTAAGCAACTGTGGGTCTGTATGTTAGTTTCCATCTATGTCAATAAAATTTCTTCGATGGGTATTGAGAGATGAATTCACCCATGGTATAGTGATAAATAATTGGATGTCGGTTAAATGCTATGTTCATTGATCATAATAATAACAGCATGATCTCCAGTAGGACCCATGATGCCTTAGCTGTAGGTTCTTGACCTGTCAATGGCCCAGGTAAGGGCCTTATCTGTGGAATATGTCTTAAAGCCCGTCTGAACGTGTTTGCTGACTTTTCTGATGTCCATGTCATTATTGCATCTACAGACATGTTTTACAAGGCCAGCCAATATGGAAGCTCCCAGATTTAACACTAGGTAAGGCTGATGATTACGTCTTTGATAGCATCATTAGCACCTTCCAGGACTGGGTAAACCTGCCAGTAAAGATAAAACTTTGAAGCCAGTACCAACTTTCTATCTCTATGTTCTATGACTCAAATATGTGATATCTTTTAAATTCATGTTTTACCATCAAGACACTGTATCTGACAAGCACCGATGGGGTGATCCTAATAGAGGGCAGCCGTGAAGGCAGTCCCATGTAGCCTGTCTTTCCATGGCAGATGGGAAGGCAGAAGGTTCCCTGGTGGTGAATGTCCAAACATGTGAAAAATCACAAAAAAACTGCCATGAAGCTAACAGTATGTCAAGTAACCATGAAGTGACTATGGTGGAAGGGGCTGTAACAGCTGGAGGGTAACAGCTGTAACAGCTGGAGGGTACCAGTGTACCAGGTCTCCGTCCCATGTGCCAGCCCTTCATAGTCTGAGTGTTTAAAGACACTTCATTTGGAGTAAAGTGCAGAATACTAAAACTTATTTATATTAAAATACATCCAGATTGTATCAGAACTTGTAAAGAAATATTAAAATAAATCATGTAGGTAGAAATCACTACTATGTAACTCTACAACTTATATGATTTTAGAGATAAGTGTCCTCTGATAACTGAATTCATCATGTTTTTCCCAAACCTACATTATCTTATATTTCAGTCTTTTGGAATAACAACTAAAGGCAGTCATGTAGTAATGAAAGGTAAGCAGCGAACCATCTGTTTTGTGAGTCTTGTGTGGGGTGTACGATTCAGAATACATAGATTTATACATACACACAAACTACCGTGAAGTCTAGAAATACTCAAAAAAATAAGAAAATGGATGCATAAAATATATGTAGTTGTTAGTCTAATTTTATCACTTAGTACCAGTCTAATTTTATCACTTAGTACCACGAACAATTCACAAATATATAAGGTTAGAATTTATCAGCATTTGTGCACTTCAGGACTGATCATAATTGGCACCACTCATACTCAAAACTACTCTAAGCAAACATAATTTTTGTGGGTTTAAGAACACATTATTTTATACAATGAGATGTAGTTTGCATAAGAAATGTCCTCTATAGGCTCATATACTTGAACAGGCAATTCCCTAGTCTATGGTGCTGTTTTCAGAGTTTAGAAAATATTTAGGGCATGGGTCCTTGCTGAAGGAAGTACATGGCTGGGAGAGAACTTTGTGAATTTATAGTCCATCCTAATTCAAGTTCATTCTATGTCTTCCTTTTATAGTTGAAACGTTATTTCTCAGTTTCCTGCTTCTTTCTAGGTGACTTCCTCACCATATGGACCTCTCTTCTTTGAAAACTTAAGTCAAAAGAAACTGATTCTTAAGTTAATTTTTGGTCTTGTTATTTTATTGTAGTAAGAGAAAAATAACGAATAGTTTTTACAGATAGTCATAATAATGTTGGAACTTAGGTGCTGTTATGACGAGAACTCGAGTATGGCAAGTTACCTACACTGGTGTGGGTCCTCTATGTGAGCACATCCTTTCTCCAGTGACTGGGATGTCAAAAGAGACCTTTCTGCTATCATGGCTTCTGTTGCATATGCTGCATTTAGAAAATGATAAGGTTTCAGGTTTAGAACAGGCTACAAATAGTTGAGGTTTGCAGAAGCTGAAAATTATACTAGAATTATTTTTTAAAAGGATGTTTGTTATTGTATTTTTTAATTTGCATATTCACTTAACATCCCAATAGTAGCTCTCCTTCTCCTGGTCCCTCCCTCCCACTCCCTTCCTCTTATTCTCTCTCTCCTCAGAAAAGGGGAGCCCCTCCCAGCAACCCACTCCAGTACATCAATTCACATCAGGACTGAGCTCATCCTCATCCACTGAGTCCAGGGAAGGCAGCCACATTAGCGGAAAGAGATAGAAGAGTAGGTAACAGAGTCTATGTCACAGAAAGCACTGCTCAATTTACTAGCAGACACACATGAAGATCAAATTGCTTTTCGGTTACATATGTGTAGGCGCCTATAGCCAATCCATGCATGCTCTTTGGCTCATGCTTCTGTTTCTGTAAGGCCCCTTGTGTCTAACTTAGTTTATTGTGTTGGTCTTCTTGTGGTATTCTTGTCCTCTCCAAGTCCTTCTACCCTTCCCACACTCTTCCACTGGACTCCCAGGCTCCACCTATTTTTTGGCTGTGAGTACCTCTGTGGGCTAACTCTGTGCAGAGGGTCCAGGCCATAGAAGACCCAGAAATAATCCCACACACTTATGGACACATGATTTTTGACAAAGATGCCAAAACCATACAATGGAAAAAAGATGGCATCTTCAACAAATGGTGCTGGTCTAACTGGATGTCTACATGTAGAAAAATGCAAATAGATTCATACTTATCACTCTGCACAAAACTAAAGTCCAGGTAGATCAAAGACCTCAATATAAAACCAGATACACTAAACTTGTTAGAAGAAAAAGTGGGGAATACGCTTGAACTCATTGGCACAGGAGACAACTCCCTGAACAGAATAGCGACAGCACAGGCTCTAGGATCAACAATCAGTAAATGGGAACTTGAAACTGAAAAGCTTCTGTAAAGCAACAGACACTGTCATCAGAACAAAACAACAGCCTAAGGACTAGGAAAGGATCTTCACCAGCCCTATATTTGACAGAGGGCTAATATCCAGTATATATAAAGAACTCGAGAACTTAAACAGCAACAAATCAAGTAATGCAAATAAAAATGGGGTATAGAGCTAAACAGAGAATTCTCAATAGAGGAATATTGAGTGGCAGATAACCACTTAAAGGAATGTTCAAAGTCCTTAGTCATCAGGGAAATGCAAATCAAAACGACCCTGAGATTTCACCTTACACCCGAAAGAATTGCTAAGATGAATAACTGATGAGAACTGATAGACTAAGATCAGCAAGAAGGAGAGGAGGACCTCCCCTATCAGTGGACTTGGGGAGGGGCATGCATGCAGAAAGGGGAGGAAAGGTGGGTTTGGGAAGGGAGGAGGGAGGGGCTTATGGGGGGGATACACAATGAATAAAGTGTAATTAATAAAAGTTAAATAAAAAATTAAAAAATAAATAAAAAAAGATGAATAACTCAGGAGACAACACATACTGGAGAGGATGTGGAGAAAAAGAACCCTTTTCCACGTCTGGTGGGAATGTAAACTTGTACAACCAGTTTAGAAATAAATCTGGCGCTTTCTCAGATAATTAGGAATACTACTACCTTAAGATCCAGCTATACCACTCCTAGGCATATATCCTAAATTTAACTTTGATTTCTCCTGGCTTTTAATATTTTTTTTTTTGTTGTTGTTGTTTCCTGTTTTGCTTGTACTCATTATAACTCTTCTTTCTGCTACAAAGCCAATTCTGCTGATAGAATTTCAGGTTACAGTTCTGCTTGTGTCAATCTTGCATTCATCCAGTTCTCAGGATTGACAACATAAATTCATTAGTTTACATTAATTGATCATTGCTAAGTTGTCTAGAAAGACCACATAAAGCCAGGTTAATGGATAATTTTCATTGTTAATAAAACAACATCTAAGAAAATAGCCTCAATGGGGCATTTTCTAGATCAGGGTGATCTGTGCAATACCCACGGAATATTGTCTCTGTTACATTAATCAACATGGAAATCCAACCCAGAGTGTGTTTGAAACAATTACCTGGTTTGGAACCCAAGATTGTATTAAAACCTAAAATGCTGGTTAAGTACCCAAGTATTCCATGTATGTGTAGGCTTTTTGCTGTTTCTGTTGTTGTTGAAGTCCAGCTTTATTCCGTGGTGATCAACTTGTTACTAAATGACAGCTGGGTCAGGGAAGAAATAAAGAAAGAAATTAAAGCCTTTCTAGAACTCAATGAAAATGAAGACACAACATACCCAAACTTGTGGGACACAATGAAAGCAGTGCTAAGAGGAAAGTTCATAGCACTAAGTGCCTTCAAGAAGAAATTTGAGACAGCTCATTCAAGCAACTTAATGGCCCACTTAAAAACCCTACAAAAAGAAGAAGCAGACACACCAAAAAGGAGTAGATGGCTGGAAATAATCAAACTCAAGGCTGAAATCAATCAATTAGAAACAAATAAAACAATTCAAAGAATCAATGAAACCAAGAGCTGGTTCTTTGAGAAGATCAAAAAGATCGACAAACCCTTAGCCAAGCTAACTAAAAGGCTGAGAGACACCACCCAAATCAACAAAATCAAGGTGAAAAGGGGGACATAACTACAGACACTGAGGAAATCCAAACAATCATTAGGACTTACTTCAAAAGTCTATACTCAAAATTTGAAAATCTAAATGAAATGGACAATTTTCTTGATCGATTTGACTTACCAAAGCTGAATCAGGACCAGGTAAATCAATTAAATAGTCCTATATCCCCCAAAGAAATAGAAGCAGTCATCAAAAGTCTCCCATCCAAAAAAAGCCCAGGACCAGATGGCTTCAGTGCAGAATTATACCAGACCTTCAAAGAAGAGCTAACTCCAATTCTCTTCAAACTATTCCACAAAATAGAACCAGAAGGAACATTACCAAACTCATTCTATGAAGCCACAGTCACCTTGGTACCTAAACCTCACAAAGACTCAACAAAGAAAGAAAATTTCAGGCCAATCTCCCTTATGAACATTGATGCAAAAATACTTAACAAAATACTTGCAAACCGAATCCAAGAACACATCAAAGATATTATCCACTACGACCAAGTAGGCTTCATCCCAGGTATGCAGGGGTGGTTGAATATACGGAAATCCATCAACGTGATCCACCATATTAACAAACTGAAAGAAAAAAAACCACATGATAATCTCCCTAGATGCTGAAAAAGCATTTGACAAAATCCAACATACATTCATGTTTAAAGTACTGAAGAGATCAGGGATACAAGGCACATATCTAAACATAGTAAAGGCAATATACAGCAAGCCTATAGCCAACATCAAACTGAACGGAGAGAAACTTAAAGCAATCCCACTGAAATCAGGGACAAGACAAGGCTGCCGACTCTCTCCATATCTCTTCAACATAGTCCTGGAAGCCCTTGCTAGAGCAATAAGACAGTTGAAGGAGATCAAGGGGATACAGATGGGAAAGGAAGAAGTCAAATTATCACTATTTGCAGATGATATGATAGTATATATGAGTGACCCCAAAAACTCTCCAGGGAACTCCTACAGCTGATAAACACCTTCAGCAAAGTGGCCGGATACAAAATTAACTCAAAAAAAATCAGTAGCACTCCTGTATACAAAAGACAAAAGGACTGAGAAAGAAATTAGAGAAACAACACCATTCACAATAGCCACAAATGACATAAAGTAGCTTGGTGTAACCCTAACCAAGCAAGTCAAAGACTTGTATGAAAAAAATTTCAAGTCTCTGAAGAAAGAATTAGAGAAAGATATGAGAAGATGGAAAGATCTCCCATGCTCATGGCTTGGCAGGATTAAAATAGTAAAAATGGCCATCTTACCAAAAGCAATCTACGGATTTAATGCAATTCCCATCAAATTGCCAACACAATTCTTTACAGACCTGGAAAGAAAAATTCTCAACTTCGTATGGAATAACAAGAAACCGAGAATTGCTAAAACAATCCTCTACAATAAAAGATCTTCTGGAGGTATCTCTATCCCTGATCTCAAGCTGTACTATAGAGCAACAGTTATAAAAACTGCATGGTACAGGCATAGAAACAGAATGGTGGATCAATGGAATCGAACAGAAGACCCAGAAATAAACCCACACACTTACGGACATCTGATTTTTGACAAAGATGCCAAAACCATACAATGGAAAAAAGATAGCATCTTCAACAAATGGTGCTGGTCCAACTGGATGTCTACATGTAGAAAAATGAAAATAGATCCATACTTATCACTCTGCACAAAACTGAAGTCCAAGTGGATCAAAGACCTCAACATAAAACCAGACACATTAAATCGGCTAGGAAAAAAAAGTGGGGAATACCCTAGAACTCATTGGTACAGGAGAAAACTTCTTGAACAGAACACCAACAGCACAGGCTCTAAGAGCAACAATCAATAAATGGGACCTCATGAAATTGAAAAACTTCTGTAAAGCAAAGGACACTGTCATCAAAACATAGCGACTGCCTACAGATTGGAAAGAATCATCACTAACCCTTTATCTGACAGAGGACTCATATCCAATATATATAAAGAACTAAACAAGCTGAAAAGCAACAAACCAAGTAATCCACTTAAAAAATGGGGAACAGAGCTAAAGAGAGAATTCTCTGCAGAGGAATATCGAATGGCAGAGAAGCACTTAAAGAAATGTTCAACCTCATTAGCCATTAGGGAAATGCAAATCAAAACAACCCTAAGATTTCACCTTACACCCATCAGAATGGCCAAGATGAAAAACTCAAGGGACAACACATGCTGGAGAGGTTGTGGAGAAAGGGGAACCCTTCTCCACTGCTGGTGGGAATGTAAACTTGTACAACCACTCTGGAAATCAATCTGGCTCTTGCTCAGACAACTAGGAATAGCGCTTCCTCAAGATCCAGCCATACCACTCCTAGGCATATACCCAAATGAGGCTCAAGTACACAGAAAGGACATTTGCTCAACCATGTTTGTAGCAGCTTTATTTGTAATAGCCAGAAGCTGGAAACAACCCAGATGCCCCTCAACTGAAGAATGGATGTAGAAACTGTAGTACATCTACACAATGGAGTATTACTCAGCAATGAAAAAATAAGGAAATCAAGAAATTTGTAGGTAAATGGTGGGACCTGGAAAGGATCATCCTGAGTGAGTTGTCCCAGAAGCAAAAAGACAGGCATGATATATATATATATTCACTCATATACACATACAACATAGAATAAACCCACTAAAATCTGTACATCTAAACAAACTAAGCAAGAGAGGACCCTAACTAAAATGTTCAATCCCCATCCTGAAAGGCAAAGAGGATGGACATCAGAAGAAAAAGAAAATAGGAAACAACCTCAGAACCTGTTACAGAGGGCACTGAAAGCCTCTGCAGTATAGACTGTCAAAGAAGATGCTGAGACTGATGGCCAACTGATGGGCAGAGTAAATGGAATTTTATGTAAGAAGTGGGAAATAGTAAAAGCTGGAGGGGACAGGAACTCCACAAGCAGAGCAACAGAACAAGATAATTTGAACACAGGGAACTTCCCAGAGACTCATACTCCAACCAAGGACTATTCGTGGAGATAACCTAGAACTCCTGCACAGATGTAGCCCATGGCAGTTCAGTGTCCAAGTGGGTTACATAGTAATGGGAAGAGAGACTGCCTCTGACATAATCTGATTGGCCTGCTCTTTGATCACCTCCCCCTGAGGGGGGAGCAGTCTTACCAGGCCACAGTAGAGGACAATGCAGCCACTTTTGATGAGAACTGATAGACTAAGATCAGAAAGGAGAGGAAAACCTCCCCTATCAGTGGACTTGGGGAGTGGCATGCATGTAGAAAGGGGAGGGCGGGTGGGATCGGGAGGGGAGGAGGGAGGGGCTTATGGGGGGGATACAAAATGAATAAAGTGTAATTAATAAAAAATTTTAAAAAATGCATCAGAGAAGAGAATAAAAAAAAAAGTACCCAAGTATTCATTTCTCTCTGCCCTTGAAATGTGCATGTAATAGGACTAGCAGCTTCCAATTACAGACACAATGACTCTCATAAGACAATAGGCTGTAAGCTGGAATTGTGAGCCAAAATAAGCCCTTTTTTTCCCTAAGGGGTTTTGGCAGGATATTTTTTTTCTCACAGCATCAAAAATAAAACTACAACAAGAAGATATCACATTGGTGCACTTGATCAAGTAATTAACCTGGAGTGTGGTCCCTGCATTAATTGTGCCTAAAAAATATTCAAGTCTCACTATGGTGCTTTATAGATGGAATTAAAATATCTGGACAGAAGGATAGCCCTATGTAGCGGGGCTGCTCCTCCTTCCGGTGAGGGGGGGAGGAGGTCAAAGAGCCCGCCATTGAGTTCATGTCAGAGACAGTCCCTGTTCCCCTTATTAGGGTACCCACTTGGATAGTGAGATACCATAGGCTACATCCAAGCAGGGGTTCTAGGTTATATACATACATGATCCTTGGTTGGAGATACAGTCTCATAAAAGACCCCTGTGCCCAGATGTATTTGGACCTTGTGGAGCTCCTTTCCTCTCCAGGTCATACTATCTCTCCCTTCTTTCATATGATTCCCTGTACTCTGCCGAAGGTTTGGTTATGAGTCTCAGTATCTTCTTTGATACACTGCTAGGTAGAGACTTTCAGAGGCCTCCTGTGGTAGGCTCCTTCTCCTGCTTCCAATGTTTATCGTGTTTGTCCTTCTGAATGAGGATTGAGCATCTTCCTTTTTGTTTAGCTTCTTTAGCAGTATAAATTTTAGTATGTTTATCCTATATTATATGGCTAATATCCACTTATGAGTGAGTATATACTATGTGTGCCTTTCTCCTTCTGGTATACCTCACTCAGAATGATCTTTTCTAGATCCCCCCATTTGCCTGAAAATTTCATGATTTCCTTGTTTTTAATTGCTGAGAAGTATTCCGTTGTGTAAACATATCACAATTTTTGTATTCCATTCCTCTGTTGATGGACATCTGGGTTGTTTCCAGGTTCTGGCTATTATCAATAAACCTGCTACAAACATGGTTGAGCATATGGCCTTTTTGTGTACTTGAGCATCTTTTGGATATATGCCTAAGAGTGGTATAGCTGGATCTTGAGGAAGCACTATTCCTAATTGTCTAAGAAAGCGACAGATTGATTTCCAAAGTGGTTGTACAAATTTACATTCCCACCATAAATGGAGGAGTGTTCCTCTTTCTCCACAACCTCTCCAGCATGTGTTGTCACTTGAGTTTTTGATCTTGTCACTTGAGTTTTTGATCTTAGCAATTCTTTGGGTGTAAGGTGAAATCTCAGGGTTGTTTTGATTTGCATCTCTCTGATGGCTAAGGACTTTGAGCATCTCTTTAAGTGGTTCTCTGGCATTCTATATTCCTCTTCAGAGAAATGTCTTTTTAGCTCTGTACCCCATTTTTTAATTGGATTGCTTGATTTATTGCTTTTTTGTTTTTTTTAAATTTTTTTATTAATTACACTTTATTTACTTTGTATCCCCCCTGTAGTTCCCTTCCTCCTTCCCTCCCAATTCCTTCCTTTCCTCCCCCTTCTCCACTCATGCCCCTCCCCAAGTCCACTGGTAGGGGAGGTCTTCTTTTCCTTCCTTTTGATCCTAGTCTGTTAAGTCTCATTAGGAGTGTCTACATCATCTTCCTCTGTGGCCTGGTATGGCTGCTCCCCCCTCAGTAGGAGGTGATCAAAGAGCAGGCCAATCAGTTCATGTCAGAGCCAGTCCCTGTTCTTATTACTATGGAACTCACTTGGAGAATGAACTGCCATGGGTTACATCTGTGCAGGGGTTCTAGGTTATTTCCATGCGTGCTACTTGGTTGGAGTATCAGTCTCAGGGAAGACCCCTGTGCTCATATTTTTTTGGTTCTGTTTCTCTCCTTGTGGCACTTCTCTCCTCTCCAAATCTTACAGTTCCCCACTTCTTTCATAAGATTCCCTGAATTCTGCCCAAAGTTTGGCCATAATTCTCAGCATCTGCTTTGATAGTGTGCACGGAAGAGCCTTTCAGAGGCCCTCTGTGGCAGGCTCCTAACTGTTCCTCGTTTTCTCCTCCTTCTGATGTTCATCTTCTTTGCCTTTCTGGATTTATTGCCTTTTAACTTTTTTAGTTTTTTATATATTCTGTATATCAGCCGTCAGTCAGATATAAGATTGGTAAAGATCCTTTCCTAGTCTATAAGCTGTTATTTTGTTCTGATGACAGTGTCTTTTGCTTTACAAAATTTTTCAGTTTCATGAGGTCCCATTTATTGATTGTTGCCCTTAGAGCCTGCACTGTTGGCGTTCTGTTCAGAAAGGTGTCTCCTGTACCAAGCAGTTCAAGGCTCTTCTCCACTTTTTCTTCTAATAGGCTTAGTGTATCTGGTTTTAGAAAAACAAAATTTTTATATTACATTCTTTTAGGCTAGTCTAAGAACTGAGCTGAAAATGGGAACTTCTGGAAACAGTTTTAGTCCCAGCATTCTTTCTTCTCGCTGATTCATCTTTCCAAACAGAAGCTCCTCAAAACCATATTGGCACAGTAGTATATAGCAAAACCTTGCCTTTGCTCCATCCGTTTGATGTGAGTTTGTTTTACTAAGGGTAAATATTATATCATTTTAAGCAAACAAAGTTATAGTGCCAAGATGGCACTTTATTTTAAGCAAACAAAGACTATAACTTTGTTTGCTTATAATGATGTAATATTTACCATTAGTAAAACATAAACTCACATCAAATGGATGGAACAAAGGCAAGGTTTTGCTCTATGCTACTGTGCCATAAGGACCTCTGTTTAGATGTAGCACCTGACAGCTCAGTATCCAAGTGAGTTCCCTGGTAAGGAAAACAGGGACTGTTTCTGAAATGAACTCAATGTCTAGCTCTCTGATTCCTCCCCCCACCCCGACTCCCAAGGGAGGAGCATCCTTGCTAGGCCACAGAGAAGGACCCTGAAGCCAGTCCTGAAGATACCTGATAAGCTAAGGTCTGATGGAAGGGGAGGAGGACCTCACCTATCAGTGGACTTGGAAAGGAGCAGGGAGGAGATGAGGGTGGGATTGAGAGGAAATGAGGGAAGGGGCTACAGCGGGGATACAAAGTAAATAACATGTGTTTAATATAAAAAACTATTAAATGAAAAATTATATTGCTTTGCTGTCTGGGTAATTTTCTTTTATGTGTTTATGATAAAGATACAGTATGGCCTCAATCACTGACTACAACCAGCTTTTCATATTTAAGCAAACATAGAAAAGAGAAATATGCACATAATTGGTGATCTATAGGTTAACAATATGTGGGAGAGTTCAAATTTTATAGAAGCAATTATTGATCAGAAGAAAGTAGAATAACAGAAATCATCTACAGGTAGGGTTAAATATTGTCTCTCCTCTTGGTGGACTTTGACAAATACAAATGCAATGGTTTGAATTTTACCTGTATTTCTTTTTTTTTTTAAAGATTTTTTTTATTTAATTTTTTGTTGTAGCTTTTCTTCTTTTAGCTATTTATTTATGTACGCCTGCATGCCAGAAGAGGGCATCTGATCACATTATAGATGGTTGTGAGCTACCATGTGGTTACCGGAAATTGAACTCAGGACCTGTGGAAGAGTAGGCAGTGCTCTTAACCTCTGAGCCATCTCTCTAACTTACCTGTATTTCTAATGTTGCAATTTTGTCTACTTTCTTATTGAATAATGATGTATATTTGTCCCAAAATTGTGATGATTTGTATAAGCACAGGAAATTTAAAAATATTAGTAACAATGATACTCCTGTTTGTGTGATGGTGTCTGAACATTGAATTTTCTGTGGGTCATCCTTCAGCTCCTTCTGCATGTGTAGCCTTGACAAGAAGCTCCAAATCCAGAGCTACAGTCATCCCAACAGCAGCATCTTTGCTGTGGGAAGCAATCTGCAATGATTGGTACTAAGGATTTTGATTGGCTAACACGACATTCCCAGAGCTTGACATATTTCTGTGGTCCTTCAGGACAAACAGATACAATTCAAAATGGACCTAAGAATCATGAACAGAATCTCTCAGGTTGAAATAGCATCAGTTACATGGATAGATGCTACCCTTGAGGAGTTTCTGATGGGTACTATGACCAGTCCAGTCCATCTGGACCACATAAAAATTATAATCACTCTACAATTGCTCTTATTCTGATTATAAATATTTCATTAAATCTATTTGAAACAAAATAAAATTTATTTCAAAGAGATTTATTTATTTGTTTATTTATTTATTTAATTCAAGATGTTTTATTTCAAGGAGTTTCCTGAGAGAAATAGACAAGAAAGTAAATTGTAGATAAGCTTTCTAAAGTCCTGTTCTTTTTCATGTGGAGTCTGATACTGCTAACTTAAATATTCCAAAATCATTTATAAAATGTTTATTTGCTCAGTGAAATCAATGTCCACCCCAATTTAAAACATTTTCTTAAATTTCTAAGAGCTCAAAGATATATGGTTATGTCGAGCTCAGGACAAGTTCTGTTTGTTCCCAGACACTGGTGGCATTAAATAGAATCCATTGATTTTGTCACCCCTGTATAAGCTCATGGATTGAGCCAGAAGAAAAGCACTTTGTCTGGATGAAAAGGGCAATCCATTGCATGCTCTTGTATGCACTGAAATCTGCAGAGAATTCACACAATGCCAGACTTTGATTAAAGCCCTCTGAAGTTGAGAATACAGCCCAGGAAGTCAATTGTTGCTACTTAAGTGGAGCTGTTTCTGCCCTTTTGTTGGGATTATTAAGCATCTAAAGATCTATGTTGAAATAGAAGCACTGAGAACAACTGGGAAGAACATGAAATGGGAATAATTAATTGTGTGCAACCACATGGAAGTGGGACAAATAAACACAGAGTCAGAACTTAATAACGTGAATTTAAATGTGTTCCTTGTGACACCAGCATCTAAGGCAATGCACCAAGAGACAGAGAGTACTCAAAGTGTACACAAAATGAAGGGACCTCATTTACTAAATTTTACTTTGCCAAAAAGCAACAGCTGGGGTATAAGAGTGAAAATCAGAGGGACAAAAGTCTTCAAATGGTCACACAGTCCTCTGTCTAGAATGCCTTTCTGAGGACGGCTGGACTGCTTGAGGAATGTCTCAGTATGCTTGACAGAAGCACATCTTTTAAAAATATACACATTCATTTTGTGTGCATGGATGTTTTGCTTGCATGTATGTCTGCAACACACATGTTCAGAACCTGAAAATACCTTGAAACTAGAGTTGCAGAGTGTTGTTAGCTGTCATGTAGCTACTAGTAACATAACTGTGGTCTTTTAAAAGGTCAGACTAACACAACTTTGATACAAGGAAATAGTTTGTGATTCCCATAAATGATTTTATAATAAGCTCATTGGTCCTGGGTAAGGGTTAATATTAATGTCTAATTCATCATTCTGTTGAGTGTAATTTAATGGACAGATTCTCTGTTTTGTTA
Organism: Psammomys obesus; assembly: GCF_907164565.1. NCBI lineage: Eukaryota > Metazoa > Chordata > Mammalia > Rodentia > Muridae > Psammomys > Psammomys obesus. The sequence continues at coordinate 6,194,760 of NW_026596244.1, read as the reverse complement.
ATAGGAACCATACTTTGGATACGTTTTCTTGAAATTTTCTGCTTAAAAATATAATGTGTTACATTTGGCAGTTCTATGTCTAATTGCAATGACTGCAACTTTATTTTTATTTTAGCATGACATGCTATATCATATAAAGAGATCCAGAATTCTTACGTGTAGGACAAATGTCATAGATTTTAAACTATAGTCAAAATGTTGTGAACTGAAATTGTATTAATATAATACATCATAAAATACACCTAAGTATATTCTAGCATATATCTACCCAGAAAGCTTTCTATTAATGTATGTAGCAGGCAAAGGTTATGGCCCCAGTGTCAAACATTCTAACAGTAGCACACTAGAAGCCATAGTGAAGAAAATACATGGCCTAGAAAACATGATATATATCCTCCTAGCTGGTTATCACTAAATGTGTTACATAATTATAATTATATAACTGTATATATATATATATACAGTATATATATATATACATATATATATATATAAATATAATTTGCTTATAAATATATCTAAGCCAAGGCAAAAACCAATTAGGATACTAACTGAAGAGGTGAAAAACAGGACTTTGCTTAATTTAAACATAGATAGCATCAAATTCCGAAAGTATAAACTATACAAATATTAAAAATCACCCTAAGTATATTTTATTAATTGTTATGAAAAAGTCAAATATCCAAAAGTCAACATGAACAAATATAGCTGGTGATATTTTACAAATAACCCTGTATGACAAAGATAATGACAAAGAAGATGGCTCCTTGTTCCAATCTCAATACACAACGAAGAACTGTCTATCACTCATTTGTGTGTGTGTGCGTGTGTGTGACACCAGTCACACTGGACAATCGGTCATCTTAAGAACCCATTTGAAAATGTAAATTGTAACTACAATTATTATATCCAACCTATTAAAATCACAACAAAATTTATTTTTAAACATTTTAAACCTCACTACAATGTTTCCATTTTTTGTACATTTTTGATACTCTTATATGTGAATGTGCATGTGAGCATGTGATCGATCGCATGTGTGTACACACATGTACATATCTTTGCATGAATGCATGTGTCTGTTCATGCGTGTGCATATGTATCTAGGTGTGGATATATGTGTGCATAGGTATGTGCATGTGTGTGTGAATGTGTTGCTTGTGTTCCTGTACACATATGCTAATCTCTATGTAGATGCTTTCCATGAGTGTGTGCTTACCTAGAGGAAAGAAAGTTATGTCAAATATCCCCCCCCCCCCCCGCTGCTCTCCACTTTACTGTTTTTAAGCAGGAACTCTCATTGAACCAAGAACTCTCCTGTCCTCCCACCCCTAGCAATAAGATTTGGAAATACATGAGCTCTAGGGATCCAAACTCATGTCCTGATGCTTTCACAATATGTACAATAAGCCATACTACTAGGCCAAAAGCAGTCGTTTATGTTAGTTTCATGGCTGAGCAAACAAGTCCAATTTCAGAATAACAGTTTCCTCAATAAAGAAGTACATGAGCAAGGTAGACTCTAGCTCCCATTCTAAGGCATGATGTCACTTAAAGACGCCTTAGACAGTATTGTAAAATGATTTTTAATTTTATTTATCTGTTATATAAACATCAAAGTCACAAATATCAATGGCCAATGTGTAGAATTTCAGCTTGTACATCGCACAGTATTTGAAATGGGTTTAGAATTTATCAGTTCTTACATTTATTACATCAACAAATCTTCCTTCGAATTTTTTAATCGGATAGTATAATATTGCTCTCTGTTGGTGCCTAGAATGTAATTGCTCATTATGGTTTACTGTTCTTATGTAATTCAATATCCCAATCCTCCATCACCTGCTCCTTGCTCAGTCTTGCTAGCAAGCAGGGAACACTGCCACGGTTCTACTCTCAGGTTTCCATGAGAACAAGGTATTGAACCACTTCTTACATTACATGGCATAATGTCTTTTGTTTAAAATTCATTAATTGGCAGCTGTGATTATATTTGTAAAAATGCATTAAGACAACAAGTGCATTGTCTGATGTATGGTTGATTACTTAGTTTCTGGAGATCAGCTAAGTAAATGTAACAAAACACGTTTTTAAATCCCTTTTCATTGTGAAGGCTGGGAAGGCAGCTCAGTTGTTCAGATGTTGTTGTGAAAGCGCAAGGTTCTGAGCTCAGTCCTCCACAACTGTCTGACACATGTGTAACCTCAGCACAACTGGATGTGCTACAGGCACTTGTAATACCAGAAGTGGAGAAATGGAGACACGCAAATCCTGAGGGTTTTCTGACCAGCCAACCTAGATTAACAGAGAAGCCCAGGTCCTAGTGAGATACCCTGTCTCCTGAAGAGAAATAACCATGATGGACATCTAACTTCACTCGCATTTGGACATATGTGTTTCTGCATCCACTATAATTGCACACACCTGCAAACACGTACCATGCGTGTCCGTGTACATGCAACAGACATAGTTTTGATTTATGAGTTTTACTGAATTTTCAATAAATTCAATTAAATTTGTGAGTGCTTTTGGGAGGGCCAGTCTTTCTTCCCTAAAGAATGACTTAATTATAATTTGAAGAGGAAATGAAAATGCCCCTTTCTTTTCTCATGTGTCTGAAATTCATGTCATCATTTCTTGTTTTCTGTTTGTTTTTGAATATGCTCCTCATCTGACTCTGTTTTTTCCACTGGTGTTGGAATTTCATGTAAATTTTATTTTTAACTCCTGATTTCCACAAATCCTTCAGTCTTTTAGCCTGTTTTTGTTTGTTTGATTTTTGTCTTTGTTTTGTTTTATGCTATAGTTTTGTTTTGAACTTCTATATCTGAAATAACTAGAACAGTATCTTACTGGGAAAAAAAAATCAACCCCAAATATATCACAGAGGACAATGTACAACTTCAAACTCTGAAACTGCTAGAAGAGAGGTAGAGAGTATCCTGTAATATACAGGCATGGACAAGACTTTCTTTTTTTATTGAAAATAGATTATTCTCTCTACACTCTATCCCAAACACAGTTTCTCTATCTCCACTCACCCTAGCTCACCTTTACTTCTCCTCTTCCCCAGGTACATTCCCACTCTATTTCTACTCAGAAAAGAACAGGCCTGCATGAGATGACTGTCACATAAGAAAAAACAAGAAACAGTAAGAGAAGGTGAAAGCCTCATATGGAGGCTGGACAAGGCAGCACAATAAAAGAGAGTACCAAAAGCAGGCAAAGGAGTAGAGATGTACTTATCCCCACTGTTAGGAGTCTCCCCCAAACACCAAGCTAACAGCCATAAGTTGCACGCAGAGGACCTTGTGTGGACACATGCAGGCCCTGGGAACTCATGTGAGACTTGCTTAGTTGATTTGGTGGGTCTTCTTCTCCTGGTGTCCTCCATCCCCTCTGATTTCTACAGCCTTTCTTTTCCCTCTTCCAAGGCATTCACTGATGAAGAAATCCAGTTTAGATTCTCTCATAATGCATAATGTCTGGCTGTGGGTCCCTTGCACAGATGTCCATCTGCTGCCAAAAAAAAAAAAAAAAAAAAAAGATAATGATGAAGACTGGACAAGACACCAGTCTATGATTATAGCAGAATATTATTAGGAATAATTTATTTTCCCCAGTCTTGTGTGGTTTTAACTTAGGTCCCTCCGTAATCTAATCTCCACTTCCTGGCCATCGAGGCAGTGCTGGTCATGGAATCCCTTTTCTGGGTCTCAAGTTAAATCAAACATTTTTGGCCACACATGGTGGTTCTGTGTCATCATTGGCCCAGTACATCTTGTGGGGAGAAAAATTTACAGATGCAGGTTTTGGTAGCTGGGTTGGTGTTCACGTTTCTCTTTAAGTAAGGCACAGAGAACCAAACAAACTGAAATATAGGGGTGAAAGCTCCAAGCTAGCACTTGCTCAACCTCTCTATCATCAATGACCTTTGTGGAAGCTCTACTCAGGATATTTTCAGAGTGTCCTTCTGTCCTAGCATCAGCTTTTGTTGCTTAGGGATCCTCACATGACCTTCTCAGTCAAGAACTCAAACCAGTGTAACCTAGATCCACCATTGGGTGACTTGGTTGGCCACAAAGAATTGACAGCTCAGACAGTGTCCTTCATCACAAGGAGTCCTCACTGGGGTCATGCTCACAGATCTGAGGATGTTTCCACTGTACTCTGTTTCCACACAGCTCCCTAAAAGTCTCCCGATTCTAATCGTCTCTTCTTGCGCTTTCTCCCTCCATGTGTCTCCTCTATCTCCATCCTCAGCTGCCCTAGCATACCAATAGAATCTATTCTAGTTCATCTTCCACAGGCTTCCTCCACAGGCTCTTGTCTTTACCTAACCTGTTTGGGTTTGTGGATGTTAGACTGACTGTCATTTACTTAACAGTTAATATTCACTTGTAAGTGAATAGATACCATGTTTGTCTTTCTGGGTCTAGGTTACCTCATTCTTGATGACTTTTTTTTTTCTAGTTGCATCCATTTGCCTGCAAATTTTATGATGTCATTTCCTTTAACTACAGAGTAATAATTCACTTAATAAATGTACCATGTTTTCTTTATGAATTCTTCATGTGAGGAACATCTAGGTTGTTTCCAGTTTGTGGCTATCGTAAATAAAGTTCACAGTGAGCATAGTTGAGCAAGCGTCCTTGGGGTAGGCTGGAGTGTGCCCACGAATTGTATGATGGGGTCTTTAAGGAGATCGATTCCCAGTTTTCTGAGAAACTACCATAATGCTTTTCATAGTGGCTGTACAAGATTGCACTCCCACCACAAATGGAGGATCGTCCCCCTTGGCCTTGCCAGACCCTCAACAGCATGACCTGTAAATTCTGTTATTGATCTTAGTCAGATTGACAGGTGTGAGATGAGGTCTCCAGCCTTTTTGATTTGCATTTCCCTGATAGCTAAAGATACTGAACATTTCTTTAACTGATTCTCAGCCCTTTTAGGTTTCCGTGTTGAGAATTCTCTGTTCAGCTATGTTCCTCAGTTTTAAACTCTATTACTTGGATATTTAATATCTAGTTTCTTGGGTTCTTTATATATTTGGATATTAGACCTCTATCAGATTGGAGTTGGTAAGTTTTCCAATTCTATAAGCTGCCTCTTGGACTGATTGATGGTGCCTTAGGCAAGAACTTTCTAAAAAGCACTACAGCCACTCAGGAATTAAGGCCAACAATTTACAAATTGGATCTCATGGCCCTAAAAATTTTTCTATACAACAACAACAACAAAAAATGTTTAACTGAGTAAAGAGTTTGTCTATAGAATGAGAGAAAATCTCTTTTGGCTAGGGGCTTAGCCACTTTTTTTCTAACGCTGTGATAAGACACAATGACAAAGGCAACTTATAACAGAAAGCGCGTAATTTGTGGTTCATAGTTCCAGAGGGGTAGAGTGCTTGACCATCACGGTGAGGGCATAGCAGCAGACAGGCAGGCAGCCATAGTGTGGAGCAGTAGGTGAGAGCTCACAAGCTGATCCACAAGCATAAATCAGTGAGAGAGCTAAGTTAGACCATCAAGGGCTTTTGAAATCTCAAAATCCATCCCTACAAAATCACATCCTCTGATCCTTTTCAAGTAATTAAATCAACTGAGGACCAAGAAGTGAAAATGATAAACTATTACAAATAAAGCTGCTACAAGTACGGTTGAGCAAATGTCCTTGTTTTATCCTTGAGCATATTTTGGATATATGCCTAGGAGTGGTATAGCTGGATATCAAGGAAGAACTATTCTTAATTGAGAAAGCACCAGATATTTCCAAAGTGGTTGTAGAAGTTTACATTCCCACCAGCGGTAGAGTCGGGCTCACCTTTCTCCATATTCTCTCCAGCATGTGTTGTCATTTGAGGGTTTGAACTTAGCCATTCCTATGGGTATAAGGTGAAAGCTCAGGGTTGTTTTGATTAGTATTTCCTGGATGACTAAGGACATTGAACAGCTTTATAATATCCAGAAGCTGGAAACAACCCATATGCCCCTCAGTTGAGGAACTGATACAGAGATTGTGGAATATCTACATAATGGAATATTACTCAGCCAAAAAAAAATGGTAGGAACTGAAAAAGATCATCCTGAGTGAGGTATCCCAGAAGCAGAAAGACACACCGGGTATATACTCACTCATAAGTGGACAGTAGACACATAAGATAGGATAGACCTACTAAAATCTGTACACCTAAAGATACTAATCAAGAAGGAGGACTCTGGCTAAGATGCTCAATCCCCATTCAGAAAGGCAAAGAGAATGGACATCAGAAGAGGGAGAAAACAGAGAACAGGACAGGAGCTTACCATAGAGGGCCTCTGAAAGACTCTACCCTGCAGGGTATCAAAGCAGATGCTGAGACTTAGAGCCAAACTTTGGACAGAGTGCAGGGAATCTTATGAAAGAAGGGGGAGATAGTAAGACCTGGAGAGGATAAGAGCTCCACAAGGAGAGTAACAGAACCAGAAAATCTGGGCACAGGTATTTTTTCTGAGACTGATACTCCAACCAAGGACCATGTATAGAGATAACTTAGAGCCCCTACACAGATGTAGCCCATGGCAGTTCAGTCTCCAAGTGGGTTACATAGTAATGGGAACAGGACTGTCTCTGACATGAACTGATTGGCCTGCTCTTTGATCACCTTGCCATAAGGGGGAGCAGCCTTACCAGGCCTCAGAGGAAGACAGTGCAGCCACTCCTGATGAGACATGATAGACTAGAATCAGAAGGAAGGAGAGGAAGACCTTCCCTATCAGTGGACTTGGGGAAGGGCATGGGTGGAGAAGGGGGAGTGAGGGTGTCTTTCTGAGGGGAGGTGGGAGATACAGGTGGGATACAAAGTGGATTAACTGTAATTAATTAAAAAAAGGAAATTGATAAACTATTGGGGCCATTTTCATTCATAGAGCCACAGTTGTACATCTTGCAAAGAATTCACCTTTAGAATATACAAAGAACCAAATAAACTAAACACCAAGAAATTAAATAACTCTAATGTCTTGGATATTTTTATAAATTTATTTAAACCCAATTTCAGCTTCCCTCCCCTTCTCTCCTCCCAGTCCTTCCTTCTCACCTCTCCTCCTGCCCACATCTGAATCTATGCCTCCTCTTGAAACAGCCTAACGTCATCTTAGAAGCAAGCTTCACTAGAGGAATTGCTGTTATCAGAGTGGCCCTTGAGCATATCCATAAGGTACTGCTTTGTTCCTACAGGAAGGCTGGAGGGCACATTGCAGGGCTGGTGGTACCATCTCTCAGCAGGAAGAACTGGAATGCATGAAATGCTAGCTAAGCATGATGCAGTCAGACAAGCAGCAAGCTGGATTCCACTACGGCTGCTAGTATAAGTTTCTGCTTGAGTTACTCTTCTGACTTCCCTTAATGTGTCCAGGAAGGCTAACATGAAATAAAATGTGCCTTCTCTGAATTTCTTTTGGTTAGGAGGTTTTATCACACCAACAAAGTAAAACTATAACAGCAATGAAAAAAGTGGCCTATAATTCTGAAGAGAATTCTCAAAAGAAGAAATAGTTCTTGCTACTAAATATTTTCAAAAGCATTTAACATCCTTGGCCATCAGAAGATGGTACATTAAAATTACATTGAGATGTCATCTCCCCTCAGTCAGACTGTCTATCATCTAAGAATTAAATGAATATGAATGTTGATAAGTATATTGGGGAAAGGAATTCTTATCCACTGTTGTTTGGAGTATACACTGGTATTCCTATTACAGAAATCACTGTGGATGTTTATACAAATGCATGAAAATTGAACTACCAGATGACTCAAACATAACAGCCTGGACATAAAAACCTCAAAACTCTGTAAACTGCTAGAGAGATACTTGATCACCCAGAGTCACCTAGAGAATAGAGCGAGGTTAAGGATTAAAAATTATACTTCAGGATCGTTTTGATTTGCATTTCCCTGATGGCTAATGAGGATGAGCATTTCTTTAAGTGTTTCTCTGCCATTCGATATTCCTCTACAGAGAATTCTCTGTTTAGCTCTGTTCCCCATTTTTTAATTGGATTACTTGGTTTGCTGCTTTTCTGCTTCTTTAGATCTTTGTATATACTCGATATTAGTCCTCTGTCAGATAAAGGGTTAGTGAAGATTCTTTCCCAATCTGTAGGCAGTCGTTTTGTTTTGATGACAGTGTCCTTTGCTTTACAGAAGCTTTTCAGTTTCATGAGGTCCCATTTATCGATTGTTGCTCTTAGAGCCTGTGATGTTGGTGTTCCGTTCAGGAAGTTCTCTCCTGTGCCAAAGAGCTCAAGGCACTTCTCCACTTTTTCTTCTAACCGATTTAAAGTGCTTGGTTTTATGTTGAGGTCTTTTATCCACTTGGACTTTAGTTTTGTGCAGGGTGATAAATACGGATCTATTTGCATTTTCTACATCCAATCAGACCCAGCACCATTTGTTGAAGATGCTCTTTTTTCCATTGAATGGTTTTGGCTTCTTTGTCAAAAATCAAGTGTCTGTAGGTGTGTGGGTTTATTTCAACTTACATCCAGCAGAATGCCTAAGATCGACAACTCAAGTGAGAATACATGCTGGAGAGGATATGGAGAATGGGGAACCCTTCTCTATTGCCGGTGGGTTTGTAAACACTTTTAACCATTTTGGAAATCAATCTGGCACTTTGTCAGACAATTAGGAATAGTGCTTCCTCAAGTTCCAGCTATATCACTCTTAGGCATATATCCAAAATATGCTCAAGTGTACAACAAGGGCATTTTCTCAACCATGTTTGTAGCAGTTTTTTTTTTTTTAATAGCCAGAATCTAGAAACAACTCAGATGTCCCTCAACTGAAGAATGGATACAGAATTGTGGTACATTTACACAATGGAATACTACTGAGCAATTAAAAACAAGGAAAACATGAAATTTGCAGACAAATGGTAGGAACTAGAAAAGATCATTCTGAGTGAAATATTCCAGAAGCAGAAAGACACATATGGTTTATATTCACTTATAAGTGGATATTAGACATATTATATAGGATAAACATACTATAATCTGTACAACTAAAGAAGCCAAGCAAGAAAGAACACTCTGGGTAAGTTGATCAGTCCTCACTCAGAAAGGGAAACAGGACAGATATCTGAAGAGGTAGAAATCAGAGAACAGGACAGGAACCTACCACAGAGGGCCTCTGAAAGACTCTATCAAGTAGGGTATCGAAAGAGATGCTGAGAATCATAGCCAAACTTTGGGCAGAGTGCAGGGAATCTTATGAAAAAAAGGGGGGATAGAAAGACCTGGCGTGGATATGAGATTCTCAAGGAGAACAACAGAACCAAAAATGCTTGGGCCTAGGGGTCTTTTCAGAGACTGATACTCCAACCAAGGACCATGCATGGAGATAACCTAGAACCCCTGCACAGTTGTAGTCAATGGCAGCTCAATACCCAAGTGGGTACCCTTGTAATGGGAACAGGATGGTCTCTGACATGAACTCACTGGCTGGCTCTTTGATCACTCTCCCCTGATGAGGTTCCAGCGTTACCAGGCCACAAAGGAAACAATGCTGTCCTGATGAGTCCTGTTAAGCTAGGGTCAGATGGAAGGGGAGGAGGACATCACTTATCAGTGGAATTGGGGAGGGGCATGGAAGGAGATGAGAGAGGGAGGGTGGTATTGGGAGGGGCTGAGGGAAGGGGGTATAGCTGAGATGTAAAATAAATAAACTGTAATTTATAAATTGAGGAAGAAAGAAAAAGTATAGTTCAGGCACGGAAATAGATCATTTTTGTTTGTGAGGTTTGTTCATGACCACAATTAACTATTAATGTGCAATAATAAAACAGGGCAATGCCAAAATGATGAGGGCAAAGGAGATCAGATGCTGAAACCTGACACTTTCTTGAGCTACTTCCTTCAGGGCCTAGAATTGACTATCTGCTGTGGTGAATCAAGATTTACTCCAGCACTCCCAGTGATGCATTCAGTGGAGAGTACTTGCAATGCATGGCATTAAAACGCACTAAATGATTTATTTGTAGTCTGACCCTTCAAGACATGTTTGCTTACCACACATTAAACAAGCTTCTGATTTACTGGATTTTTAATTTGTTTATTAATTGCTCATTTTATACTTTATATTTAGCTTTTCATAAATAAATTTTTTCTATAAAGATTCATTCATATTAATTTGAGTCACTTATTTCTATTCACTTATTTTTACTCATGCATACTATTTCTTTATCTTATTGTCTATGTTTTATTAATACTACTCTTGTGGATGATAATCAAACATATCTAAGGATTTTTTAAAAAAATATTTACTCTTTCAGTTTGTTAATATGGTGGATCACATTGACGGATTTCTGTATATTGAACTACCCCTGCATACCTGGGATGAAGCCTACTTGGTCATAGTGGATGATATCTTTGATGTGTTCTTGTATTCAGTTTGCAAGTATTTTGTTGAGTATTTTTGTATCAATATACATAAGGGAGATTGGCCTGAGATTCTTTTTCTTTGTTGGGTCTTTGTGAGGTTTAGGTAACATGGTGACTTTGTCTTCATACAATGAGTTTGGTAGTGTTCCTTCTGTTTCTATTTTGTGGAATAGTTTGAAGAAAACTGGAGTTAATGCTTTTTTGAAGGTCTGGTAGAATTCTGCACTGAAACCATCTGGTCATGGGCTTTTTTTGGATGGGAGACTTTTGATGATAGCTGCTATTTCCTTAGGGGATATAGGGCTATTTAATTGATTTACCTGGTCCTGATTCAGCTTTGGTAAGTGGAATCAATCAGAAAATTGTCCATTTCATTTATATTTTCAAATTTTGTGGCATATAGACTTTTGAAGTAAGTCCTAATGATTGTTTGGATTTCCTCAGAGTCTGTTGTTATGTCCTCCTTTTCATTTCTGATTTTGTTGATTTGGATAGTGTCTCTCTGCCTTTTAGTTAGTTTGGCTAAGGGTTTGTCTATCTTGTTGATTTTCTCAAAGAAACAGCCCTTGGTTTCATTTATTCTTTGAATTTTTTTTTTTTTTAATTTGAGGACAGAGACAGATCCTAAAAGTCTGGGCACAGGGGTCTTTTTTGAAACTGATACTCCAGCCAAGGACCACTTATGGAGATAGCCTGGAACCCCTGCACAGAAGTAGCCTATGGCATTTCAGTACCCAAGTGGCCTCCATAGTATGGGGACAGTGACTGTCTCTGACATGAAATGATTGGCCTGCTATTTGATCACCTCCCTCTGAGGGTGGAGTAACCTTACCAGGCCACAGAAGAAGACAATGCAGCCAGTCCTGATGAGACCTGATAGACTAGGGTCAGAGGAAAGGGGAGGACATTTTAGGCGACTGGGAGAGAGACAGGAGTGGGGAAGAGAAAGGGTGGGATCAGGAGGGGAGGAGGAAGGGAGGTACAGGGGGGATACAAAGTGAATAAACTGTAATAGATAAAAATAAAAATAATTAAAAATAAATATATATATTTTAGTCATTTTTATGTGTATGAGTGTGTTACCTGCATGTATGCATGTGTGTTAAGTGGATTAAGTACCCTCTGAGGACAGAACAAAGTATCAGATCCCCCAAACAGTGGCTATTTCTCTTCGTGTGATAACTTGGAAGAGGAACTGCAAGTAATCTTGATGGCTGAGGTATCTATCCAGTACCTTTCCTCTGGATCTTTATGTCATAAAATGTTCTGCAGTTTTAGAATGTCTGTTAACTGAGACACATAGAGATGATATCTTCATTAATAACTTTGTTAGTATTATTAATGTCTATAACACGGTCGTGGAAATCTTTTAGCAGTTTATACTTATGTATAATGATGTTCATATCCCAAAATATTTAAACAATTGACATGGTATTTTGAAATTGTGTATTTTTATAGTAGAACTTTAGAAAAATTCTCCTCATGTTCAAAAACATCTGACAATACCAATTTTGAACATAGGTATTTTCCATACTTTACTTTCTAAAAGAGGACTCCTTCTACCTGTGGCTGCAGCCCTCAGAAAGTTTTAGCATTTCAGTGTAGAACTTCTCTCCTGTGGTTAGACTCACTCTACTCATACTTTCCTTTTCACGAACTGCATCAATGTGCAATACTTTGAAGCTTCAATGTATATTGAAATCAAATGTTTTATAACTGAACTGATATTATATAAATTTGGGAAAAAAACACATCTTTTTGAAACTCCAGTGTAGTTGATCCAAAAAAAAAACCAGTCTGTTTCATTCACACACACACACACACACACACACACACACACACACACACAAGCCACCCCATTTTTTTCATAAACAAATTCTGAGCTCTTTTCTGTACTCAATGCAAGTACTTTTTCTCACACAATTTTCTCATCATTGTAAATTTACACAAACTTTTGAAAATATAAAAATATGTGGCTGTGCAAACAAGATATTGAATTATAGTATATTAAATGTTATAAACCTATGTAATCTCCACTGTATACTTTATAATAATATAAATTTAACTATTTATAAAACATAATAAAAAGTCATAGTTTTCATACTTAGCTTCTGTAATCTAATTTGTGTCGTTAACTTAATGACCTGAAATTATTAAGTAAGTATAGTTAAATCTTTGCATGAATTGTGCTCTTTGGTTAAATACTCAAGATAAAAACTGCAAGCTCTGCAAGAGCTATATTCAGGGTGTAGAATACAAATATTTTGTAAACATACGTTTATTGTTATTTTATACATCAAGAATGCACTTGAAAAGTACTATGTCTTAAATGAGGTTATTTATACTTAGGTTTGCAGATTTACTTACTTGGTATGATTTGAATACGTTTGGCTTTGTAGAATTAGACAATTCAATGTGTAAGTACATTATTTACTTGGTTGTCTCTTAAAAAGTGAACATATTCTGAGAAATACATGGTTATATTTTCCTACTTGATGTATAGAAACGATGATAGTCTCTTTCATTCACAAGAAAGCTGGACATAGCCACAGAAAGTTTCATAGAGAGATAACTATTCTGATTTCACTTGGATGGAGAATCTAAAAAGTTTGATCTCATGGAAGTTGAAAACAGAGTGGTGTTTGCCAGAGGCAAAAGAAGGTAAAATTCAGAAATGAAAAGACAGAAGAAAGCTGGCTAATCTGTACCGAGTTTTGCAGTTAGACAGCAGTTGGAAGCTGTGATGTGCTATCACAGACTAAAGATGGATGGCGATTATTCACTGAGCGCTTTCAACAAGTTAGAAGCAATGTTTTAAATGTTTCCATGTGAAGTGATACATGTGTGAAGCGATGAGTTTCCTTAAACTAAACATTGCGCAGAATACACATGAAGCAGGTACTGCATACTATGCCGCTGACACACTTGGAAGGCATTCAGTTTAAATTAGAAAATGCTGCCTTTTGCTGTTTACTGTCTTGCCAATCTAACTTCCTAGTTTTTTATTTATTATCTGAACAAATATAAATTTCAGAGAAGTGTTATTCTGAAAAGAAATCTCAAATGGTCCACAGTCCTTGATTTTTATGCATTTTACTGAATTGTTTTATACCTTTAGACTGAAATCTGATTTATAATCTATGTCTTGGCCCTCAGCAATGTTTGTATCAAGAACCTAAAAGATCCCTTTGAGTTCCTGAGATTCCTTTCAGGTTAAGGGACAGTGAAAGCATCTGAGACAGAATCATTTGAATTAGGACGTTAGGAGGCTACACTAACTTCTCATGCATGCTGGGGAATGGGTCCAGCTAGAATTACCCAAGAAAGGATCTATATGCTGCTGCCTGCTAATGTTGGTTACATGAAGAGATAGCAAAGATAGCTTGTCTCCTCCAGCCTAGTCTAACTTTATCATCCCACCTCCATAAAAAATTGTTGGTCCAACTATGGCCATTGGGCCAGAGCAGTACAGTAGAGGTGAGTCTCCTCAACTTTGCATGAGGTTCCAAGTCCAGCCCACTGGAAAGACTGTTAGTCTACTAATGTCTGAACATTCAACATTTTTAGCAAGTTTAGCCCCAGCATTAGCCTACCTGTTAGGAAGCTTCAACAATCCTTTTCTTTCATGCCATTTCCACATGTTTCCATAGGTCTCTGAGCAAGCTAGCTTCACTGTCCTAGCAGAGCTGAGCTGGGAAACAACTAGGACACAGAAGAGGACATTTCAGGCAGTCCTGAAGAGACTTGATAAGTTAGGGTCAGATGGAGGGGGAGGAGGTCCTCCCCTGTTAGTGGACTTGGAAAGGGGGAGGGAGAAGATGAGGGAGGAAAGGTGGGATTGGGAGGGAATGACGGAGGGGGCTACTGCTGAGATACAAAGTAAATAACCTGTTATTAATATAAAAATAAATTAAATAAAAAATAAAAAGAAAAGAAAAAAATAATTACCACATACATTCGGAGCTTTACTAATTAATTCTACTTCACAATATTCCAGTTTTATTTAGTCATATAATAATTTTTTATTGCAACATTTTAAATATTTTTTCTTGAAACTTGACATCTGTTTTAAGCACTGGGTTTAATTTACAAATATTTGAGCATTTTCAAAGCGATTAATGTGACATGGGCTTCTAGTTAAATAGAATAGTGGGCTGAGGCTATACACTGCATGGTTTCTGTTCTCTCAGTTATTTAAAAGATAGTGTTTTGCGGCCCAGAATTTGGCCTTTCTTGGTGAATGTTGCTTCGATATTGATCCACGCACAAACTATTTGCTATTGGAAAAACGTTGTTGAAGTATCCTCTCTCTATATTAATCAGATCAAGTTGACTGAAGGAGCAATTCGTATCAACTCGATATACTGAGTTCCTTCTGGGTTGATCTATAATTACTGGAATGAACCCCAAAGGTAATAACTGGGTGTGTCTATTTCTTCTTGTAACTTTGTCAGTTTTGCCTCCCACATGCTGACATGTTGATAGTAGGTGCACACACATTCAAGACTGTGATGTCTTTTTGAAGAATTGACCCTCTGTTTTAGTATCACATCCTGTTATTCTTGATCATCTTAATTGGACTGAAATGAAATCTCTCTGAAGTTAGCAAGGCTACTCTAGGTGTCTTTTGATTGTGGGTATAGCTGAATACACACACACACACACACACATATAGGTGATATATAATTTTTTTATTCCTTTTCTTTTATATGTATTTTTTAGCCAAACTTTTTGGAGAGTGCAGGGAATCTTATGAAAGACTGAGGAGATAGACCAGGAGGGAACAGGAGCTCCACAAGGGAAGCAGCAGAACCAAAATCTTTGGGCACAGGGATTTTTTCTGAGTCGGATACTCTAAACATGGACCATGCATGGAGATAACCTAAAACCCCTACACAGAAATAGCACATGGCAGCTCAGTGTCCAAAGGGTTCCTCAGTAATAGAAATGGGGACTATCTCTGACATGAACTCATGGACTGGTTCTTTGATCACCTCCCTCTGAGGGAAGAGCAGCATTACCAGTACATAGAGGAAGACAAAGAAACCAGTCCTGATGAGACCTGGTAGACTGGGCTCAGATGGAGGGGGAGGAGGACCTACCCTATCATTGGACTGGAGAGGAGCACAGAAGAAGAGGAAGGGAGCATGGGATTGGGAGGGGATGAGGGAGGAGGCTACACCCGAAACACAAGAAAAATATTTTAAATCTGTTGTTATGAAAATGATAGAGGCCTTAAAGGAGGAAAATAAAACTCTCAAACTAGCAAGGGAAAATATAACCACACAGGAGATAAAAAATGCAACTAGAAGCATTAAAGAAAACAAAGCCTGAGACAATCCTGGAGATGGAAAACCTAAGAAAGAGGACAGGAAATATAGACAGAACCATCACTAGCAGAATACAAGAGATGGAAGAGAAAATCTCAGGGAAAGAAATATGGTAGAAGAAATCTGTATATCAAAGAAAATGTTAAATTTGAAAAGCTCCTGACACCGAACATCCAGGAAATCTGAGACACTATGAAAAGACAAAACCTAAGAATAATAGGAATAGAAAATGGATAAGACTCCCAGCTCCTAGGCCCAGAAAGTATTTTCAAGAAATCATAGAAGAAAACTTCCTCAACCTAAAAAAAAAAAAAAAAAGAGGTGCCTATAAACATACAAGAACCTTACAGAACATCAAATAGATTTGACCAGAAAAGAAAATCCTCCTGCCACATAATGGTCAAAACACTAAATTTACAGAACAAAGAGAGAAGGTTAAAAGTTGCAAGAGAAAAAGGCCAAGTTACATATAAAGCCAAACCTCTTAGAATTACACCTGCTTTCTTATAAGAAACCGTAAAAGCCAAAAGAGCCTGGACAGATATTTTACAGTCACTTAGGATCAGTCTTGACCATGACAAAATGGTGTAAATCATCACCCAAATTGTAAATTTTTATGTGACTATATGTTATGAAAATCATCTTTAATCAATATTTATTTGCTAGGCAAGAGTTAACAGTGTACATTATAGACGATGAATACCAATTAAACTTCAATCCAATACTATTAAGACTATTACAAACCCACCCTGCCCACCTCTTCTGGTATTGGTGTCATTAAGTTAATTGTTTATATGCTGTTATTACTCAGTATGTTGCTAATACTATTTCAAACGGATATTGATCAAGAACTAGAAAATAAAATACTATTTGTAATTATTTTTATGACTTTGGGCAACACTTTTATTTGCACACTATTATGACAATGGAAGCAAGAGTATTTTGGAATGTTTCTCTTAAACTGAGTTGCTTCGTCCAGCCTCCTCAATATGAGGGCTTAGGCCCTGAATTGTCCCATTTTGTGTTCTCATGTTTGGCTGTCTTCTCCTGGAGACCTGCTTTCTGCTGAAGAGAAAATGACCTGGGAGTGAATGTGGGGGAGAAGCTGGGAGAACTGGAGAGAGAGGAGAGAAAATAATGGTCAGGAAGTATTAAATGAATAGTAAGAGCTAGAGAGGACGGGAACCACACAAGGAGAGCAACAGAACCAGAAAACTTGAACACAGGGAACTTCCCAGAGACTCATACTCCAACCAAGGACTATTCATGGAGATGACCTGGAACCCCTGCACAGGTGTAGCCCATGGCAGTTCAGTGTCCAAGTGGGTTACATAGTAATGGGAAGAGGGACTGCCTCTGACATAATCTGATTGGCCTACTCTTTGATCACCTCCCCGTGAGGGGGGAGCAGCCTTACCAAGCCACAGAAGATGACAATGCAGCCACTCCTGAGGTGATCTGATAGACTAAGATCAGAAGGAAGGAGAAGAGGACCTCCCCTATCAGTGGACTTGGGGAGGGGCATGCATGAGGAAGGGGGAAGGAGGGTAGGACCAGGAGGGGAAGTGGGAGGGGCTTATGGGGGGATACAAAATGAATAAAGTGTAATTAATAGTAAAAAAATTAAAAAAATTAAAAAAAAGAAAAAGGATTCTATTTTTGAAAAAAAAAAGGAAAAAAAAAAAGAAGTTAAACTAGTATTTAGTCTTCCGTGTTAGTTGTCAGAGTCTATGGCTTATTTGTTTTCAAACATAATTCTGCATATCACCTTCTAAATTTGTCGATTTTTCACTATGAACATGCCTTGAGACTATTTTTTTTTGTTTTACTTTTTGTCTTTAAACCCTGAATATTTAATTTTCCTATCTCAAAGCCCATCCGATCTTGCATTAAATGGAACCTTCTTATCTTAAACTTTGTTATTCCATTTTCTCATTCAGATGATTCCAATACCTATGTAGTCTCTGAGTCTGCTTTTTGTTTGTGTATTGAATCCTCAGAATACATATTTTCATCAACGCAAGCTGTAAGAGTGTATTAAAAGCTGATATTATGTAAAGGGGAACTGAGTTAAATAGGCTATTTTCTTGCTCTTTCTTTCTTTCTTTCTTTCTTTCTTTCTTTCTTTCTTTCTTTCTTTCTTGGTTTTGGTGGGGGCAGTCTTCTGATTTTTAGATGTTGAAAGAATATTTTTTAAAACAATTTTTCTACTGCACTTGTTTTCCTCATTACCACTTTTCTAAAAGTCACTTTTCTAAAATTTAATCTTGCTTTTGATGCTCTTTCAACTCTCACTGTCAATATTCTGCAAACAACTGTGTAATCCTGTGATTATTTTAGTTTTCCATGTACTTATCTTTTGGATCAAATCTTTGCAAGTATTTTCTAGGCTGGCTTTTTATATTTTTTGAGAAAACAATGACAGCCATTGTTTTCTTATAAGAAACCGTAAAAGCCAAAAGAGCCTGGACAGATATTTTACAGTCACTTAGGATCAGTCTTGACCATGACAAAATGGTGTAAATCATCACCCAAATCAGAATTCTCTTTAGATGTCTCTCCACATCTAAAGTTGTGGAGTTTATATGGTATAAATCATCACCCAAATCAGAATTCTCTTTAGGTGTTAAAATCAGAATTCTCTTTAGATGTCTGTGTTGTTGAAATGTAAGTTTTGCTATGAAAATCAGTTGCTTTTTTTTTTTTTTTAATATTGTCTTCTCTCAAAAGAAACTGATATTCCTCAAAGGGAAAACCATGCATCCTTGGGATAGAATCTAAAACATAGGGTCCTGAAAATTGGAATTGCATACTAAGCCCATTTCTGTCTTCAGAATTCTGTTACTCATAGTTGTAACCATGATCTTATGCAGTACTGGCAGTAACTAAGGAAGCACTCCAGTTGTGTCTCTGTGAGATTACTGAAAGAGCAGATCTTAAAGAATTAAAATATCCATAGGATTCCTATTTGCTGGGATATATCAGGGAAAGGTTGAAGTCCCTGTGCAGCCACAGGAGGAATTGACCTCCTAGGAAGAGATATCACACAGTTCTGATAAACTATTCCCAGTTAAATTTGTAGCACAGGCACCCTCCAAACACACAAATACACTTCTTCATCATCTGTGTAAAATTGTAACAATGTTACAGTAAAAACAAAGAGAGGAGTCAGAGCTTGACCAAACTGTAAGTAGATCCAATTCTCTTTAAATGTCTCATAACAGCTGAAAATCATTCAGGATATATCCTAAATGGTCTTATTTCGCTCACATTTTCTGGCCTGCAAATTTCAAGGATTATGCAGTATTCCAGGAGGGCTCTGTGTGAGATGGCTCTGGGAAAGCCAGAGAAAAAAGAGGCTAAACAAGGAAGAGGACCCTGGGTAAGACAACCAACCCTCACTCAGAAAGTTAAATGGGATAGACATTGGAAATAGGAGAAAACAAAAAGCAGGACAGGAGCCTACCACAGAGGGCCTCTGAAAGACTCTACAGAATGAAATCTACACACCTAAAGAAGATAATCAAGAAAGTGGACACAGGCGAAGGTGATTAATCCTCATTTAGAAAGACAAATGGGATGTGCATTGAACTTATGACAGGAGTCCACCACAAAAGGCATCTGAAAGACTCTACCTAGCAGTGTTTCAAAGCAGACACTAAGACTCATAACCAAACCCTCGGCAGAGTGCAGGGAAGCATATGAAAGAAGGGAAGTTAGTATGATATGGAAAGGATAGGAGCTCTACAAGGACCAAATATATCAGGGCACAGGGTCTTTTCTGAGACTGACACTCAACCAAGGACCATCTATGGATATAACCTAGAACTTCTGCTCGGATGTGGCCCGTGGTAGCTCAGGAACCAAGTAGTTTTCCATAGTAAGGGGAACACGGACTATTTCTAACAGGATCTCAAGGGCAGGCTGTTTGACCCCCCCCCCCCCCCGGGGAGGAGCAGTCTGTTAGGCCACAGAGGAGGACTTTGCAGCCAGCCCTGAAGATACCTGATAAAACAGGGTCAGATGAAAGGGGAGGAGGTCCTCCCCTATCAGTGGACTTGGAAAGGGGCAGGGAGGAGACCAGGGAGGGAGTGTGGGGTTGGGGAGGGAATGAGGGAGCGGGATACAGCTGGGACACAGAGTTAACAAAATGTAACTAAAAAGAAAAAAAAAGACTCTACCCAGCAGTATATTAAAGCAGATGCTGAGACTCATGGCCAAACTTTGGGCAGAGTGCAGGGAACCATATGAAAGAAGGGGGAGATAATAAGACCTGGAGAGGACAGAAACTCCACAACATCTAAATATATCTGGGCACAAGGGTCTTTCCTGAGACTGATTCTCCAACCAAGGAACCATGCATGGAGATAACCTAGAACCCCTGCTCAGATGTAGCCCATGGCAGCTCAGTATGTAAGTGGTTTCCCTAGTAAGGGGAACAGGGACTGTGTCTGGCATGAACTCTATGGCTGACTCTTTGACCTTCCCATTCCCTAAGGGAAGAGCACTCTAGCTAGGCCACAGAGGAGGACACCGCAACCAGTCCTGTTGAGACAAGATAAGCTAGTGTCAGATGGAAGGTGAGGAGGATCTTCCCTATCAATGGACTTGGAAAATGGCATGGGAGGGGATGAGAAAGGGGGGGGGGGTCAGATGGGGAGGGAATGAGAGAGGGGACTACAGCTGGGATACAAAGTAAATAAACTGCAATTAATATAAAAATAACAACTTAATTAAAAAAAAAAGCAGTGGCAAAGGAATTTACAAAAAGACAGGGCAGGATTTACTGAGAGAACAAACAGCACCCTAAGCCAGAGAGTGCACTCCATGACTAAGCATAAATGGGAGGGTTTTACAGAAATTGGGGGAGAATCAGTTGGTCTTATAATTAACATGCCATTTGTGTGGTGTCCATGTCTGAATACACAGTGGAGATTCACCATGTTGAAAATAGTAAGCTTATAGTGCTTACTATTAGAGAAATTTTAATCCAGCAACATGACTGCTTTGGCTGGAATATAGACCCGCCTTTTATCCCGGAGACAGAGCCAAGCAGATCAAGGCCAGTCTGGTACAGAACAAGGTCCAGGTGTGGTGGTTCATGACCTAAACTGCAGCTCCTAGGAGACAGATTGCTGTTCAGGCAGTTCAGTTGAGTCAGTGAGTTGAGAGGCTGTACAGTGGAGTTGAGTTCAATTACAGGAATTCAGACACAGTTTTTATGGGAGAGGTTTAAAATTAATTAATTAATTAATTTTTATGTATTACAGCTTATTTACTTTGTATCCCAGCTGTTAGTTTTACAGAGACAGGTTGAAGGGACAACAAGCTAGAAACAGGTGAAGACAGAATGAACCAGAGAAAAAGAAGGAGCCAGAAGATTATGATTGCTAGATATAGTTTGAGCCAAGCAAAGCAATTTAGTCAGAAGCTGAGGGAAGCCAGTTTGAATCAGTCAGCATGGAAAGGACTTTGATCCAAAGTGGAACCAGCTAAGTCCAACCAGACAGCCAGAATTTAGATAGAACTAGAAAGACTGAGCTAATTCAGCAGTAGGTGTCAGAGGCTTAAAACATTGTAGAGGCTCAAAACTTCCAGAATTAGGCCTAGGTTGTCAAGCAGAGGGAGTAAGTTTCCGAGACAACAATTAAACAAAAGAGTAAAAGTTAATTTAATAGGTGCATGTTTTTTTGTTTGGTGGAGACCCTCCATTTGATAGCAGGGCATGAGGTATCCTGTGATTATTTATATGAGAAATCACTTGTTATAGGGATCAAGATCCAAGTCATGGTTGAGTGGTTAAAATGTAGAAGAGGCTTTTTTTTTTTTAATTTTTGTGCTTTTTTTCTCATATAAAGGAGAGATTTATATAGTTTAGGAGGACTGTTCGTGAGTAGATAGGTACTTGCAAGGAAATATTTTTCTTTTAATTGAATGTTCAAAGTATCAGTTCTTTCATTTTCAGCTAAAAGTTTAGCTGAATACACTCTCCATGCAGAGGACAGGCTTACTGAATAACTGCAGGCTTACTGAAAAATGCCTCCTTTTCCAAAGAGGACATTGTGAAAATACTTCCTATAACCTCCTTGCCTGCTGCCAGAAAAAAAAAAAATCTTTCTCCATTTTTTATCAGTTTGTTGTGATAATTTTACCTTATTCTCCCCACAATGTGATTCTATTGTATTTGATTACAGGAGGACTTAAAACAAGGTCCCATAATTTTCATGTTTTATTCTAAGCTGCCTTCCACCCTTGCTTATTAAAAAACAAAACAAAACAAAACAAAAAACAATTAAATTATTTCTTCCAGTGCACAGTTAGAGAAGCTCTAAGGTGAGCTGAATTTAGATATGGTTCTCTTTGTATTCTTGTACCAGAACTCTGGTGTTCTGCTTTTCCAGGAACTAAAATTCTGTATGGTTGCAGAGCATGCTAACCTTATGGCTTACATTTGCTTTCGTTCTTAGTCCTGAAAATACATGATTTTGTTAAAGGATAGTTGGTAATCTTTATTAGTAAAGAAACTTCAAAATTATTTCTTTCAATGTCAATAATATTTCAGTTAAAGAAAATAACATTTTGATAATTAAATATATCTAAATAGAGATGCAATTCTCAAGGAAAGCTTTCCAAAAGTTAGATTATTTAATATACAGTACTTATATTTTGATACCAGGAAAATTCAGAATTTTCAACTATATCTTAATGCAACACACATAATTCCATTACCTAGAACTTATATTTCTTCATCCCTCTCATGATATAAAACAGTTTTGTCATATAGTTGTTACAGAATATTTTCTACAAATGAAACTTCACATTTCAGAGACTGAATGATAAGAAAAGCAAATAATAAAATGTGGGTCTTGACAAAATCGCATAGAACTTAAAACAATAGCAAATGGTCTTGCAGTGTAGCCATATTTGATTTTCAGCACCATGTTGCGGTTCACAACTATCTGTAACTCCAGGTCCGGGGAATTCACGCCCTCTTCTTGCTTCCACCTGCACTGCATCCCCATGGTGCACAGACATACTTACAGGCATATCCCCAAAAACATAAATCACAAAGACATAGATCTTTAAAAAAAAATAATAGAATATACTTATCATCAAAGTTCAACTTTGGGCAGAGTGCAGGGAATCTTTTGAAAAAGGGGGAGATAAGAACAACTTGAGGGGACAGGAGCTCCAAAAGGAGACCAATAGAGCAATAAAAAACATAGCCCTAGGAGCCTTGAAGAGAATGATAACCCAACCAAAGACAATGCATGGAGGGGACCTAAAACCCATGCTCAGATGTAGCCCATAGACTCAGTCTCCAAGTGGGTGCCTAGTAAGGGGAGCAGGGATTCTCCCTGGCATGAAATCAGTGGCAGGCTCTCTGATTGCCTCCCCCTCAGGGGTGTAGGATTGTAGGATTGCCAGGCCATAGAGAAAGTCAATGCAACCAGTCCTGATGAGACCTGATAGAAGGGAAGGAAGACCTCACCTATCAGTGGACTGGGGGGGGGGGGCATAGGTAAAGAAAAGGGAGGGCAGGCGGGATTGGGAGGACACAAGGGAGGGGGCACAGCAGGGGTACAAATTGAACAAATTGTAATAAATGATAATAATAAAAAAAAGAAATTTATGGCACTATGTTTTTCTGAATCCAATACTTGGGTTATTCTCTTATTATTTAAAACTTTTGATTTTAACATTTATATATAGGGAATTCATATGTTTGAAAACATCCAGCAAAATTAATTATTTTTGTCATATTTAAAGGATTGTTTACTGCACACTATCCATTAAATATATTTTAAAATATTTGATTTCTTCTGCTGATAATAATAGAACAAACATGCTAGCTGCTTTTTATGTATTAAGTCATTGATCGTCTCTGCAGCTTTAGTGACCAGTCTTAATTAGATCAGTTTTGCTTCACCTACACATTTGTATCTCTGTCAAAACCCATTCAACAACAGAAGCAGGCTGCATATCAGATCTTGCTCAATGTAACATCAAAAAGATAAGTGTTATTAAAAGAGATTTCCTTGTATATGACACAAAAATTGACATTTGTAAAATATTTTAGGTGTGAGAAGTTTTCTTACATTAATTAATATCAGCTTTATATTGTTTTACAACTTGATATGTTGTTAAATTAATAAGTCATGCTACAATTTCAGTATCATAAAGTCAACGGCAATAGTTATTCAAATAATCTGAATTCCTGAATCACCCAGTATGTTTATTCTGAGTGATGAAACTGAGAAGTGAGGTCTTCCACAGGTGGACATGATTGGTTCAAGAGGTTATAACATCTCTGTGTGATGTGACTGCTCTTGCTTAGGATATTAGTGGAAGGTGCGTGTTGATTATGCCTTATGAGAACTCAAAAACATCGTTCTGACTAAGAAGTAGAGAGCTCCTTCCCCGGATCGAATCTGCTATTTTTGGACTTTCTGGATTCTTGAATTATGAGCATTAAGTTTCTGCATATAAATTATTCTGTTTAACATGCCTGTTGAAATACTCTAAATGTACTGAGACCATTACTAAATATAGATTTTCACTAAAATACTGCATTTTTACAGTTTTCATATAATGAAAACTTGCTGGTTCTTTTTATTTACTTCTCCTCTCCTCCCATTCTCCTTTCTTCATATTTCCCATCTACCATAACTAATTTGTATAGACAATCCCCTGCTTACTATGTATCATTACACTTTCCTGAGTTTGTAACGGAATGAAAGCCCTCAGTAGACAATAAATATAATGGTGAGTTTTTGGGCTTCTCTTGAACTCTGAGCTGCCTTTATACGATATAATACTCTCATGTTACTGAGCAGGACCAGTGAGCGGCAGGTCCTAGGCAGGTACCAGATTAGAAGAAAAAAAAAGATTATATAATGTATCATTTATTAAACTACAATGTTCGACATGTGAGCAGCATGAAATGCATCTTCAATTATGACATTTTTGAAAGGCTGATATAGTTTTCATTCACAGAATGTCTGTACAGGAAAAAAACAGATTTCATGTTAAATACTCCTTCCTATTTAATAACCCATGTATATTGGTTATATTCTAGATTGTGTGGAGATTATTGTTTTCTCTGTAACTTCTCATCTTCCATCCTATTTTCTTATAAAATAATTCTACCAATTATCTTTCTATATTTTTCAATGACTTTAGTGTCTGGAGCATCAGTAATAATGTAAGCTTTGATTTTTCCCCCTTGGTTTTACATGTTGTTTTTCTGTGAAGGAAGAAAGTAGAAAATATTAATAGTTAATATGTCTTTCACTTACTTCTGCTTTGTTCTTATCTAATTTTGGGAAACAAATATACTGTGTAGCTCATCTAAATCAGAAAAATTTGAAACAGTAATCAAAACAAAATTAGTTATGATGAATAAAACTTAGTGTAATGGTTTAATAATATTTATGTAGAATATTTAATATATATCTTATTTCCATTTTAATGGAATATATATATATATATACATATATAATGTGCCTGATTATGTGAAGTATGCCTTCAAGCTAAAATATTAGCCAAAATTTTTAATCAGTTTGTTGTGTTCATCTAAAATAATGAGGTATTTGAGGTCATCTGTGGTTCAAATATTACAGAATAATGGAGTGGAATAAAGATCCATAGACATGACCCAAGAGAATAGTCCTCTTGTAACAATCACTCAAGCAAGGTCTAATAAGCTCCAATCTACAGGCCAAGTGACTGCAAGAACACACAAAAAATGAAATGACCACAGATCACATTGCCAGAAATGCTTCATTATCTTCCTGCAGCAGAATTTGTAATGATGGCAAAGCCCAGAGCTCTGCATGTTCTTCCTCATCATTAATATGAATGAGACACAAGAACAGCACATTTTTTTCTTGGAAATACTAGGGCCACAAAAAAAAGTATTTTGAAACATCATGCAGGTAGATGTCTCATTGTTTTGATGTAACAATCTGTGAAATTTGGTACCTAAGATCTTCTACTTATTATTTCCCATTACCAATCATTCTGCTTATAATATAAAGTTATGAAGGTGAAAACTTTATACCACTTTATAAAGGTGAAAATTCCACTGATTCCACTCTTTAGGTTTCTTTCAGCCACCATTTCCTCACTCTTACTTCTGTTACCACAAACATTTCAGTTTTTCTTTTCTTTTCTGTGCATTTTTTCATATTTGTGGGTATGAATGTGGGTGAAAAGTACATGTATGTGCATGCAAGTGCACATGTGTTTATGTAGAGGCCAGAGAACGGTATCAGGTATTTTCTTCAATCATTTCACTATGGATTTTTTTGAGACAAGGTACCTTATGAAACCTGGAGCTTGCTGATTAGGTTAATCTCTCTGGCCAACAGGCCTAGGGACTCTCCTGCCTCTGCCTCTCAAGAACATGTGTTGCTTCATCTATCTTTTTGTGTAGGTACTGATGGTAGGATTCAGGTTCTCAACATTACTTGGCACATTACTTGGCAAGCACTGTACCAACTATGTTAGCTACTGTTATGAAGATAAACCACTTCCAAGACAACTGATAAAAAACAAAACAAAATCAAAAACAACAACAAAACAATTAATTGGGGACTTGCTTATAGTTTCAGAGGGTTAGTCCAGGATCATCATGGTCGAAAGAATGGCTGACATCCTGATCTTTAGACAGGAAGCAGAAAGAGTGAGACTGGGATTGGCATGGGGATTTAGCATTTCAAAGCTTATTCTCAGTACCACATCTGCTCCAACAAGGACTTATCTCCTCAACCAGGCCACATCACCTATTTGGAAACAAGACATTCAATTATATGAGCATAAGAGGGCCATTCTCTTTCAACCTAATGTACCAACCAACCTATCTCTCTACTCTTATTTTCCTAGTTTAGAAGAAAATAGTAGTTTAGGAGAAAAAGATGTGTTTTCTCAGGTAAAGGCTCTTGCCAACAAGGTTGATAAACTGAGTCTAATTCCTTCACCTCATCCAACTCCAAATATTTTCTCTCTTTCTTTAGAAAACAAACAAATGGAAAACAGCAGCAACAAAAACAGAATTTAAAAAAAAAAACTATGCTCATCTATAAAAACACAAAATAAGAAACCATAATATATAAGTAAAAGATCAGTAAGATAATAAGCGCCCAAACAAAATGATAGAAGACAAATAGTCTACAAAAATACCATTGAGTTCTTTCCATTTACTGGTGGGCATGAGGCCTGCCATTAAGTTTGCATAGTCAGTGAGACGTCACTGGAGAAACTTTTTTTTTCTTTTAAAGTGGGTGTGAAGTAGAGATAGCCCCTGGGTCAGGAATGGGGACATGTGTCTACCTCCCCCTCTAAGGCTATGACCCTGCATGGCTTGAACCTGTGCGGGCCCTATGAAGCCCTACTTTTTTATGAGTTTCCTTTACTTGTACACCATGTATCTTATGGCCATTAATAAAGGGAAGCAAATTTTCCAAATCGTCTTGGATGTTGCAAAGCATAAACACAGCCTCACTGTGCAGAGAATCAGGGACTTGTGAAGTTATAGGCGGCTTTCTCCTTGTCTTTCTTACCATCAGAAGGCTCTCCCTCCCTCTGAGTTGCTGATGAACTCTGTTTCCAGTTCAACCTGTTTGACCAAATAGTTTGCTATGACGTTTTCACTAGAAATTAGACAGTTGGTGTATGGGGTTCAGTGCAGATGAATCAGAAAGGGTCAGTTATTTTTAGGGGTCACTTGCCAGGTGGCCAGCTCTAGTTTTCGATTGTGCTTATTGTTTCTGTATTCCCTGTGTGGGTGTGAATGTTTGCAGTTCAGATGAAGCCATTCATTTATTCACCTTGGCACTTGATGACTTTCCTCCCAGACAGTGATGTCTGTATCGATGTCTTTCTTGGAATTTTTTCATCCTCTGAGCTTAGTTCAGGTTGGTGCTCAATGGATGTTCACACCTCTGGTTTGGTTTTCTCAGGTCCTGTTTTCTCACTCAGTGAGAAGCTAAGCTTTGATTTTTAAAGAGATTCTTAGAGGGTTTATTGTATTCTTCCAGGAAGAGAGATTTGACTGCAGTTTCTTGGGAGCCGAGCTTTGGCCATGCCCTAGTCCAGTGGGGCCGCTTTGGAAAATTGCCTACTTCTACTTCAGGCAGCTTGGTGGTCTCCAGCTGGTGTTTTGTGGAGTTTTTAATTGGATTTCTTAATACCAAGATATGAATATTTTGATCAGTTGTTCCTTTTGTTATAAAAGCAATATGGGGACAGTTATAATGTATGAAGGTAAAAAAAAAATAGCTTAATATTACAGCATAAACTGGAAGATGTTTAGGGAAATATTTATTTTAGCCACAGAGTGATTTTACCACTTCCTTTTATAATAAATTATATAGCTCATGATATTTTCATATGTAAATTAAAGTCATATCACCAAATATAACAAAAATGTAAGGAAGAAGTGATATAGATGAATATGGATGAAGAAAGGTGCTAATGCTTTGATGAGAAGGCACTGATATTAGCTTTCTTTCACAAAACTGTTAATAAATTCAACACAACTCTGAATAATTATTGTATAGGTACTTGTAAGAAACAGCAGCCTCTATCATTCTGTAACTGAAACTATGCAGAATATCAAGTATAAAATGAAAATTTCATGTAGAAATGTGCAATTCTTGTAGAGCCTATTTTGCATTGCTTTCAGGATAGATGATTAGATAACTTTCCTGAGCAGTATAGACTTTCAATGAGACACAGAAAACAGTTAAGTGAATTTTATCGAAAGAATCTGAAGATCTTTGTATGTCTTTGTATAAAGTAAACAAATCCTACATAGACATAAGATAAAATAAGATAAGATAAGAGACATTTTATTTCCCCATGTCCATCATCTACTCAGTCCATTCACAGCCCTATGTTCTGGTAAGAAGGGTTATGTTTATGTAAAGGAAACTACAGAAGATTATCAGGAGTTCTGAGACAAGAAGAAATATTAGTAAACGGCAACCTTTGTGTAAATTTTGGTTGTCACCTCTGTAGCTAGTATCAGTCATTGATCTCATTCATACTTTTTCCACTCATTAAATGACCTCTTCCTTTGCCTCCAGAAAGTGATTCAGTTATGAAGAGAGTAAAAAGCTGCAGGTTAACATCCCTAAGCAAGTTGTCGAGTGGACAGTTTTATTATCTTCAAGTTGCTGCTCTGCTTCCAATGCTTGCTTTACAGATGGATACACCTGATACACGGCGTGTTAAGGGTATTGATCCTGCCAGGTTTAAGCCGGGGATGGCACAGATTCATAATGCCTAAACCAACTACAAACAGGAAAGATTCAATACAGCACTGTATGCTGGTCATGTGGAAGGCGGCTTTCTATGCCGTTGCTTTGCTCTTTAGTGAACAGACATAAATCTGAATGTGTGTGTGTGTGTGTGTGTGTGTGTGTGTTTGCATGTGTGCGTGTGCACCTGCATGTGTTCTAAAAGTGATACAGAGCCAAGAACATCTGTGATGAAGTAGAGGAATATAAACGATTAGAACTATTTTAACAAAAGAAAAATGTCTGGTTAAAGATTAGGTGAAATAAGGATGAAATAAAATATGAATATAAAATAAAAGTATGAAATGAAATAAAGTACGAGTATATATATTTCCATATATGGAAATTTACATCTGCTTAATATATAATTAAGTAAATATAGTTTTGAAAGCTTACAGTTTAAATTTAATATATTATTACTGAAACTTCATATTCCCTTTTTTTTTTTTTACAATTTTTATTACATTTAAGTAAATCTCCTTAAAGAAAATCTATGCTTTGTGAATATTTCCACTGAAAGAAAATACAAGTATTAGGTTAATTATTACATTTATTTTTATCATTCTGTGTGTTGGTTGTATGATTTATTAAAAAATGCAAAGGTGGTTTGCAAAATGAGAGGAACAGAGATCCTAGGAGTGGTGTTAGGTGAATGTATGTTGAGAACAGCATAAAAAAGCATTAGAAATGAATTAACACTGAACAAATGAGCTTCCAGAGAGAGACTGGAAGACAGAAAAATGCAGGTGTTGGTACAGTTTTGTGGATTTCTTTAGATGCCCACAATGGTTCAGATGTAATAGGTGAGGGGCACACAGGGACATACACTTGGTTCAAGTCAAAAGGGCTCAAAAGATTAAGATCAAAAGGAATGAAGAAGGTGGAAACTTCCTTTCCCTGTAAAACCATCCTAGGATTGTCTTACCTACTTTTCTTACCAGCAGTAGCATTTTCTACAAAAACTTACTTCTGTTCTTTCACCTAGCAAAGCTATGATATCAGGATAGAGAAGAAAAATGTTTGGTTGGATAAACTAAAATAATAATAATAATAATAATAATAATAATAATAATAATAATAATAATAAAAATAATAAAAAGCATGTTGTAATTTTAAAATGTGTTATGTCTGTGTGAGAGCATGTGTGTGTTCATACGGAAGTCAGAGGATACTTTCCAGAGCTCTTTATCTGGTTGCATCTTGGGTATTGAACTCAAGTCCTTAGATCTGACAATATAATACCTTTACCTACTTAGTTATCTTGCTGCCCCAAACTTACTTGTTTTAAATTAGCATGTTTAGGCATGGGACCTGTTTTTAAATTTCTTTTTCACTTTCTGGTGAAGAAATCATGAGAAGTGACTCTATTTTGAAATAACTCAGCTTATCTTGAACAAATTAAAATCCCAGGAACTTGAATGTAACTTTTCCTTTTGAGTTGCTGGCCAGTGGGACCCATAGAATTTCCAAACATCACAGAATATTGCTACTGTTCTTAGTTACACTCCAGAACCTGATAGTGATATCCTGTTGCTACATACTTCAGTCATATAACACGGGGGATTCAAGCCGATATTGACTTGGAAGCTTCATCCTTACAGCCTTGTTTTCCTAATGCTAGAAGTTGCTTTGAATGCTACCAGAGTAGAAAAAATGATCATCAGTCTTCCCTGCTCTGAACTCTGTGAGCTACAATAATTATGATGAAATATGTTCTCACAGTGCAGTAGTGACATGAATGTTACGGGGAAAAACTAGTTACCTTCTGATCAGACTGAAGGCTCAGTTCACAGGCACCATTATCACAGCCAAGAACCTGTGGCTAGACAGGTATAGGTTATAGAGGAAAGCCTACTACTATTAATCTTCTAAATGGACACATTATTAACATCACTCCTAATGAGGTGAGAACATCTTTCAACTCCTCTAGGAAGACTTTTCTTAAAGTTGATAGCAATTAGCACAGAAACCCACAATTGGCTGAAATTGTAAAGAGAAACAGCAGGATGTCCTACCTTAAATAGAACAACTCTATTACATCCCTTTCCCCGAGTCTCAGAGATCGTTACAGAAGAGGTGCTGGAAAGGATGTGAGAGGAAAAGGTGATGGATAACATCAAGGAAGCTGTTTTCTAGACACACGGCATCAGCACATATGAATTCAGTTGTGAAAGCATGTACATGATGTAATATAAAGTCACACAAATCATCACATGGAGGAGAGGTGGTGGGCATGAAATTCTACCTGTGCTTGAGGAGCTATTGACATTTGATAGCAGACAGAAGAGAAAGACTCAGTTTTTATTCCTGTAAGGTTAACCATGCTTTAGTGGAGAGCCACTCATCTCAAGAGTAGTCAATAAAAAAATAGAACTGGATTTGCTTTTGTTTTTGTTTTTCAAAATAAATAAAGCTTGAAACTGGGTGAGTAAGGAGGTGAAAGTAGATCTGAAAGTGCTTAGAAAAGAAGAGTGAATACATGATCAAAATTAATTGTATGCAGTTCTCAAAGAAATATGACTTTAAAATGAATTACAACAGGGAGATAAGGGTTATCTTGGAACTTGTGTTTCCTTGGACTTTATTTCCTAAAGGACACATTTTTATTTTGTCACTAATTCATTTGAGTAATAAATTACAGAAGTCTTCTATTTAAAAAAGCAAATTTCTATGCATTTAATTATGAATGTAGCTAAGGCCTCTGGGAGTTTCAGAAGTTAATATTAATACGTAAAACATATTTAAATCACTTAATCTTATAATTATGCACATTAGTTTTCACATATGAATGTAAATTTATTCTTGTGGGCATGTTCATTTCTTACTTGTACTTCTTAGCATCACAAGATAATTTTATTTTTTTAAAGAAAAAGTTCAGTTTGGTTCTAGGGTTCCAGAGGTCTAAATATCTAATATGGCAGCTAGGTATAACAGCAGGAAGAGAAAAGCTGAGAAACAACACTTTCAACCACAAATACAAGCCAAAAATATTAATAGAAAGTCAGATAAGCCTGACTCTCTCAAAGAACAATGATGCACTTTATACAACAAGGCTATATAATCTACCAAAAGAATGCTTTTAACTTGGGAAAAAATGAATGTTATTTATTGGTATTTTCCCCCTTAGTGTGAATGTAGGCTTCTGTAGCTCTCTAGGTAAAGATTAAGACAAAATATGGAGTCTCTATTGGTGATTCTTATGAGGAAATGTCTTCTTTAGGTTCAAAAATTTGGACAATGAATATTTTACATGGCTTAGTGCAAGAATTTTGCCCAGCACTGTAAGAAGACCTGTCTCTCAAAGATGTTCTGTATTGTTTCGAGGAACTTTAAACATGTCAACATTAAATACATATTATTGTCTAAGATTTTGCAAATTAAATTTTGTATTTATAAGTATTATGATAATTTAAAAATAATTTAGGCAAAAGGTTGAATTTGCCCAGTTTAGAGTGATGAAGGTCTTGGCTACATCACGTGGTAGAGGATGGCAACTGTGGAATAGTTATAGGAGGAAGTTTCATCATCACAGAAAGAGATCATGAGAGCTAACTGGGGACATGTTTATCCTCTTGTAGAAACTTCCTTGAGACACTACCAAAAGACTGTAAGAGAGCTACTTTAACTTTTTAAATTACGGTCACATCAGCTCCTGAAACTGCCACCTTGTGTGTGAGCTCAATGCACAAACCTTTGAAGGGATATGATGAAGTCATATCTAATGTTTAGCAAGTGTTCTGTACTGTATACATCACAACTTATAAGCCCTATGTAATAGATAAACCCTATAGTTCCAAATATGTATACACACACACATACACACACACACACACACACACACACACACACACAGAAATGGCTCTTCCTCAATTTCCTTGCTTATCTACAAGTTTCTAGCTGTTTTATTATTCTAAATTATCATTTCATAGAGCCCTTTGAGGATTTCCTAGCCACACAAAATCTAGAGTCATCCAAAGCCATTAATCTCCCTTACTCACTAAGCCAGGGTCTTCCAGTTCTTTTTTTTTAATCTTTTTTTAATTTTTATTTTTTATATTAATTACAGTCTATTTGTTTTTATTTTTATCCCAGCTGTAGCCCCTTCCCACATTCCCTCCCAATTCCACCCTCTCTTCTTCATCTCCTCCCATGCCCCTCCCCAAATCCACTGATAGGGAAGGTGCTCCTCCCCTTCCATCTGAGCCTAGCCTATCAGCTCTCATCAGGACTGGATGCATTATCCTCCTCTGTGTCCTGGCAAGGCTGCACCTCCATCAGGAGGAGGGTCTTCCAGTTCTTAACCCAGAGTTCCTGATATTGAGAGTCTGAACAGTTATTTGTTCATACTTTCTGAATTTGGAAATACAGGAGAATGTGCTCCAAAATGGCAGAAACATAGGTTCAGGGGACCAGATCTCAAGTCCTCACGTTTGGCCACAAGTGCTGTAATCACTGAGCAGTTTCTCAATTCAAGTGCTCTAACACAAAGCCACCACCTCCATTTCCACTTTTTTTTTTTTTTTTTTTTTTTTTTTTTTTAGTATCACTAAATATTAAACCTTTTTATGTGCTGGCACATATATCAGTATGTGGATGTATAGGTATAGAGAACATATTTTACAAATGCTTGTGAATGCTGAAGGAAAACTTCAGTTATCATTCTTCAGGCTCTTCCTACCTTATTTTTATAATTATTTCTGCGAATGTGTGTTTTTCGGGGGGGGCACTATTAATGAGTGTGTGACATGACCGCAGGTACCAGTAGAGGACAAAGAGTGTGGTATATGACCTAGACTTGGAGTTAGAGGTGCTTGTAATCTATACAGTGTGGGTGCTCAGAACCATAGCGGTATCCTTTGGAAAAGCATGATGCTTTCTAACTCTAAAAATAATTGTATGTATGTGTGAGTGTGTTTGTGTGCATGTGTGTGTGCATTTTCAAGTATATATAGTGCTTGCAAAGTTCAAAAGCATTGGGTTCCTGTACCCGCCTGCGGGACTAGTAATTCGTGGGGTCTTCGAAGAGGACAAGCCTGAAAGAAAAACAGGTGAGAGAGAAGAACGGACTCAAGCAAATGTGCACTTGTCAAGAGTCAAATTTTATTGAACTGGAGCAGGCTTTAAAGGCCAACCTTAGATAGGGGCGGGGCGAGGGAGGAGCACAGTGTAGAATCCTTTTTACTCAGGGAGGGGTAGGGTATAAAAGCGCATTGTAGAACCTTATTACTCAGGAAGGGGCAGGGTGGAAAAGCACATTGTAGAATCTTCTTACTCAGGAAGGGGCAGGGTGGAAGTTACAAAATCTTCTTGGCCCGGGGCCTGGAACACTTTGCAGTTATTTTGAGACAGTTAGCACATTTCTGCAACTGTCAAGCAGGGTGTTAGTCAACCAGGTGCAGCAGGGTGGGGGAATGAGAAAAGGTCTGAAGTTTCTCAGGGCTTGTCTCCAACAGGTTCCCTGCAGCTGGAGTTACAGGGAGTTTTCAGCTAGTTGAGAGCTATAATGGGAACCAAACTTGGCTCCTCTATAAGAGAGCAACAAGTGCTTTTGACTGCTGAGACATCTGTCTAGCTCCATGTTTGGCTTGTTAATGTGGATTTGAGGCTCAAATTCTGGTTTTCAGGCTAGTGCAGCAAATAGTTATTGTAAATGTAACTTTATTTACCAGATGTAATGTAATGTAATGTAGTCTTGGAGGCTTATTGCTAAATAAGATCCCCTTTTGTAGTTTTTTTTTTTTTTTTTTTTTTAACTTGGGCAGGCTGGTTCAACTCAGCTGTTCTGGTTCAAATGCCTTTCCAAGATGTGAGATTCGAACTGGCTTAAATGAGAGTTGGGCACATCCTATCCGAAAAATCTTTCTTTGATCCATCACTTTGTCTGTCTCGCCAATACACATCACTTTCAAGCATGGGTACTTTCAACTACAAACTCTCTTTACCAAAAGTAAATCTCAAACACAAAACCTTTTATCTACATTTCATCCTGCCTTGCAAAATATTTCTAGGGCAATAGTGGCACAAACCTTCTGGGAGTAACCAATGATTTGACTTAAGGCTTACTGCATAAGGTGGAACCCTTACCAGACATTGCGTGGGTGACAAAGAAGCAGAGTCTATCTAACACAGAAACCTATGGTAAAACTGAATACTAGTGGTCTCATAAAATGACTCCTAATCACATTGTGCTATCCTCATAAATTTGTGCCTTACTCAGCCATCATCAGAGAGGCTCTTTCTTGCAACAGATGAAAACAAATATGGAGATCCAGAACAAGAATAACACAAAGAGACAAAGCCAGCAACACACAGCCCAAAATAGAATGTCTTCATCAAACTCCTCCCCTTGGAGCTCAAGGAACCCTGTGGAAGAAGAGGTAGAAGGAATAGGGGAGGCAGAGAGGAAAGTGGAACACCAGGAGAAGAGTGGAGAAAAGCTCATATGAACTCACAGAGACTGAAGCAGCACACACAAGGCCTACATGGGCCTCTACCAGGTCATCAGAATATACACGACAGCTCTCAGATTAGTACTTTTATGGAACTTTAAAGGTCTAAACTAGTGGACTTCTGATTTCTTTGGGGCACTTTTCTTTTTCTCTTGACTTGTCCAAACTTCCATAAGACAGTTTTCATTTGTACTTATTACATTTTATTTTGTTATGTTTTGTTGTTATTTCCTATTAGGCTATTCTTTTCTAATTAGTGGCAGATAAAAAGTAGACCTGGATGGGCAAGGGAATAGGAAGCTACTGGGAGGTGTAGAGGGAGGAGAAACTGTATTCATATAACATTTTTAAAATATTAAAAAATAAGAGACAGAAAGAGAGAGGGAGAAAGAGAGACAATGGTTGCATATGGAAAGGATTATGACATTCTGGCTTCTTGAAATTTAGAAGGTCAAGTCTGTTAATGACGAGACCTATAGAATTTGGGGACACTGGTATTCTCCTGGTTACAAAAGATTCTCTCTCTTAAAAGCTAGTCAGATCTGGCTGTCAGAATACAGACATCTGAAATTTTGAATGAAATAAGTAGGTAAAACAAATTATTAGTGGAATGGGGGAGGGCATGGGTGAAGAAGAAAAAGAGAGGGTGGGATGAGAGGGAGAGGGAGGGAGCTACAGGTGGAATACAAAGGGAACAAACTGTAATTAATAAAAGTAAAATATTATAATAAAAATAAATTAAAATCACAACAATAAACATAAAAACAAACATGGTACTGACCATTGAAACCTGACCAGTAATTCAGTACAGTGGGGAGAAAACCCACAGAGGTTGAAGTGACCTCTAATGCGGGTCAGACTTAAGATACAGGCAGTTTTCAGAGGTAAGACTCTCCCCAGTCACTGTCCTAAGATTACATTCAGAGGCACCTCCATTTGGAATGAATAATCAGCTTTGATCAAGAACAGGGCAGCAAAATGGCTTCATAACCACTGAGCCATCACTCCAGCTCCTGAATACTATTTTTGTTCATGCATTAAAAATAATGGTGTTTTAAAAAATAAAGTATCTAATGACAATAAATGGGAGTAGACAAATAAAATTTAAGAATGAATTCAAATGTAAAATCACTGATCAGATAATTTCCCCGGTCTGCTGCTGACATGGGAGTCACCAATATGGTGACACACTTGGTGTTATCTTTCTTGTATTTGCTGCCATGTATTTCTGGAGTTCAAATAAAATCAAGAAAGAATGAAAAGGAAGAATGTGATATCATTTATCTTCTCTTGCTATTTTCTTTTCTTTAAAAGCCAAATGTCCTTCAATTGCTGAAAGTATTGCTGTCACCAAGCAGAACAGAGTGTAATTGAGAGAATGACTAGGAGAAGGAGGCAGTTGTTAAGTAAAAGGCTAGAGGGTAATATTTTAGGCATTGTGAGCTTTTCAAATGTCATCTCTGTTGCTTGCTCCCTTTGGTAGTTTTGCATGTAAATAGCCAGATAGTAACTAACTGAATGAACGTGAGTAGACCAGATAGTATATGATTTTGTAGTTGGACTGCACATGATTTTCTAACTTAAGAAGAAATACATTTGCTCTCAACTGAAAATATAAAGGGAAGGGGGTTGGAGGGAAGAGCATGGGCTGTTAAAAGAAATGGAGGGTATAGCCTCAAGTGCAGCACTGAAAGTATTTTGTTTGGAATTTGACACCCTTATGTTGAAGAGGATGAACAGTATATATTTCGCTTTCCATTGTAATTAAACACTTCCATATATCATGTTTTATTATATATTGAGGATATTTGAAATGTCCCTTTTGATTTATTGGTATTAGTTATTTAGAAATGGAATCTATTATTTTCAAATGCAATGAATGAGAAAGTCTAAGTTCTGAGGCTCAGTAGGAAGTCTGACATCCCTGGCATTTCCTAGGACCATGAGTGAAATGGTCTCTTGTCCTTTCTTACTTAGCTATGAGGTGGTCAATTTCTTCTTTCTGTGTGTCCACCACGATGTATTTCAATAGGCTCAAAGCAATGACTCCAGTGCAGCATGAACTGAAACCTCCCAAGCTACAAATAAAAATAAGCTTTTATTTTCCTTCTTTGTTACATGAAGCTAGTGGTCATTTAGAACCGGATAACCTGCATTGGCACCCACTGCCAGCACCACCACCATCACTGACCATACTTGAGCAGGAAATGTAGTTCAGAGACCATAATCATCTGACTCATTTGAATGCCTCTGCAGAAATGAGAAGAGTGAGTTTCTCACCTAGATATGAAACTTGTCAGACTGAGGTTAAAAGTCAGCATAGGATTTCTGTGAAACCACGGCTGTGGGGAGATGGCATTGCTCTCCTCAGCTGTGGAGACTTATCCGTAACAGCTGAGTTACATCAGAGCCTCAGGTGAGAGGATGGAACATGTCTTTTGAACCTTCAAGTCTGTGCTATCCTGAGAAGGTTGGAATGGAGGGTGTGAAGGGAAGAGAGGTAAACAAGTCTTTATAACCAAACTTTCATCACATTCTTTAAAAAGTTTCATAGAAATAGTGTAACCAATACCGATTTTTAACCTCAGTCTTTCAAGTTTTAATCTAGATGAAAAATTCAGTCTTCTCATTTTGTAGTAGTATTACAGATTGACCTATTTCTTTTATGTTAAATTATACATCAGATGTATTTAAATGAATGTGCTTCCCTCTTTGCATTAATATTGGTGATAGACTAGATTTCTTATTCTTTTCAGTCTGTAATTCTGTTTGCTCATATTCAGAGAAGACTGTTTCTCTCACAGACAAGCATATCTATCCTGAAGGCACATCTTCAAAAACACGACTGCTTCTGCTCACTTTATCCCTCCACAGGAGAATTTGAGAAAATTTCAAATCCTCATTTTTTTTCATCCTCATCCTTTAGCTGCCCTTCTTTTCTCCTCACTTTCACACCCCTGTGACCACTAATTACATAGCTCAGACTGTTTTGCTGAGACCATGAGGAACTGTAAGTCTAGAATCAATGGAGTACTTTTGCACTGCACATTTGCAAAATGTGCACCTCTAAATGTGTGAAGGAAATAACAAAGCTCCTATGTTGAGGCTCCTATTTGACATTGCCTAAAGACCGCGCCTCACTGTGTGTTGATTTTTTAACAGTAGACCAACAATGACATTCATTCCTCACCACTGCATCTGCCCCGGGTTGAATTTACTCTGGAATTTGCAGAAGTACTGAGATAGCTGATCTTTAAGAGACACTGTAAGTAAAACATTGCTTAGTATATTTTCTTTACTTAAGAAATAAGAATGTTGTTAAGAAATTAAAATTATAGCGTTAAGAAATTGAAAGGAACAAAGCATGTATCTAACAGGGAAAATGCATTAACGGTCATGTGTAATTCATGACATATTGGCACAGAAAAGCTTCGAGCTTAGCCCTGTCAACTGTTTGCTCAGGTGTATTTCATTACATGGTTTTAAAGAATATTATTTAGTAAATTAACTTTAAAATATTTGCATATTTAAATCATATTCTAATTTGTATTGGACTCCTTGTCTATTTTTAGGTCTTCTCTACTTATTTTCCCTAATTACTTTTAAATTATTTAAACATTGTCGTGCCAAAAAGAAGAACTATCCAAATTTCCATGAATGCACATATGTAATTTGGTACTTGAAGATTTATAAAATATTAAGTATATTTTAAAATAAAATCCAATAACATAAGTTTGAGTGTAAAATATAAGACTCATCATGCATCATAAATTTAACATAAAATTCTGGGAAAAATAAAATATAATCAAAAAAGTCTAATCAGTCATGAAATTTAAACCAAATGATCAGCAATTTTGTTGTAATTCTGGGATATGAGTTTGTAATTTCTCTTTTAATATGATCTGTTTCTGTTCTCTAATTTTTCAGCTGCTCTAAAATTCTTTCTGACTGTGCATGAGAAATGAAGCAGAATTCATTATATTCTGACTTCAAGTGCTGTCCCCTGGACTCCTTGAGTTTAAAACATTTCCAGCTTTTGCTTGATACTTTAGAGTTCTCTAGAGTCATTATACATAAATAACTATTTCAAAGCAGAATTAATTAAAATAATTTAGTAAGAACTTACAGTTTATTTACATAAGAAATCTTAAAACCTGAAGAAATATCCCCACTATATATAAATATAAGTATAAATATAAATAAATAAATATATAAATATAAATATATAAATAAAATATATAAATATATAAGTATATATAATATAATGTATTATTTTCCTGTTTCTTGAAAAATTTCTAGAACTCTAAGGCAAAGTGAATTTGCTCAGGAAAGAATGTTAATGTATAATTACCAAAAGCTAAATTCTCTGTTTTTTTTTTTTATTTTAAAACAAAGAATTTAGGAAATGATTCTCTAATAGAAAGGAAACCATGTTATGTAACCTGGAGGTTTATCTGAAGGCAGGAAGAAACAAAAATTTCATATAGAAAGACAATGGTCAAACAGAAAACATTTAATCCTTACTAATAACCACCAATAACCTATTTTAGTCTATCTATCTATCTATCTATCTATCTATCTATCTATCTATCTATCTGTCTATCTTCATCATCATCATCTGTCAATCATATAAATCTATACCCTATCTTCTATCTTTTTATCTTTATACCTATCATCTATATAGTTTTTACTAGTTGTACTTTCTCTTTCAGTGTTTTCTGAATTGTATCCAGGTTTATTTTTGTTGGAACATTTATAATGTTTAATCATACCTGATGTATATTCATTTATCATGTCATGATAAAACTCTACCTTTACAGAAAGACAGCTACTGTCAAACACAAATCACACAGACACACACACATACACCTCAAACTGAGAAAGAAATATACTGTAAATTCTGCCCATACTCACTGCCCGATTTCCTTCATACACTTGGCGTGGGATGATCACCTGACACAGTCCTGAGAAGTTAAGCTCACATGGACACCACATCACCATCTTCGCTTGGATTATTTTCAGACAAATTGAGTTTACCTGTACTACTAATTGTCTACCATGTCATAAATAGTATTCACCTTTTTCTTTTTTGTTTATTATTTATTACAATTTATGCACTTTGTATCCCAGCTGTAGCCCCCTCCCTCATTTCTTCCCATGCTCCTTCCCTAGTCCATTGATAAGGGAGGTCCTCATCTCCTTTCATCTGACCCTAGCCTATCAGGTCTCATCAGGACTGGCTGCACTTTCTTCTGTGGCCTGGAAAAGCTGCTCCCCCCGCAGGGGGAGGTGATCATAGAGCCTGCCACTGAGTTCGTATCAGACACAGCCCCTGATCCCCTTTCTAAGTACCCTATTTGGAGACTAAGTCTATTGGCTACATCTGAGCAGGAGTTTTAGGTCCTCTCCAAGGGCATGGTCCTTGGATGGGCTATCAGATTCTGCAGAGCCCCCTGGGTCCACTATTTTTTTTTCTCTGTTGGTCTTCGTGTGGAGCTACTATCCCCTCCATTTCTTTATACCATTCTTAGACATATATCCGAAATATGCTCAACTATACAACAGGGACATTTGCTCAACCATGTTTGTAGCAGCTCTCTGTAATAGCCAGAATCTGGAAACAACCTAGATGTCCCTCAACTGAAGAACAGATACAGAAAGTGTGGTATATTTACACAATGAAATACTACTCAGCAAATAAAAACAAGGAAATCATGAAATTTTCAGGCAAATTGTTGGAACTAGAAAAGATTGTCCTGAGGGAGATAACCCAGAAGCAGAAAGACACACATGGTATATACTCACTCATAAGTGGTTATTAGACATATAATTAGGATAAACATACT
Source organism: Psammomys obesus (assembly GCF_907164565.1). Taxonomy (NCBI): domain Eukaryota; kingdom Metazoa; phylum Chordata; class Mammalia; order Rodentia; family Muridae; genus Psammomys; species Psammomys obesus. The sequence goes on along the minus strand of NW_026596244.1, from coordinate 6,153,407 downwards.
AAAATCTATAGCCCTAGAGAAGCTAAACACGAAGGAGGACCCTACGGAAGATGTTCAATCTACATTCAGAAAGCCAAACAGGACAGACATCGGAAGCTGAAGAAGACAGGGAACAGGACAGGAGCCTACCACAGAGGACCTCCAAAAGACTCTACTGATCGAGGTATTGTAGAAGAGGCTGAGACTCAGCCAAACTTTGCCAGAGTGCAGGGAATCGTATGAAAGAAGTGGGAGATAGTATTCACTTTTAATTGCATTCTTCCAACCTTACCCTGAAGTGTGACATTATAAATAAAATGATCATGACAGTAAAAATATGTATGTTGGAGACAAAAAGAAAAAGAAAAAGAAAAACAGTGAGAATTTAATAACCAAGGATGCAAGAGAATGAATATGGATTGAAGTGGGAAGGGAGATGCCAGTGGCATCTATACTTCTTTTGAATTAAAAAAAAATAAAAAAAACCTAGTTAAATTGCTCTTCTAGAGTGAAAAAAAGGAGAACAATTTTTGAGAAAAAAAAAAGAACTCTTCAGAAAACATGTTAAAATAATTTGAATGTGGAGATTCCAGAGAGGCATTGAGTAGACAGTTTGACATATAATTTGAATTTAAGAATGTTTTTTAGGAGAAAAAAAATTGACCTCCCCACCCCCCAAGGGAGGAGCAGTCCTGCTAGGCTACAGAGAAGGACTTTGTAGCCAGTTCTGGAGATACCTGATAAAACAGGATGAGATGAAAGGAGAAGAGGCCCTCCCTAATCAGTTGACTTGGAAAGGGGCAGGGAGGAGATGAAGGAAGGAGGGAGGGTTTGGGAGGGAATGAGGGAGCAGATACATCTGGCATACAGTTAATAAAATGTAACTAATATTACTAAAATAAAAAAATAAAGAAAAGAAAAAAGAAAAAAAAGAATATTTTTGTAATATTTTTTAATTTTTTGTCTTCACAATTTAGTCATTATATATCCCAATTGAAGCCACTTCCTTCAACTCCCCCAGTCCCACCCTCTCTCCATTTTCCTGTCATCCACTTCCCCTAGTCTACTCAAAGAGCGAGTTCTCCACTGTTGCCATCTGCCCATAGCTTGTTAAGTTTCATCAGAACTGCCTGGATCCTCTTCCTCCATAACCTGGGAAGTCTACATCATCAGGGGCGAGTGATCAGAGAGCAGTCAACTGAGTTGATGGTAGTGGGAGTCCCTGCTTCCTTCCCTCAGAGATCCACATGGAGTCTGAGCTGCCAATCAGCCACATCTGAGCTGGGGTCTAGGTCTCTCCATGCATGGTCTTTCATTGGTGCAGGACCTCCTGGGCTCAGTCCTTTTAGTCTCCTTGTGGGGCTCCTGTCCCCTCCATGTCCCTCTAATGCCACCCCTCTGTTTCTCCATAAGACTCACTGTGCTCTGCCCATAGTTGGACCCTGAGTTTCAGCATCTGCTTTGATCCCCGGTTGGATGAATCATTTCAGAGGACCCTCTATAGTAGACTCCCATCCTGTTTCATCTCTTCTACTGCTTCTGGTATCTAGCTTGTTTGCCATTCTGAATGAGATTTAAGCATCCTCCCTAGGCTCCTCCCTGCTTTTTAGCTTCTTTAGGTCTGTAGGTGGCTGTCTTATATTATACGGCTAATGTTGGCTAATTAGTGAATGTATAACATGGTGTCTTTGATTTTGAAGTTAATGCAAGTGAAATCATGCATGAACTTGTATATATTACTGATAAATGCTGTGAATAGATGTGGACAAAGAAGACAACCCAAGGAATGTTTTTCTTTTTTTGGATACAAGATATTATATGAGTTGTGAAGTGAGCTGAGAGGTGCAGGCAAAAGTAATAGGCATAATGTAAAGGAAGAAAACAAAGGGGCTAGGAAAAAGAAAATGGTGTATAAAATGAATAGTCTCCATAAAGAGATGGTGAGCCATGAGATAGTGGAGCTGTTGGAACCAGAGTGGATTTGAAGTTTGTCCAAACTCTGGAAATATTGTCCTTAGATTGGCAGGAGTGGACTGCCGCTTCCTGGACCCAGGTCTTGATATCCTGGTGCATACAGCCCTGTGCCGCAAACCTTGCCACCCTTGAGGTGGTCATATAGCCTGGTGGCCAGGTTAAACTTCCTCTTCCCTTATAAAGTCATGTCTGCAGGGTCTGACATTCCTCCTTATGCTCTTTTTTTTTTTAATTTTAACTTTTATTAATTACACTTTATTCACTTTGTATTCCCCCATAAACCACTCTATCCTCCCCTCCTCTTCCCACCTTTCTTTCCCCTTCTCCCCTTCTCCATGCCCCTCCCCAAGTCCAGTGATAGGGGAGGTCTTCCTCTCCTTCCTTCTGATCCTAGTCTATCAGATCACATCAGGAGTGGCTACATTGTCATCTTCTGTAGCCTGGTAAGGCTGCTCCTCCCCCTCAGGGGAGCAAAGAGCAGGCCAATAGGTTCATGTCAGAGGTAGTCCCTGACATACCCATTACTATGGAACCCACTTGGACACTGAACTGTCATCGGTACATCTGTGCAGGGGGTCTAGGTTATCTCCACGCATGGTCCTTGGTTGGAGTATGAGTCTCTGGAAAGACCCCAGTGTTCAAATTTTTTGATTCTGTTGCTCTCCTTGTAGAGCTCCTGTCCTCTCCAGATCTTACTATTTCCCACTTCTTTCATAAGATTCCTTGCACTCTGCCCAACAGTTGGCCATAAGTCTCAGCATCTCCTTTGATAGTGTGCAGACCAGAGCCTTTCAGAGGCCCTGTGTGGCAGGTTCTTAACTTGTTTCCTGTTTTCTTCTTCTTCTGATGTCCATCCTCTTTGCCTTTTGGGATGGGGATTGAGCATTTTAGTCAGAGTCCTCCCTCTTGATTAGTTTCTTTAGGTGTACACCTAATAACCAGTATATGTAAAGAACTAAAGAAGCTGAAAAGCAGCAAACCAAGTAATCCAATTAAAAAATGGGGAACAAAGCTAAACAGAGAATTCTCGATAGAGGAATATCAAATGGCAGAGAAACACTTAAAGAAATGTTCAACCTTATTAGGCATCAGGAAAATGCAAATCAAAACGATCCTGAGATTTCACCTTACACCCATCAGAATGGCCAAGATCTTTTTTTTTTTTTGAGCATATTATCATATTCATATTTTACTTTTTCTCTTTTTTATTTATTACTTATTACAATTTGTTCAGTTGTATCATAGCTATAGCTCCCTCCAATTCCCCCCCAATCCCACTCCCCTCCCTCTAATCCCTTATGACCCTCCTCTAATCCACGATTGGGGAAGTCCTCCTTTCCTTCTATCTGACCATCATAGCCTATCAGGTCTCATCAGGATTGCCTGCATTGTCTTCCTCTGTGGCCTGTTAAGGCTGCACTCCTGCCCCAAGGGGAATTGTTCAAAGAGTCAGCCACTGAGTTCATTTCAGAGACAGCCCCTGTTCCCATTACTAGGACACCCACTTGCAGACTGAGCTGCCTATGGACTACATGTGAGCAGTGGTTCTAAGTTATCTTCATGTATGGTCCTTAAATGGAGTATCAATCTTTGAAAAGGCTCCAGATCCCAGATTTTTGGTTCTGTTGTTGTGGCACATTATACAATGGAATGCTATTCAGCAACAAAAAACAAGGAAATCATGAAACTTGTAGGCAAATGAATGGAACTAGAAAAGATCATCCTGAGTGATGTAACCCAGAAGCAGAAAGAGACACATGGTTATACACTCACTTATAAGTAGATATTAAACATATAATATAAGATAAACATACCAAAATCTGTACACCTAAAGAAGCTAAGCAAGAACGAGGACCCTAGGGAAGATGCTCAATATTTATTCAGAAGGGCCAACAGAATAGACATCAGAAGCAGGAAAATACAGGGAACAGGACAGGAGCCTACAAGACAGGACCTCTGAAAGCTTCTACCCAGCAGGGTATTTAAGCAGATACTAAAACTCATAGCCAAACTTTGAGCAGAGTGCAGGGAATCTTATGAAAAATCAGAGAGATAGGAAGACCTGGAGGAAACAGGAGCTCCACAAGGTGAGCAACAGAAACTCCTTATGCTCTTCGGGCATTCCCAGAACCCTATGCTTGACCAATGACGTACACTCATTCCAAAATTTCCTACTCAGCCCAAAGGTTTAAGTAACCTTTGTTGCCAGCAGTTAAACTAGCTATCTCACTGAAGCCTGTCCCCTGAGAAGTCTGTCACTTGCCAGACTCACAACTGCCTCCAATATCTTCACTTCCAGCCTTTCCACCCCCAAGGTCTCCTCTCAGGATCCCCAGGCAGCAGCTGTAAGTATGGGCAGGGAAATGGAGCCTGAATAGCAGGAAAGAACTTGCACTCATAACCTCTAATGAAAAGTGGGTAGAAGATACTAAGGTAAACATTCCATGGTAAAGTAGAAAGTAAAAATTGAAAATAGTGGCTCTGCTGCTCTGCTTGTGGAGACCCTATTCCCTCCATGTCCCAACATCTCCCTCTTCTACCATAAGGACTCCAGCACTCTGCCCAAAGCCTGGCCACGAGTCTCAGCCTCTTCCTCCATACCCTGGTGGGCAGAGTGCTTCAGAGGTCCTCTGTGGAAGGGTCCTGTTCTGTTCCTCTCTTCTCTTACCTCTGATGTCCATCCCACTTGCCACTTCTGAATGAGGATCAAGCATCCTCATTCAGGACCCACCTTACAAGGGTCCTCCTTGTTGTTTAGCTTCTTTAGGTATATAGATTTTTATCCTATATTATAATGACTAATATCCATTTATAAGTGAGTATATACCATGTGTGTCTTTCTGCTTCTGGGATGCCTCCCTCAAGATGATCTTTTCTAATTCCCACCATTTGCCTGCAAATTTCATGATTTCCTTGTATTTTTATTTATTTTTATTAATTACAGTTTATTCATTTTGTATCACTGCCTAGCTCCCTCCTTCCTTTCCTCCCAATCCCAACCTCACTCCCTCTTCCCCACTTGTACCCTTCCTCCAGTCCACTGATAAGGGAGGTTCTCCTCCCCTTCCATCTGATCCTAGTATCAGGACTCATCAGGAGTGGCTGCATTGTCTTCCCTGATATCAAGCTGTACTATAGAACAACAGTAATAAAAACTGCATTGTAGTGGCATAGAAACAGAATGGTGGGTCAATAGAATCGAATAGAAGACCCAGAAATAAATCCACACACCTACAAACACCTGATTTTTTATAAAGATGCCAAAACCAGTCAGTGGATAAAAGATAGCATCTTCAAAAACTGGTGCTGGTCTAACTGTATGTCTACATGTAGAAAAATGTAAATAGATCCATACTTATCACCCTGCACAAAACTAAAATCCAAGTGGATCAAAGACCCCAATATAAAACCAGACACACTAAACCTGTTAGAAGAAAAGGTGGGGAAGAGCCGGAACTCATTGACACAGGAGACAACTCCCTGAAAAGGACACCAACAGCACAGGCTTTAAGATCAACAATCAATAAATGGGACCTCATGAAACTGAAAAGCATCTGTAAAGCAAAGGACACCGTCTTTAAAACAAAACCACAGCCTACAGACTGGGAAAGGATCTTCACCAACCCTATATTTGACAGAGGGATGATATCCAGTATATAAAGAACTCAAGAGGTTAAATGCAACAAATCAAATAACCCATATTTTTAACATTAAACAGGAACAATAAAACAGTTATGTGCACATATGTGTTCTTTTGGGTTCATGTGTATGTATTCATGCTTGTGTGCATGTATGCCTATTTGTCTGTATGCTCATGTATGTGGCCTTCATAGTTATGTGCTTCTGTATACATGTATGATTACATATAAGCATGTGTATGTATATATCTTTGTGTGTGTACATACGTAGGTATGTGTTTTCACATACCTGTGTGTGCCTGAGCATGTATGTGTTTGCAAATGTGAGTCGGTACATGTTTATGTGTGTGTGGCTTTCATCCTCCCTGTCTGCGTGTATTTTACAGAATGTTAGAAGATTTGTGTGCCCTACCTTAGCTAATGATCTGTGGAGTCGAGTCTGGTATATGTGCTGGTGGCCCAGCACTCTGAAACTTGGGAAGAATGAGGAAGAGAGAGCACAGACCATAGACACACAGGCCGGTTTTCTGTCTCACAGATACTCCATTGACGTTGTAGAGTATGACTTCAGCAACAAAGGACCATATTCACTGGTAAGCACATCTCCAGTTAGCTCAGAGCCAAGAGTGGGATGCGGATAGAGGAGGGGGTTGAAATTTGTAGCTATGAGAAAGAAGCCTTTCTAATGAGTTCTTTACTAGGACCTGCACATTCCGCATCTCCACCTCCAACACACTTGTGTCTTTTGCAATCTGCTGCCTTTGCCTTCTGTGTTCAGTAACAAAGATATTCTACACTATCACAGACGTATTTCTTTTTGCCTTGTCTCACCTGGTAAGTAAGAGCCTTTTTCAAACTCATGGGCTTTATTCCACACATTGCCTTACATCATCTGCGCACTGCAGTTGAGACATGACAGCCAGAAAGAAAGCAATCCTGGGATGGTATCAAGTTTGCTCATATCAGAGAATATTTTTGCAGACCTCTGCCAACTACAAAAGGACCAAGTGTGAACCTGGAGTGAATTTATGTTAAAGCATGATGAAAATGTTATTACACTGAATCCTAGATACCTTATTCTCTGACGTTATGAACCGAACCTCACAGCTAGTATGTTCACATCTGCAAAGATGATGCAGAGTAGTAAAAATCGAACTGGTTCAGGTTCACATGGGCTTTGAAAGTAAAACACAATCAGTTCATTCAAGAGTTACTATGGAAAATGACGTCTATTTAATGTATGAACTCACTTATCCTTTAAAAAAAGATGATTTAGATATAACAAGTTAAAATGATTTTATTAAATGTAGGTTAATAATATTCTGCTCCTTATTTGCTTTTTATTTCCCCCAGAAAACTTAAAATTAATCTTGTCTCATTTATGGTTTATACTATATTTCTGGTGAGTGCTGCTGATACAGAAAAATAACACTGAGGTAAAATGTGCAGATGTTTATCTTTTATCATTACTATTTTTGATAATGATGTTAATTTCCCAAAGTCATGGATATTTCAGTTTTCCATGTTTATTGGCATTTCTGTACTCTGTATACAAATTAGCATATGACACACTGAATTTTAGACAAATGCATTAATGCAGTTGCTAAAAAGAGGAGTACTAGAGTCCAATAATTTATTAAGATAATTATGGTTTATTATTTTTAATGAATAAATGTTTTAAAATTAATTATTCATGTACTTTTATAATCCATTTTAAGCATACATGTCCTTCTGGCATTTCAGATTACAAACTATAGACAAGTTGATACCATTTCATAAAATATTTCTGCTTAGAATTACAAATAAAATCTATCGCAACAGTTTTCACTGTATATATCAATATCCTACAGTGCTAATCAGGATCTATAATAAGATCTCCATATATATATTCAACAACATTGAAAGCCCATAGGAACGGAGACATGTATACATGACTCACACCACAGTAAAGAACAGAACCACATACTTCAGGTGGTCTGTAGCTGTTCCCAAAGGTTTTGACATTCCAACCAATTATGTCCTAATCTTTAATGTCTTATTAATAGAATTGTTATATTTTATTATGAAAACTATTTTATTTCGACAGTGTTTATAATTCATGGTCCTGTATGCTATGACTGCTTAAGAAAACACCACTGATATAAACTCTGTATTATACAGGAAGATATAATCTTGAACTCACATCAAGTTTACATATATTTCTGCATGTACACCTGTACAACAGAAGAGGGCACCAGAGCTCATTATAGATGGTTGTGAGCTACCATGTGGTTGCTTGGAATTGAACTCAGGATCTCTGCAATAGCAGTCAGTGCTCCTAACCTCTGAGCCATCTCTCCAGCCCCTACATATATTTCTTAAACTTGACTTCTATTCCCTCTGTACTTTCTCTCTGTCTATAACACTGTCAATGTGGTTAAAAAGTGCTGAGATACTAGAGGCAAGACCCAAATAAGTTAACAGAAACAATTGATAATAGCACTTTTAGGCACAGGGCTCAATGTAACTATATTACAATAATTCTTTGTTTTCTTGTGTCATGTATTTTTATAATTTCTATAAAAATATGTATATCACAAAGACATCATCTAATATTTATTCTGAAACAGATTTCAAGGGCTAAAAGGGAAAAATATCTCTTTTAACCATGTTTGTAGGATTTTTCTACAAAAGTTCAGTTAATAGTGAACTTTTTGATTTTTCTTTTTGATTACTGGCAAAAACATCCCATGGAGAAATTGTTAATATTTTCCACTATACATGAGCAGGATGAGAAAGAACCCACTGTCCCAACAAACAGAAACTTGATCTTTAGAAATGGCCCTTTATGCAGAACTTTTGGGAAATGCCTGCCAGAGCAAACATTTATCTGATTTATGGTAATAATACATTTTTCATTGCATAGTAACCTTTCTTCCTAACAATATGAGCATTATGTATTTCTCCTTCCAAAAGTTAAAGCCAGAAAATATTTTTAGGATGGTTTCTTGCATCTAGATAGTCACAGTTTTCAACTTCTAAAATAACATTTCAGCAGGTAAAATGAACTGTTCTAACAGTGTTTTTCTTTAGGAATAATCAGTGTAAAATATTAGCAATTTCATAATTTTTATTTTAGAACTTCTAGATTCATGCTGTGTCTCATAGATTGCAGTGCAATTCAGATAGCATATGCTAAGTTCAATAATGTAGCCAGGCTCAATTATTCCGGAGGAGCTAGCTTTCATTCAGGCTAACACACTTCCTGTTATAGGCATATGTACAAATTCACATACATAAATAATCTTGTTACAATTTTCAGACAATTAGGAGCATTTCTGGGGCAAAGCAATTAGGCAAAATCCCTGGAAGGATTTTTAACTTCAGAGAGTAAAGGATATCCCTTGTCTCTGACACAATTCCTTGGTTTTCTTTTTTTTTTTTTTAATCTTTAGTTTTTTATATTAATCACAGGTTATTTACTTTGTATCCCAGCCATAGCCCCTCCCTCATTCCCTCCCAACCCCATCCTCTCTCCCTCATCTCCTCCCTGCCCTTTTTCAAGTCCACTGCTAGGCAAGGTGCTCTTCCCCTTCCATCTGACCCTAGCTTATCAGCGATCTTCAGGACTGGCTGCCATGTCCTCCTCTGTGGCCTAGCAAGAATGTTCCTCCCTCGGGAGGGGGGCGGGGGGAGCGGATAAAGGAGCCAGTCATTGAGTTCATGTCAGAAATAGTCCCTGTTCCCCTTACTAGGGTACCCACTTGGTTACTGAATACCTGGGCTACATCCGAGCAGGGGTTTTAGGTTATATCCATACATGGTCCTTGGTTGGAGAAACAGTCTCATAGATAGCCCCTGTGCCCTGATATATTTTGATCTTGTAGAGCTCCTGTCCTCTCTAAGTCATACTAACTCCCCCTTATTTCATATGATTCGCTGCACTCTGCCCAAGGTTTGGTTGTGAGTCTCCTCATCTGCTTTGATGCACTTCTAGGTAGAGTCTTTCAGAGGCCCTCAGGGGTAGGCTTCTGTCCTGTTACTTGTTTTCTGCTACTTCCCATGTCCATCCTATTTGTCTTTCTAAGGGAGGATTGATCATTTTACTCCAGGTCCTCTTTCGTGTTTATCTTATTTAGGTGCACATATTTTAGTATGTTTATCCTATCTTATAGGTCTATATAAGTGAGTATATACCACATGTCTTTCTGCTCCTGGGATACCTCACTCAGGATGATCGTTTTTAGCTCCCCAACAGCACAGGCTCTAAAAGCAACAATCGATTGATGGGATCTCATGAAACTGAAAAACTTCTGTAAAGCAAAAGACATAGTCATCAGAACAAAACGACAGCCTACAGACAGGGAAAGGATCTTCACCAACCTAATATCTAACAGAGGGCTATTATCCAGAATATATAAAGAACTAAAGAAATTAAAAAACAATAAATGAAGCAATCCAATTAAAAATGGGGTACAGAGCTAAACAGAGTGTCTCTGTAGAGGAATATATAATGGCAGAGGAACACATAAAGAGATGCTCAAGTCCTTAGCCCTCAGAGATGTAAATCAAAACGACCTTGAGATTTCACTTTACACCCATCAGAATGGCAAAGGTTAAAATCTCAAGTGACAACACATGCTGGAGAGGTTGTAGAAAATTGGGAAACCTCCTCCATTGCTGGTGGGAATGTAAACTGGTACAATCACTTTGGAAATCAATCTGGCACTTTCCCAGACAATTAGGAATAGTGCTTCCTCAGGATCCAGCTATACCACTCCTAGGCATATATCCAAAAGAAGTTCAAGTACACAACAAGGACATTTGCTCAGCCATGTTTGTAACAGCTTTATTTGTAATAGCCAGAATCTGAAAACAAACCAGATGTCCCTCAGTTGAGGAATGGATACAGAAATTGTGGTATTTTACACAATGGAATACTACTCAGCAATTAACAACAAGGAAATCATGAAATTTGCATGCACATTCCTTTGTTTTCATTAGCACTAATCTAATACAGAATCAACAGCGGTAATGCCCACCAGAGAATTGTGAGGGACAATTTAGACTGTCTCCAGTGTTATAGGCATCTAGTCATTTTTTAGGATTCTAAATAAATGAGTTATGGGATTTAAGGGACTGCATTATTATAATAGACAAAACTGTCTCTTTGTCAGGGTCATATAGTTTTCAGCTGCAAGTATAAATCAGAGTAGGCATCAATAAAAAAAGGGAATGCAAGTTCAATACTCATTGTCAAGACCATAGGTAATGCATCAATCCAAGAGAGTCTTGTAAATTCCAGTGGAAAAATAAAGAGTTTTGTTGTAGGAATGTGGAAAACACAAATCCTGTACATGTAAAGAATATTTAGAATAGAAATGTAAGGAATAAGAAGCACATAAGTACTTGTGCTTTTAAAATTAAACAATGGCTCCTCCAGGTCTTTCTATCTCCCCCTTCTTGCATAAGATTCCCTGCACTCTTTCCAAATTTTGGTTATGAGTCTCAGCATCTGCTTTAATACCCTGCTGGGTAGATTCTTTCAGAGGCCCTCTGTGGTAGGCTCCTTTACTGTTCCCTGTTTTCTCCCTTTTCCGATGTCTGTCTTGTTTGCCTTTCTGAATGAAGATAGATCATCTTACCCATGGTCCTCCTTCTTGATTAGCTTCCTTAGGTGTACAGATTTTAGTATGATTATTTTATATAATATGTCTAATATTCACTTATAAGTGAATATATACCATGAGTGTCTTTCTGCTTCAAGGAGAGCAACAGAACCAAAAAAATCTGGGCACAGGGGTCTTTTGTGAGACTGATACTCCAAACAAGGATCATGTATGGAGATAACCTAAAGCCTCTGTACAGATGTAGCCCATGACAGCTCAGTTTCCTAGAGGGTTCCTCAATAATAGGAACAGGGACTGTCTGTGACATGAACTCATGGACTGGCTCTTTGATCACCTCCACCCGAAGCAGGAGCAGCCTTATCAGCCCACAGAGGAAGATACTAAGACACTGAATCTAGTCCTGATGAGACCTGATAGACTAGGGTCAGATGGAAGGTGCAGAGGTCCTTCCCTATTGTTTGACTGGGTAAGGGGCATAGGAGAAGAAGAGGAATGGAGGGTGGCATTGGAAGTGTTGGGGGAGGGATACAAATTGAACAAACAGTAATTAATAAAATTAAAATTAAAAATAAATAAAAGGTAAAAAACAATGGTTTTTGATAACTCCTGTAGGTAAAATTAATGAAGTCTTTAAGGACAGTTATGTTTGAAACAACTAAACTAATAAATATATAATTCTGTCATTAGTAGTATTTAAAGTATATTAACAATACATTCTTTAAGAATTTGAAGTCTTTTAAGCAGTATTCACTTTAATGTACATGTAAACACTTATTGAATGTATATGATTATATAGGTACAGTTTCTTGAACAAATACACAAGTATTTAAAACATGACTAACAATTTCAATCATCAGAAAAATGTAAATCAAAATTGTACTAGGTATCACTTCAGTATAATAAGAATAACTAAAGGGTAAGCCTGGTAAAGATGCCAAGAAAGCGGTTTCCAGTATTTTGTGAGTAGATATGTAAGTTATTACAACCCTTTAAAAATTTCATACAGAGTCTTTAAAAAGCTACAATCTTGCATATATTTGCCAGACCTACCCCTAAGAATAAGCTCAATGGGAATGAAGTCAGTACAATGACTAGATATCTACTGTATTACCTTTACTAAAACATTTCCCAACAGCCAGCAAATACATGCAAATGATAAATAAATTAAGACTACACACACACACACACACATATATATATTCAGCTATGCAAAATAAGGTAAAAATATCATCATTTCTAAAGCACAGAAGTTACAGATCATTGTGTTAGTGAAATCAACCAAGTACAGAAAGGTAAGAGCCTCATGGAATGTAGTTCTACATGTAGTTTCATGTAGAATGTAAAATTGTCAATCTCACAAAATTTAGGTGATTCAGAAAACTGGTCATCCAGGTTGGTTAGTGTTGGGGAGGAACTACGCAAAAGAAGTAGGAAGCTGAGTTATGAGTGACAATAGACAATAATATATGGTAGACGACTTTTTAAAGAATACAGCATGTTGAATGTTTTCATCATAATGCCAAATATTTAAAGAGCTAGATATAATTATCTTGTGTTAGTCATTGTTTCTTTCTTTGACAAGGAAAATCAAAACTGAAAAAAAATTTAAAAAAATTCTGAGAAAATCAACTTTAGAAAGACAAATATTAATTTTGTCTAATGGTTTCAGTCTGTGGTCCCTTGGTTCTGATGTTCTGGGCAAGCAGTGACAAAGGTCACCATTATAGGGACTGTAGTAATGAAGGCTGCTTACCTCACAGTGTCTCAGAAGTAAACAAAAAGAGGAAGGTTTTGGGGAGGGGTGTCACAAAAAGCTCCATTAACTGTGAATACCAATTATCTAACATCATTCCTGTAATCTTCACCTGCTAACAGTTCAATAGCATCCCAGAAGCACCACAGACTACAATATCTGTCACCGAGACACTTATACTTGGCATTCAGAGATCTAAACTATATACCTAAATTATTGCACTATGTTTTAAGAGTTATACAGTGTAAGTCTATCAAAACTTCATGGCATAATTTTGTTTTTAATGTGTTACTTAAAACAAAAAATTATTTTGAGTTCATGCACAGAGATAACTTCAGTGTTAATAAATATATTCACAGAGAAGAGACAGAAATGATAACAGTCACATAGTAACAAGCTACCCTGTGGGAAAATGAACACAGAGCAGAAGAAATTAAAGCAAATGAGTAAAACAGCATGTGCTGCAGTGTCTTGTTATAGCCAAGCTATTTTTCATCCCCAAAATTGCTGACAAAAGTCACAGCCTGGTGTTTATTCATTAAAGAGAATATACAATTTAGAGGGCGTTTGAGGGAGAACGAGTGATAGCCCAGGTTAATAGACTATGAAATCTAGGTCAGACAAATTGATACTGTTCCATATAAGTGGTATATACTACAGTTCTAAGAAATGTAATATTATGTACGGAAATATTCAAAGGTTCTAATGTTGACATGTTGATGAGCTAGAAAGCTGCCACACAGAAACAAGTACAGATCTTCATTGAATCTCTTGAAGTCATTGAAAAGAGTCAGGTTTACAACTCTCCATAGAAAAACTCATCAAAATAGCGTTGCTTTATCAAATCCAAGGTCTGTGAACACCTGAACACATAATATTTAATAAAGAGATTAATTAAATAATTATGTAGTAAATTCAGATTATTGTGTCTCTTGAACGAAATGATCAGTTCCTGCATGTGTGGCTCTGAGTTTTGTGGAGTAAACAAATATAAAAAGAAATTCTACATTCAAGGGTCAAAGAAATATACTGATTGATATATATATATATATGAAGACATATACATTATATCTGTATATATATGTATATGTATATATACATGTATATATGTATATAATGTATATGAAGACATATACATTATATATATGAAGACATATACATTATATCTTATATAATGAATATAAGATATGCTATACTATAATAAGCTTACATTATAAAATAAAATGTGAAAAAATAAAGAAAAGTATTTAAAATGGAGCAATCTATAACTTCCAATGGCAAGGCATACCTGCTCCTTTATCTCTTGCTTAGCAAGGAATAATAAAGGTAACCCTGGCAAGAAGTGGTCCTGGTGACAAACCGTGGCTACTATATTTGTTGATGATTTGGGGTTACAAGCAAGAGACAGGCCAAAGCTAACATAATGAACAATGAGTATTTTCTTTTTTGTCTGTCAGCCATCACTATATTTTAATGCTCTCTGCCTGCATCACTCTTGCTCAGACAAGAATATGCAGAGTCTATATAAACAATAATCTACAGAACCGAGCTTAGAAAGAATGTGAGACTTAAACTCTGCCACAGGGTAGTATTATAAACACCTAAGTATGATGGAATTAGAGAAGAGAGAACAGAAATAAGTGGAGAATTTAGGGATTACTCAACAAGAAATACAAACGGCTGAAATGGGAGCCAAAGGGTATCTCAGTCACACAATCCAGAACTACAAGGCACTATAAATTTCCAAGTTTACATTTGGTGTAATTTATGTTATTTTTTATCTAAACATTAGAAAATAAAAGACTACTTTCAGCAGATTTATAGAATTCAGGATAGCTTCCTTGGGGATATTTTGTCAAGCATCTTTGGTAATACTATTTAGAAAACACTTATTTCATGGTTGTTTTGAGAATGTGAAGCACAAAAGCTTTGTGTGTGTGTGTGTGTGTGTGTGTGTGTGTGTGTGTGTGTGTGTTTTCTCTCTCTTTAAATAGCCCTCCAGGAGCTTAAAGTATTTGTGGTTTAATAGATGCGCTTTCTTCAAAAACCAATATTGTGGTATGTTTCTAAACATTTTCTGTAAGCCATGCTAATTTACAGTTTTGCTCACACTAGTTTTGCTCACAGTAGTTTTAGCAAGTCCATAGGTATAATTAGATGATCAGCATATGGATTTTTTAATTAAAATTTTCACTTTGTTGAGTGGCGCCATGGCTTCTCTGATACTCACGTGTAATTTCCACTGTTGAGAGTAAGCAGATAAGGGCAGTGTTTTCCACTGTAAACACCTGAGTTTCTATGTGTTTCAGAGGCTGTGGAGACTGTTTTTTGTTTTTGTTTTTGTTTTTTCACTGTTACCATTTTCAAACATTTAGCTTGTTGTGGTAATGTAATTCCACATGAAGTCACTTTTGCTTAATTAAACGAAGGTTTTGGTTCCTCCAAAGTAATGTAAGTTCTGGTCAGAGATATATTAGCCTTTCAGTGATGGAAAAACCATTTGCTAACTCGAATGAATACCTCTGTCAAGACTATCATGCTTCCAGTTTGATAATTTTAGATGGGATGCTTATAATAAGTGACAGAATGATATCACATACAAGCAGATTAAAATGCAAATTTTATTGATGAAAATAGTAATATGCAGAAAGGACAAAGAGCCTTCCAGCTTTCTGACAGCAACATACAGAACCAAGACACAGCACTATACACTCTCTTTAAGTGTATCTCTCAGTCTGAAACTCTAATAGACATCTGCTTACATTGTACTATGCCAAGTTCCAGTTTTAAAAATATGCATGCTTCAACAGTAAATAAGCATGGGCTTAAACACTGTCTCTAGAGAAGGCTGAGACTGAATACAGTTCAATTATAAAAGAGAGGCTGTGATAATGCAAATGTGATATATGGTGTCATAGAGAGAAGTCTGGCTTTAGCTATAGGAATCTGACTATGTAGTCCCCATTTAAATTCTGTTTTTAATGAATGTTAATGTTTCGGTGCTTAAAATAACTTTACACTTTAGTTCTTTAACAGAAAGAAAAGATAAAATGGCTTAATCATCTTATTAAGTAACTGTTAGTTATCAGCAGGATCTCAGGAGTTGAGAGAATTCCAAGGAAATATGTTGGGTCTACACATCTGTCAATCAACAAGTATTTAGCCTCACAAAGAGTTCATAAAAGTCAACCTAAGGATCTATTGTTTGAACAGAAAATTCTGTGCTTAAGATTGTTTCCCCCCTCAGCATCTCAACCTAGAGAAACTGTTATATGGCATTAAAAGGAAGAAATGTGATTTCTTGTACACATTCAAAGGAACTGGGAAACAGTGGTGGACCCAAAGATTTGCTCTGTTGCGACTTCACAATAATGCCTGTGCCTTAAGATCTGTGTCTGCCATTACAGAGCGCAGCATAGTTATAAATCAAGGCCTTCAGCGCTAGCTAGTAACTACTGGTTCACAAAGCTAGATTCTTCGGCAGTGCAGCCTGACATTGAAGGCCTGGAATTCCTGAAGTGCCACTATTTTTCAGTCCATGCTGGAAGCCAGTGAAAGAGAAGCAACAAATCTTCTGCATTCACCAACATTGTAAAAAGGCAGAAAAAACCATTTCTTCTCCCATGGACTGCTTCATATATGGACCACCATCATGTTCTATCTATGATGGGACAGAACTTCTCCCTTCAGTTAAGCCTTCTGGGAAGTGCTTACCCAAAGGCACATCTCATTGATTTTCATAGATACCATTAAGATCATATATTAGTGAAAGTACTCTAGACTAGAAGTATTTATAGAACCTCTCTCTCTCTCTTTCTCTTTCTCTCTCTCTCCACAAACACAGACACACAGGAACACCCATGCACATACACATATATACATACATAGTACATACACACATATACACAAACACATATATTAAAGTAAATTACAAGCTATGATCCAACTAATCTATGACTGGGTGTTAGCAAAAAGTTCAAGAATCAATAAGTTGCTCAGTCCACACCTATTTCATAGGTGTGCCCTCCATTTCTGAATTGTAGTTATTTCTATATGTAGTCAAACTGACATGCAGGAATAGCCAAAAGAGATGACAACCGAGATTAATCACCTTGACACATAAGGATAATCTTCTGTTTGCTGTTGGCAGGTGGTACTGCAAAACATAAATAAACTAAGTACCACCTGCAACCTGAGGGGGAGAAAGTGACAAGATAAAACCATGACAGACTGATACCGATCTATTTAGTGTTTCTGTGAAGAAGTCAAAATACTAATCATTAAAACAATCTTATTTTTAATTAGAAAAAAATAGTAGTCAAGATCACCAAGGCATGTTAGTGAGTTACAAAGCAGCCTTACTTTCTTAGCTGCATTTATAACTAAAATGTCTAGTGATGGAAAAGATTTAACACTACAGGACTTGCATGGCAATAAGAACAAAGTTTGCTACTATCAGCCAGAATTCATGGCAGAGAAAGGCTGCCAAATCACTGTTATATCACTACATCCTTTGTGACAGAAAGCTTCCTGAATATCAAGAATAAAAATTAAGTTAGAGATATTTAATAATTTAATGATTCACATATGTATTATATTTTAAACAGTAATGTGAAGATGAAGCATTCTGTCTCAGCTGATGGCATGTTCTTATGGAGCCTCACAATTATTGCGTATTTAAGTATGTAGGTTAGAGAATATCCCCAAATACAGAGCCACACCAAATCCTACACACCCTAATTCAGGTTCAGTGGCTTTGACTGCTATTTCCTCCCTGCATATCTATATGATGATTTTTTTATATTAATTTTTTTTGAATTTTATTTTTTTCTTATCAGTTACATTTTATTAACTCTGTATCCCAGCCGTGTCCCAATCCCTCATTCCCTCTCAGTCCCTCCCTCCCTCCCTCATCTCCACTGTGCCCCTTTCCAAGTACACTGATAGGGGGGACCTCCTCCCCATTCATCTGATCCTGTTTTATCAGGTATCTGCAGGACTGGCTGCAAAGCTCTCCTCTGTGGCCTAACAGGACTGCTCCTCCCTTGGGGGGTGGGGAGGCCAAAGAGCCAGTCATTGAGTTCCTGTTAGAAATAGACTTGTTCCCCTCACTATGGGAAACCAATTGGTTACTGAGCTACCACAGGCTACATCTGAGCAGAGGTTCTAGGGTATATCCATACATGGTCCTTGGTTGAATGTCAGTCTCAGAAAAGACTCTGTGCCCAGATATATTTGGTCCTTGTGGAGCTCCTATTCTTTCCCCATCAGACTAACTATATACTCACTTATATAGACCTATAAGATGTGATAAACATAATGAAATCTGTACACCTAGAAAAGATAATCAAGAGAGCAGACATGGGGTAAGATGATCAATCCTCATTTAGAAAGACAGATGGGATGTGCATTGAACATATGACAGGAGTCTACTGAGCGCATTTGAAAGACTCTAACTAGCAGTGTTTTCAAAGCAAAGACTCATGACCAAAACTTTGGCAGAGTACAGGAAATTTTTATTTTTTATGTTAATTACTGTTTATTTACTTTGTATCCCAGCTGTAGCCCCCTCCCTCATCTCCTCCCAACCCCACCCTCCATCCCTCATCTCCTGCTATGCCCCTTATATGATGATTTTTAACTCAGTACCAATATTCTTTTTCATCCATCAGATCTAATGAAAAAGATGACTAACCTAGTATATTCAAGAATTCATAGTTCCAGAGTCAATAAAAGAGCTCTGATGATATTATCAGAAGCTGTTGCTGTGATGTCAGTCATTACCAGTCACAGAGGGCAGGACAAGCACACAGGTGATATGTTCTAAATGATAAGTCTTCTATTTTTTTTTTTTTTTAGGATACACTTCCCAAAATGCTGTGGTTTTAACTTGTGATGTGAAAGCATCATATTGTTACATGTTAGGACATAAATTCTATACCATATTTTAAAGTACACTTGGAGGAAAGAAGCACCATTATGTTATTCCATAATAATTTGACATTATTTCACTAAAATTTAAAGATATAGTGACATGAATACTCAAAATATTCCACACTTGGATTAAGAAAACATGCCCAAAATATAGACTTAAAATATAAATTGTAACTGAAATATAGTTTCAGGAGAAAGTGCACCCGTAGACGCGCAAAGGTATCATTTAGACAAAAGTGACAAAAGGTCGATTTGTCAGGTCAAACGCGTGACTTCAGTGGCCACAACTATACAAAAATATAATAATGAGTTTCTCAAACACATTTTGGACCAGTATCTGAGTACTAAATTTCATATTGTTTAATATAGGGCAGAAGATACTTTTAAAACTGTTCATATAAAAATGAGGATATATTCCAAACATACAAAATGGTCTTTTATTTTCCTTGTTATTCTGCTTAACTGTTGAAATAAATCCCAAAGTTTGTCTTTTCCAAGTTCCCACAGAGACGATCTAATAAAACATTTGAATTTGCTGGTGTAAATCATAGGGAACCATGAGATTATATTCTGTACAGGATGGAAATATGGTATGTTGACCATTTTTAAGTCTTTAACATGAGTGAAATGTGAAATAATATTGATACTGACCAAAACCCAGAAACTGAACAATGGAACCCAGTGTGGAATTGGTGACCACAGTAATATGAATTTTTTTCTTAAAATTTTAGGGCATAAAAAAAATTGTCTAAATTTCTCAAGGAAAACTATTATGAAAATTAAACATAGACATACTTTCTTGTTTTTTTTATTCTGTCCTGCTCTGCTTTGTTTTTGTTGTTTAAAATGATTTTTTGTACAATATAATCTAATCATGATTTTCTTTGCTTCTTCTCATCTTAAATTCTACCTACCTCTCATGAACCCAACTCCAAGTCCTCTTATCCCTATATAGAAAATAAATAAAAAAAAACAATTCAGAATATTACAAAACAAACAAACAGAAACAAGTAAAAAGAAAAAGCATAAAACATATAAACATGCAGAGGTACACACATCCTCATACACAAAACCTGTATAAACACAAACTTGAAAAACCACAGTATCTGACCGTAACATATAAACAAATATAATAATAAATATAATTTATAACAAAAATATATGAGCAAAAAACCAATATGATTTTTTAAAGCCCAAAGAAAGCAGTGCGAGACAAATAAATATGCATAATTACTATTGATACTGAGTTCCTTTTTTTAATTTTTTGTTCATTTGCTTCTGAGATGGAACCTGCCCTTAAATATGTTCATGATATTAAAAGCTACACTGGATGCTATAATAGGACAACGCTAAGTACCAACCCAGCTACAAATCATTTGATCTAAAATGGTGGCCTGCCTTCCTACATGATACACTGTGGAAATAGTGGCACAAAAGTTGGGTATGTAACCAACCACTACTTTATTACATTTTTTTTAATTTTATTTTTTTCTTATCAGTTACATTTTATTAACTCTGTATCCCAGCCGTGTCCTGATCCCTCATTCCCTCCTAGTCCCTCCCTCCCTCCCTCATCTCCACCATGCCCCTTGCCAAGTCCACTAATAGGGGGGACCTCCTCCCCATTCATCTGATCCTGTTTTATCAGGTATCTTCAGGACTGGCTGCAAAGCTCTCCTCTGTGGCCTAACAGGACTGCTCCTCCCTTGGTGGGTGGGGAGGCCAGCTTACTCCTTAGGATGGAATGCATGCCTGAAATTGAGTAAGTGGCCAAGAGCCATAGACTAGATAGGCCATGAATCAAAGGGAAAACCAAACACTGTTGATCTGCTAAAAGAACATAGAAATCAAATTACACCTAAGAACATTCAGCGATAGGTCACTGTCTTGCTTAGTCATTATCAGAGAAGCTTCGCCTTGTAGTAAGTGGGAACTAATACTGGGTCCCACAAATACATATGGATAGAGAATGAGAAATCTTGGAACACTGGGTCCTAGATGGAAAGTCTTAATGAAATTCCTATTCTCAGGATTCAGGAACTATGCAGAAGAAAAGACAAATGATTGTAGAAAGTAGAGTGGATTGAAGACACCAAGGAAACAGACTGATGTACACAGGAATGGAGAGAGACTGTAGGAATGTCCACAGGGACTACCCAGGTCTAAATGGAGTCCCAGCAGTAACTGAGAAAGTGGACACAGGCCCCCATCCACAACTCAGAAGCTGTTTCCAGCTAACGGTCACTCACAAGAGAAAAATCAGTTTTCTTCAATGGAATCTCACTGGGTATATAAACCTACTTTGCCTAAAGTTTTAATACTTTCATGACTAGGCAAAGAAATGTCAACATAAAAATATTAATAATTCTACACCTATTTTAGATGGAAATGTTAGCAACTTTATTCTTTAGATCATAGTGGGAAAAGGACAAGATGAGGAAAACCTGATATATGTTTAGCTTAATAACAATAAAGACAGCAATCATACATGTCACTTAGGCATTATTGTTTCATTTTCAAGGATCACAGCCTAAAATTTCTGCTGAAGATCTGTGCCCTAGTGTATGGAGACAAAACAAGGTTCATATAGGCAGATAAAGAAAGCCTAAGTTCAAATCGAGACCTGAAATTTACTAATGTGACTCCTCTAAGAATGTGACTCTAAGAATATGTGACTCTCTTTTAGTATACCCAAAGCTTTAGCTTTTAAATACAAATACCTTTAGAGAATGGCAATTTATTTATTTAATGAGATGGTACAAGTTAAAAACATAATACACAGTTCTATTTGCCCAAGCTCATCACAAGTCTCATTTCTCTTGGGCTACTAGTATTAGTGAAAGATGGGTACTTTCAACAAGTACAGTAGTATATAGTATTGAAGATCTTTCTGTGAGATGAAGAAAAATCATCCATGTATAAAGCAGGGCCAATTCATTACTTGATTTAGCAATTAAATTGCAGAATACAGACAGTATTACCTGAGTCAACAGTCATTTTTAATTTTATAAGAACACTGTCTTGATCACCTCCGTATTTCATTTTACAGAAATATGTATACATATTGTTTCCATAGCTATTATGGGGAAATAAACAGAATGGAAATATATGCATGTATTTGAGATTCTTTGTTATTTGAGAATAACTGAATTTGTGGATTAAAGAAAATATACATATGCTTTCTGTAATCTTGTTCTTTCATTTTTGCTGTCCATTTTCTCTCCATTTAATTTTCTACTACTTTTTTTTATTAATTACACTTTATTCATTTTGTATCCCCCCATAAGCCCCTCCCTAGTCCCCTGCCGATCCCACCCTCCCTCCCCTTTCTGCATGCATGCCACTCCCCAAGTCCACTACTTTTAATTACATTTTGCAACACATATAATATACTGAATTGGTCTTGAAATAATCATTTGACTATTTCATTATATCTATGTAATCTGACATATTTTATTATCTGAATAATGATTTTTGCTATTCAGAGCTCCCCAATTGGGAATTAATATAATTCAAATTTATTTATAAATAAGGGTATTGTAATGTCTACATTTATGGCCTTAAACCCACAATGACTGAACAGGCTAGAATGCCATTAGAGAGTCTCTGGACCAACACATTAGTCACCCACATCAACTGGATTGACAAAGGTTAAGACTGACAGTTGCTTCTGTTTGCTGTGGGAATGGTCACTGTGAATCCTGGCATTTTATCTTATCTCAGTGGAGTGAGAATGTAGGAACTCAGAGTAGTTACCTGAAAGCTGGGCATGTTGGGCCTTGCCTTCTCACTGAATTCAGCTGCACTGTGAAAGACTGAAGATAAACACAGTAAGGAAAGAAAATAGAAAACTGACATGAGGGGAAAAACACAAACAAACAAAAAGTGTTCCCTGTGTTGTTTCTTAATTGACACAGGAAGCAAGGTGGTTGGTGTGAATGAAAAGTATTGCTTCCAACATGCACAAGGATGGCACATGACTGAAACGTAATTGCTTTGAAGCTCTTTAGTTGTCTTGCATGCAATCTTAAAAAAATAATCAAGCCTGGTCAGGAGGAAGGCAGATAGAGAGAGGATTGCCCTTCTCTAGACACATGATGCATATGTATCCTCAAGAGCAGAGGTCTCTAGTGCTAAAACGCCTTCAAAGAAAGTTTAGTCCACTCTGCAGAACTTAACTGCCATAATTATGCACCAAAGCAGAACTGCATTTTTTTTGTAAAGTACTTAAATAATTTGTCAGATAGTTTCCTTTAAATGCAGAAGCCTCGGTGACCCAAGCAGGTAACACTGAAGGAAACGAATACTTTTTTTTTAATTGATGAAGATTTGGATAGATAATTATTTTATCCATGAATCTGAGATTGAACATAAACTTCAATTTATTTTCTGAGAATTCTAAGTAGTAGAAGGTAGAATATCCCACAACTATTCCTTACCGAAAATTTATTGTAGTTGTATGTATTTCAAAATTCTGTCCCTAATTCAGAAAGATGAAAGTGTCTGCCTGGAAAATATTTAGTGTAACAGTACAGAAGAGAAGTTTATGAATGGGTAAACTATTGGTAGAGCTTGAATGTGAAGCCACTCTTCATTCACACACAATGTAGAAAGAAGTAAACCTGAGACACGTGCCAAGGTACACGTGGCAAAGACACGTGCTGGCTAGCTTTTAATGTCAGCTTGACACGGTCCAGAGTCATTTGGAAAGACAAAACTTCACCTGAGAACCTGTCCACTCAGGTTAGCCTTTGAGCAAGTCTGCGGTGTGTTTTCTTGACTGATGATTGATATGGGAGGGCCCCGCACAGGATGGGCAGTTCCTCCCCTGAGCCTGTGGTCTGGAACGCTATAAAATTTCCGGATGAGAAACCATTACGAGAAAACCATTAGCCGTACTCCTCCATAGTTTGTTCCTGACAACAACTTCCTGCTCTTTTTGAGTTCCTGCCTTGTACCTTTGAAGATACAGGGTTATATGGAAGTGTAATCTGAAATTAACCTTTTCTTCATCAGTGTGCTTTTGGGCAGTGTTTTATCACAGCAATAGAAACCTAACCAATATAGATGTGTTACATTTCTCGGTTGCATAGTACAAGTACATAACAAGGTGGTAGATACACTTGTAGAAATCCTTGCCATATCCCTGATTCTTATGATAGCCAACCTTCCCATTATTGTCACAAATATGTGAGACAATATTATGATAATAAAAAATTCATTTTGGCTCCCAGTTTTAGAAGTTCCTGCTAAGTTAAACCTGTTCTTGTCAGGCCTGAGATGAGTCAGACCATCACAGCAGAAACTGAGTGGTATGAGAATCACTTCACCCCTCTGAGACTTGAAAGGAAAGAGAAGAAGGAAGAGGTCACAGTATGTTGAGTCCCAGTACATTTTCAGGGACATTCACCTATGAACCAACTTCATTACAATAAGCCTTATCTCTCAAAGGTTCAACAAATTTTTAATATTACCACAGCTAGACACTAAGCCTTCACTGTATGGATTTTTGTGGGACACTTACATAAAACTCAAGAATAATGGAGTACAAGTGAAATTATGAGTTTGGTAAAAACAAATGAAAAGAGAGCAAATAAACTACAGAACATTTATAAGATGAAATTTTATAAATCATAAAATAATAAATTGATGTACATATAATATGTACTTACTTTAATGTGTGTGTGTATTTTGTGGATGTAATATACAGTGTTAACCAACATGTATTCAGACTACATCAACAACTCACCAACTCAGTGATTTTTACAAGTACAATAGTGTAGTATTGAAGATCTTTCTGTGAGGTGAAGAAAAATTATCCATAAATAAAGCAGGGCCAATTCACTTTTTAAAGCCAGAAGCTGTTGAGTCCTGAAAAATAATAAATGAAGATAATGTGTATGGTGAGACTTTTAAAGTCGTCTGCGTTTTTTTAAAGGTGCAGTTTAAATCTGATGAAATATTATACTCCTAATTTTACAATGTCTATTTTATTTATTTTTAATATACTTATTTTTATCAAGCTTTGTTCCATGTCTTTTTGATTTCTCAAAGAATCCACACTATTTTGGGATATGTAAGAGATTTAGGGATTGAATATCTACATTATTTTGTAAACAAATATATCATTTTATAAGAAATGTTCTATATGTAATTCACTTGCTTGAACAACTTATTAACAGAGAATATGTAGTGTATTAAGCAAAGATGAAAATGATATTCAATTTATACCTCTTCTAGAAAACATGTACAATGAATTTTAAATGACTGCGCCGAAAGCATTTTCAAACTTCTAAATTATTTAGTATAATATTGTTTTAATATAATGACCATTATTATGATGCCCATTGCAGAATGCTGCTGTTAAAAAGACATAAAGAAAATCATTTGTGTTTTAGATTAAACATTCAACTGAGTGGATACTTAATTAAAACAACCATGATAGAATGCACGGAGATTTCTCCTTGTGACTTAATGTTTACTTTTCATTTCATTCCTGTGATTATGGACTTTTAAGTATTTAATATTGAAGCAATTGCAAAGTTTGAATTGGTCCTAGTCTAAATGTATATAAGTGATATTAGCTTGCAAACATTAAGTGTAGTGTAAAAAAGTATTCAAATTCTAAAACCCGTATCAATTTATACTTGCCTATTCTTTATTTCATTTTTTTTCATCATAACTTGGAGAATTCTAATAACATGGTATATACCTAATTTCTGTCAAAGATTTATTTTTAATCATATAGAGTTATTAATCATACAGAATTATTAATTGTACAGAGCTGTGGATGGTAACATACACCATTTACTTCAGGTGCTAGAGAAGCTAAAGACAGAGGACTCTGTGTTATTATGGACAACATAGACCCAATCAACTCAAAAATGTGTAGAATAAAATATCTACAGACTAATTAAAGAGCTTTAAATATGGATTTGTGAACAGAATAGTAGTGGGTTTTTTTGTGAAATTTAAGGGATATTCTACCATTTACAATGCTTAACATTGAAGTTTGAAGACCTTGGACAAATTAAAGTATTTAATAAGCAAAGACAATTGAAGAATTGAAACAGAGAAAGAAAATTGGAACTGAAAGACCCTCAGCTTTTGGGGTGTGGGCATTTGGCTATGCAATAGAGAGGGTAGAATACAGAATCAAGATACAAATCTCTGAACAGGAACCAAGCAAAGGAAAACAAACAAACAAACAAACAAAAAACCAAACAAACAAAAACAAAGAATGATCTCAGCAAAGGAAATGGCAGAGAGGATTTCATCAAAAGAGCCTTGGTAGAACTTTTAAGAAGGTGTAATACACAACAATGGCAAATGAATACAGAGAAAAAAATGCCTGTGAAAATATTTTTCCTCAAACCCTATTTCTGCTCTGTGTTCTCTTATTAAATAATACTTATGAAGCTCTTGGCACAGCAAAATGTACCTAGTTATACCATGGAGATATTTGCCAACACTTACATTATCTTAGGTAGATATCAGATATGTTTGATACTAAGCAGTCATTAGAAGTAAGATTCCAGCTGTTGGAATTCTAAAATTAGAAGCATAAAACTATATAATATACAAAGGAGAATTTTATATACAGGATAAAATATCTCATTAGCAAGCCATACATTTTAGATGTATAAAGAGAATTAATATGGTTAATATTTAGATGACAGAAAATTGAGTGATTATTTATAATATTAAAATTTTAGGTTGAATTAGTAAAAAGGTAATTTATGGTGGAGACACAGGACATGAATGCAGTTGTAAAATATTAAAAAATATTAAATATATATGTATGTATATAGGAGCTAGGTCCAGCACATGCATGCTCTTTGGTTGGTGATTCAGTCTCTGTGTGCCCTCATGGGCCTTTTTGTGTTGTCCTTGGTCACTCTGGCTCCCACAATCCTTCCTCTCATTCTTCCACAAAACTCCCCAAACTCAGGAGCCTTACATCTGTTTCCGTCAACTTCTGGATGAAGCCTTTCAGAAAACAGTTGTGGTAGGCTTCTGTCTGCAAGTATAGCAGAGTATTTTTAATTAGCGTTAGGGCTTGGCTCTCTCCATGGGTTGGGTCTCAAGTTGAGCTAATCTTTGGTTTGCCATTCTCTCAATCTGTCCTCCAGCTTTATTTCTAAACTTCTTGTAGAAAAGACAAATTTTGAGTTGAAGGCATTCTGAACAGGTTGCTGTTCTCTTCCTTCCTTTGAAAGTCTCCCCTGGCTACTTCCTGCTTCACATCTCCCTCTGCTGGGAGTCTCGCTAGCATTATCCCCATAGACTCCCAAGCCTACCCTGTTTCAGAGATGCTCCCACACACCCAATTCCATCCTTTTCCAGGTCCTAAATCCCAACCCTCTCTTCCCATTCCCAATCTTCCCATATCTAATCCCCACCCCTCCTCACCTCCTCATCCCCACTCCCACCCATCTACTTAAGATGTCTATTTAATTTCCACTTCTAAGTAAGATTCAAACATTCTCTCTTGGACCCTCCTTATTTCCCTCCATCTACTTAAGATGTCTATTTAATTTCCACTTCTAAGTAAGATTCAA
>NW_026596244.1:6033488-6125949 GCF_907164565.1 Psammomys obesus | reverse complement strand
ATCTACTTAAGATGTCTATTTAATTTCCACTTCTAAGTAAGATTCAAGCATTCTCTCTTGGACCCTCCTTATTCCTTAACTTCTTTGGGTCTGTAGATTATAACATAGTTGTCCTGTATTTTATGGCTATTATCCACTTAAAAGTGAGAATATAACACGTATGTCTTTCTGGGAATGGGTTACCTCACTTGTGGTGATATTCTCTAGTTCTACCCATTTGCCTGAAAATTGTGTGATGTCTTTGTTTTTAATAGCTGAGTAGTATTCCATTGTGAAAACATACCACCATTTTAAAAATCCATGCTTCAGTTAAGGGGTGTCTAGGTTGTTTCCATTTCCTGGATGTTACAGAGAATGCTGCTATAGACATAGGTGAGCAAGAGTCCATGTGGTATGGTGGAACACCTTTTGAGTAAATGCTTAAGAGTGTTATCACTGGATCATGAGGTTAGACTACTTCTAATTTTCTGAGAAATGGCCAGATTGCTTTCCAAAGTGTTTGCACAAATTTGCCCTCCCATCAGCAGTGAGGGAGTCTTTCCTTTGCTCTATATTCTACCTACCTTGAGCCATACCATGAGTTTCTGTTCTTAAGCACTCTAATGGGTGTAAGATGGGAATTAAGAATCATTTTCATTTGAATTTCCCTGATGACTAAGGGCACTGAACATTTCTCTTCATGCTCCTTGGCCATTAGAAATCCCTCTGTTGAGAATTTTCTCTTTAGCTCTGTACCTCATTTTTTAATTGGATTATTTGGTTTGTTGGGATTCAGTTTCTTGAGTTCTTATATATTTTGGATAGTAGCCCTCTGTCAGATGCCCAAAGGTACTTTCCCATTCTATGGGCTTTCCTTTTGTCCTATTCACAGTGCCTTTTGCTAGCAGAAGCTTTTCAGTTTCATGAGGACCCATTTATTAATTTTTGATTTTAATGCCTGTTGGTATTCTGTTTAGGAAGTTGTCTCCTGTGCCACTGAGATCAATGTTCTTACCCACTTTCTCTCCTATTAGATTCAGTGTATCCTGTTTTTCTTTTTTTTAATTTTATTTTTTTAATATTAGTTACAGTTTGTTAACTTTGTATCCCTGCTGTATCCTGCTCCCTCTCTCCCTCCCAATCTTACCCTCCCACCCTCATCTCCTTCCTGCCCCTTTCCAAGTCCACTGATAGGGGAGAACCTCCTCCCCTTCCATCTGATAATGGTTTATCAGGTGTCTTCATGACTGGCTGCAATGTTCTCCTCTGTGGCCTAGCAGAGCTTCTTCTCCCTAGGGGTGGGGACAGAGGAAGCCAAAGAGCCCCCATTGAGTTCATGTCAGAAACATTCCCTGTTCCCCTCACTAGGGTACCTACTTGGATACTGAGCTACCAAGAGCTACATCTGAGCAGAGGCTCTAGGTTGCATCCATACATGGTCCTTGTTTGGAGAAACAGCCTCATAAAGTACTCCTGTGTCCAGATATATTTGGTCCTTGTGGGACTCCTGTCCTCCCCAGGTCATATAACCACCCCCCCCCTTTTTTGATTCCCTGCACTCTGCCACAGTTTGCTTATGAGTCTTAGTATCTGCTTTGATACACTGCTAGGTAGAGTCTTTCAGAGGCTCTCTGTGGTAGGCTCCTGTCCTGTTATTTGTTTGCTCCTACATCCAATGTCCATCCCATTTGTCTTTCTAAGTGAGGATTGATCATCTTACCCTGAGTCCTCTTTCTTGTTTATCTTCTTTAGGTGGATAGATTTCAGTATATTTATCCTATCTTATAGGTCTATATAAGTGAGTATATACCATGTGTATCTTTCTGATTTTGGGATACCTTGCTCAGGATGATCATTTCTAGGTCCCACCATTTGCCTGCAAATTTCATGATTTCCTCGTTTTTAATTGCTGAGTAGTATTCCATTGTGTAAAAGTACCACAATTTCTGTATCCATTTCACAACTGAGGGACATCTGGGTTGTTTCCAGCTTCTGGCTATTATGAATAAAACTGCTACAAACATGGTTGAACAAATGTCCTTGTTGTGTACTTGAGCCTCTTTTGGGTATATGCCCAGGAGAAGTATAGCTGGATCTTGAGGAAGCACTATTCCTAATTGTCTGAGAAAGCACCAGATTGATTTCCAAAGTAGTTGTACAAGTTTGCATTCCCACCAGCAATGGAGGAGGGTTCCCCTTTCTCCACAACCTCTCCAGCATATGTTGTCACTTGAGTGTTTGATCTTAGCCATTCTGGCGGGTGTCAGGTGAAATCTCCGGGTCCTTTCGATTTGCGTCTCTCTGATGGCTAAGGATGTTGAGCATTTCTTTAAGTGTTTTTCTGCCATTCTGTATTCCTCTACTGAGAATTTTCTGTTTAGCTCTGTATCCTATTTTTTTTAATCGGATTGCTTGAGTTGCTGCTTTTTAACTTCTTTAGCTCTTTATATATTCTGGATATCAGCCCTCTGTCAGATATAGGGTTGGTGAAGATCCTTTCTCACTCTATAGGCTGCCGTTTTGTTTTGATGACTATACTTTTTGCTTTACAGAAGCTTTTCAGCTTCATGATGTCCCATTGAGTGATTGTTGCTCTTAGAGCCTGCGCTGTTTGTGTTCTGTTCAGGAAGTTGTCTCCTGTGCCAATGAGTTCCAATGTCTTACCTACTTTTTCTTCTAACAGATTTAGTGTATCTGGTTTGATGTTGAGATCTTTCATCCACTCGGACTTTAGTTTTGTGCAGGGTGATAAGTATAGATCTATATGTATCCTGTTTTATAATGAGGTCTTTGATTCATGTGGACTTGGGTTTTATGCAAGGTAGTTGATATGAATGTATTTGCATTCTTCTAGTCAGATATCCAGTTAAACAAACACCATTTGTTGAAGATGTTTTCTTATTTCCACTGTATGATTTTCGCTTCTTTGTGAAAAAATTAATTGTCTGTAGGTGTGTGGGTTTATTTCTGGCTCTTTAATTCGATTCCATTGATCTACCTTTCTGTTTCTTTTTTGGGGGGAGCCAATATTTTAGCTATATTTTACATTTATTTTAAATTCTGATATAGTCTACAAATCATTTACCCTGAATTTTCTTTCCTTTTTTGAATTATTTTATTTTATTTTATTTTTTATTAATTACACTTTATTCACTTTGTATCCCCCCATAAGCCACTACTTCCACCCTTCCCCATCCTACCCTCCCTCCCCCTTCTTCACGCATGCCCCTCCCCAAGTCCACTGATAGGGGAGGTCCTCCTCTCTTTCCTTCTGATCTTAGTCTATGAGATCTCATCAGGAGTGACTCCACTGTCATCCTCTGTGGCCTGATAATGGCTGCTCCCCCCCTCAATGGGAGGTGATTAAATAGCAGGGCAATCAGATTATGTCAGAGGCATTCCCTCTTCCCATTACTAACCCACTTGGACTCTAAACTGCCATGGGCTACATCTGTGCAGGGGTTCTAGGTTATTTCCATGTATGGTACTTGGTTGGAGTATGAGTCTCTGGGAAGACTCTGGTGTTCAAATTTTCCGGTTCTGTTGCTCTCATTGTGGAGTTCCTGTCCTCTCCAGATCTTACTATTTCCCACTTCTTACATAAGATTCCATGCACACTGCCCAACAGTTGGCCATAAGTCTCAGCCTCTGCTTTGATAGTTTACAGGGCAATGGTGGGACCTGGAAAGGATCATCCTGAATGAGCTGTCCCAGAAGCAGAAAGACACACACGGTATGTACTCACTCATATAGACATGTAATATAGGATAAACTTACTAAAATCTGTACATCTAAAGAAACTAATCACGAGAGAGGACCCTGAATCACGAGAGAGGACCCTCAATCCCTATCCCGAAAGGCAACGAGGAAGGACATCAGGAGAAGAAAAAAACAGGAAACAAGCTAGGAACCTCCCACAGAGGGCCTCTGAAAAGCTCTGCCCTGCAGACTACCTGTCTGTTTTTATGCCAATACGATGTGGATTTTATTACTGTTGCTCTGTAGTATAACGTAAAATTAGGAATGGTACCTCCATAGTTACTTTATTTTGCAGGGTAATTTTAGCTATCCTGGGTGTTTCTTTACTTTTCCATATGAAGTTGAAAATTGTTCTTCCAGGTTTGAAGAGAAGTGTATTAGAATATTGATGAGAATCGCACTGAATATGTAGGTGAATATATAACATGACAATTTTTTACTATTTTAACCCTATAAATTCAGGAACATGAGAGATCTTTTCATCTTCTGATAATTTCTTTCTTCGGAGACTTGAAGTTTTTGTCATACATACTCAAGGTCTTTCACTTACTCAGTTAGCTTTACACCAAGATTTTTTTTTTATATTATTGAAGCTTTTATGAAGGGTATTGTTTCTCTAATTTATTATTCAGCCTGTTTATCCCTCGTATAAAGGAAGGCTAATAATTTTTTGAATTAATTTTGTGTCCAGCTACTTTGCTGAAGATGTTTATCAGTTATATGAATTTTTTGATAGAATTTAGGGAGTCTCTTTTGTATCCTCTCATATCAAATGCAAATAAAGATACTTTGACTTCTTCCTTTTCAGTTTGAATCCATTTGGTCTCCTTTTGTTTTCTTATTGTTCTAGCTAGATCTTCAAGTCCTGTGTTGAATAGCTATGAAAAGAACAGGCAGCCTGTCTTGTCTCTGATTTTAGTGCAATTGTTTTACCTTTCTCTCCATTTAATTTAAATTTACTTCTGTATATTGCTTTTATTGTATTTACGTATGAACTTTTTATCCCTATCTCTTCAAGACTTTTAACGTGAAATGATGCTGCATTTTGTCAAAGGCATTTTCAGCATCTAATGAGATGATTATGTTGAGTTTTTCTTTCAGGTTTGTTTACATGGCGGATTAAGTTGATCGCTTTTCATATATTGAACAATCCCTGCACCCTGAAACAAAACCTACTTGATTTGGTGCATGTTATTTTTGATGGATTCTTGGATTTGCTTTGTGAGTATTGTATTGAGTATTTTTGCATCAGTGTTCAAAAGGAAAATTGGTCTGTAATTCTCTGTTGAGTCTTTGTGTGCTTTAGGTATCAAGATGACTGTGGCCTCATAGAATGAGTTTGGTAATGTTCCTTCATTTCTATTTTGTGGAATAGTTTGATGATTATTGTTGTTAGCTCTTCTTTGAAAGAAGAACTGAAATGATAGCAACAAAATATCATGAATCAATAAACACTACTCAGTTATAACTCTCAAAATTAATGGCCTCAATTCCTAAATAAAAAGATACGGATCTAATGATAGTAGTTAGGACTAAAAAACAGGATCTATCTTCCTGCTATATCCAAGAAATTTATCTTACCATCAAAAGTAGCCATCACTGTAGGGTGAGAAAAAAATGTATTCCAATCAAAGGTCATTTTAGTATCTGACAAATAGACTTCAGACCAAACCAAATTAGAATATACAAAAAGGACTCATAGTCATCAAAGGAAAAACCCATTAAAGGGATGATGTAATTCTATATTCATTTACTAAACAATGGGACATCCAAATTCATAATAGAAACACTCTTATAGCTATAATCATATTGACCCCCATACAGTAATTGTGGATGCCTTATATGCTCAACTCTTGCCAAGTTATCCAGACAAAATTTGAACAGAGAAATGCTGAATTAAATGACACAATGAATTAAATGGACGTAGCAGATATTTACAGAATATTTTATTCAAACACATACAATATACCTTTTTATTAATTCATCATGGAACTTTCTCTAAAATTGACCACATACGTGGATAGAAAACAAAGCCACAACAGACACAGGAAAACTGAAATAATACCCTATATTTACATGACCAGCATATATTAAAGCTGATATAACAATAACAAGAAGTATACAAATTTGTGGAAACTAACAACACACTACTGAATGAGAAAGGGATTCCTGACAAAAATTGACAAAGAAATTCAAAACTTTATAGAACTGAGAGACAATAAAAATACAGCATGCTCTACTGTGGCCTGGTAAGGCTGCTCCCCCCCCAGGGGGAAGTGATCAAAGAGCAGGCCAATCAGATTATGTCAGAGGCAGTCCCTCTTCCCATTACTATGTAACCCACTTGGACACTGAACTGCCATGGGCTACACCTGTGCAGGGGTTCCAGG
This sequence comes from Psammomys obesus, assembly GCF_907164565.1. Lineage (NCBI taxonomy): Eukaryota > Metazoa > Chordata > Mammalia > Rodentia > Muridae > Psammomys > Psammomys obesus. The sequence continues at coordinate 6,119,821 of NW_026596244.1, read as the reverse complement.
TCATCTCCACAAATAGTCCTTGGTTGGAGTATGAGTCTCTGGGAAGTTCCCTGTGTTCAAATTATCTTGTTCTGTTGCTCTCCTTGTGGAGTTCCCGTTCCCTCCAGCTCTTACTATTTCCCACTTCTTACATAAAATTCCATTCACTCTGCCCATCAGTTGGCCATCAGGCTCAGCATCTGCTTTGACAGTCTATACTGCAGAAGCTTTCAGAGGCCCTCTGTGGCAGGTTTCAAGGTGGTTTCCTGTTTTCTTCTGGCTTTCAGAGGCCCTCTGTAGCGGGTTCCGAGGTTGTTTCCTATTTTCGTTTTCTTCTGATGTCCATCCTCTTTGCCTTTCAGGATGGGGATTGAACATTTTAGTTAGGGTCCTCTCTTTTGCTTAGTTTGTTTAGATGTACAGCTTTTAGTGGGTTTATTCTATATTGTATGTTTATATGAGTGAGTATATACCGTGAGTGTCTTTTTGCTTCTGGGTCAATTCACTCAGGATGATCCTTTCCAGGTCCCACCATTTACCTGCAAATTTCATGATTTCCTTATTTTTCATTGCTGAGTAATACTCCATTGTATAGATGTACCACAGTTTCTGCATCCATTCTTCAGTTGAGGGGCATCTGGGTTGTTTCCAGCTTCTGGCTATTACAAATAAAGCTGCTACAAACATGGTTGAACAAATGTCCTTGTTGTGTACTTGCGCCTCTTTTGGGTATATGCCTAGGAGTGGTATGGCTGGATCTTGACAATGCAGCCACTTTTGATGAGAACTGATAGACTAAGATCAGAAAGGAGAGGAGAACCTCCCCTATCAGTGGACTTGGGGAGTGGCATGCATGCAGAAAGGGGAGGGAGGGTGGGATCGGCAGGGGAGGAGGGAGGGGCTTATGGGGGGATACAAAATGAATAAAGTGTAATTAATAAAAAATAAATAAAAGATTATAAAAAAAATACAGCATGCTCAAATGAATGCAGTCAAATAGAGGTGATTCTAAAAGAAAAGAAACCAATAAATAAAATAGAAATAAAAATAATAATACAAAGTATCAATGAAACATGACTTCATTCTTTAAGAAAAGCAGTAAAATTAATAATTCTTAAGCAAAATTAACAGAAGGACAGAGAGAAAATATACAAATTATAAAATTAGAGACAAAATGACAGACAATTTACAATAGACACTTTGGAAATCCAGAAAATCATGAATAAATACTTTAAAATCTATAACTGACAAAACTGAAAAATCTTAAAGAAATGGAAATTTTTCTCAGTAGATACCACTTACCAAAGTTAAATCAATATCAAGTAATCAATTTACACAGACCTATAACTAGAAACCTTAGTGGGTTAGAAGTAGTCATTAATAGTTTCCCAATTCTGACCATAGTGTCCTTTGCTTTACAGAAGCCTTTCAGTTTCATGTGGTCCCATTTATTGATTGTTGATCTTAGAGCCTGTGCTGTTGGTGTTCAGTTCAGGAAGTTGTCTCCTGTGCCAATGAGTTCAAGGCTTTTCCCCACTTTTTTTTTCTTTCTAAGAGTTGTAGTGTGTCTGGTTTTATGTTGAGATCTTTGATCCACTTGGACTTTAGTTTAGTGCAGGGAGATGAATATGGATCTACTTACATTTTTTCTACATGTAGACAACCAGTTAGACAAGCACCTAAGATGCTTGAAGAAGCTATCTTTTTTCCATAGTGGGTTTTGGCTTCTTTTTCAAACATCAAATATCCATAAGTGGGTGTTTCATCTTTTATACTCACTTAAAAGTGGATATTTGCCATATAACATAGGATAAACACTCTAAAATATATAGTCCCAAAGAAGCTAAACAACAAGGAGGACTCTTGGGAAGGTGTTTAATCCCCACTCAAAAGGGCAAACAGGATAGGCATCAGAAGTAGAGTATGACAGGGAACACAACAAGAGCCTTCCACAGAGGGCTTCTGTAAGACTCTACCCAACAGTATAGTGAAGCAGATGACGAGACTCATAAACAAACATTGGTCAGAGTGTGGGGAATATTTTGGAAGAAGGGGGAGATAGAAAGACCTGGAGGGAACAGGAGCACCACAAGAAGACCAATAGAGCAAAAAAATCTGGGACCAGAGTTTCTGCAGTTACTGATGAGTAAACCAAGAACCATGCATGGAGAAGACCTAGACCCCCCTGCTCAGATGTTGCTCATGCGCAGCTCAGTGTCCATTTGTGTTCCCTGGCAATGGGATCAGGGTCAGTCACTGGCATGAACTCGATTGCATCCTGGCAAGGTGGACTTACTAGGCCACAGAGGAAAAGGATCCAGGCAGTCCTGATGAGACCTGATAGGCTAGGTTCAGATAGTAATGGAGGAGGGCCTCCTCTACTAGGGGATGGACATAGTGGGAGGAAAGGGAAGGTGGGTGGGAATGGGAGGAGATGAAAGAGGACATCACAGCCAGGAAACAAAGTGAATAAATTATAAATAATAATTAATAATAATAATAATAATGAAAAAATAGTTTCCCACTACAAACAAAAGTTCCTTGCCAGATGGATTCAGTGCAGAATTCTATGAGACCTTTAGATGCCCTGACTCTGTCAGAAGAGAAATTAGGTAACAGTCTTGAATGCATTGGCACAGGAAAAGACTTTCTGAACAAAACACTGATAGCAAAGAAATGAAGAACAAAAATTAAGACCTCATTAAAATGAAAAGCTTCTGAATGTCAGAGGACGCCAAAGTATCAGGGCATAGAACAGGAAAAGATCATTACCATACACATACCTGACTTCATGATGCGTTAATGCTATAAAGGTACCAAAGGTGTGGGGGTAATGAAACACTATGTGGTTGGATTTTAAGACACACTCCATGACTATCCCTGAGATGCTTAGATGTTCAAGAACCTAAGAGAAGTTAGGCCATGGGCATATGGAGAAGCAAATGCTGTCATTCTGCTAAAGGAAGATACAATAAAGTGACTTCTAAGAACATTCAGCTATATTCATAGGTCAGTGTCTAGCTCAGCTGTCATCAGAGAAGCTTCCTTTTGAATTAGAGGGAAACTAATGCAGGAAGTCACAACTGGAAAATGTGCAGACAATTAGAGACCTTGAAACACTCAACTCTGAATGGGATGTCTTCATGAAACCCTTCTCCTCAGGGTTCAGCAAAATATGAGGAAGAGGAGGCATAAGGATTCTAGGATGCAGAGGGGATGTGTAATACAAAAAAACAAAAACAAAAACAAAACATGTCTTAAACACAACAGGAGTGATACACAGAGGAACTTAGAGAAACTGTGAAAACATGTACAAGGACTGAACAGGAACAGGCTAGAAGGGTTTCAGTACTAAGGGTGAAGTAGACAAGAGAGCCTATCCTTAACCAAGAAAATATCTCCAATTGATAACAAAGGAAATATTTGTTTTCTTCAAGGAAGTCACAGTACGTATGCAAATCAAATTAAAGGCCAAGCTCCATGCCTAGGAGTAAATGGGCCAATAAGACAGAGACAATGATATTTTTGGATATATATATATTTTTTTTTTCTCCATATTTCTTTATTTGGATATTTTTTAAACCTGACTGCTTTTTTGTTTTTAAATTTAGTTTTCTAATTTTGTGTTTTTATGGTGTGTGTATGCATGTGCCTATGAGTGTGTATGTGACTTTGTTTGTTTGTTTGTTGTGTGTTTTCTGAAGATATTTAGGAGACAGGTATAGAGCTAGTAGTAATGGAAATGGAAAATATCTGGGAGGAGATGATGTAGAGAAAACAGTACTTAAAATGTATTATATGAAAAAATATTTTCAGTAAAAAATGAAACATAGTGCCATTTCTATGAAAGTGCTAGAGACCAGGTTGGAGAATGAAATATTTTTTGCATACCCACTCACAGCTTGGTATAGAAGTGGCATAGTGCAGCTTAAGTAAATCTGTAATTAATTGGAAAATTATCAATTAAAGGTATGGACACTTCATGGAAGGCTGAAATGAGATCACTGCATGAGTCCATCATTGTATGAGTATACTGCAGAGCTTCCATATTTAAAAGCCTTCAAAAATTTCTGTGTTCCTCCAGTAGATCATTTTATAGTTAAAAATAGACATCAACTTGGGTGCAGCTCTGAACATGAAATGGAAACTCTTTCTGAAACAGCTGCAGCTGGCTAGCAAGGGAAGAGGCAGGGACGCTGTAACAGATGCCCTGCCTCTCCCTCAGTGACAGAGCATATTGGCGATTTCAAGTAGGGCTGGCATCGCAGAGAAAGCAATTAGGTTCTTCCTGAGTGATGGTAGTGGAGAAAACAAAGTAATTAGGTCAGATTAGAGCAAAGAAAGATAAATATCTTGCCCAAACAAAGGTCGAAGTTACATGACCACAATTATTTTGGCAGAAGGCAAAGCGGTGCATATGGCATGGGCTGCTCTGTTTTAATATCCTAGCGACTTGTTTCTTCTATGATAGTTATTGGAAGCATTTAACATAGGGTGTCATTATCAACTACATATCACAGGAGTATTTTGATGAACATATTTGCTATTTTCTTCTTCAATTTTGGAGTATTTCATACATGGATAAAGTTCAAATCTACACCAATGGCCACTTCTATTTCTCCCCTATCTGCCCCATTCATTATTTCTATCCATTTTTTAAGCCAATGGAATACAATTATTGTTGCCTATATATAAATGGATGTGGAAAACTCTACTGGAGCATGTCTCTCAGGAACAGCATCTCTGAAGAAAACTGATTCTCCCTCGTCCATCAGCCATAATTTGTCAATAGTACTTCAGCTACAGCGGAGTTTTACGAGCCTTTACCCAGGAAATGCTGGATTTTGGCTGGCACATGTTCTTCATATTTTGTGCTTGTAGTCTATGAGTTCAGGCATGCAGTGGTATTATGTCTAGAAAATACGGTATCTCTGTAGGCATCAACTGCCTATGGATCTTACAAACTTTCTGCCTCTTCTTCCTCAATGATTTATGGTAATTAGTACTTAAGAATACGATATAGATATTCCATTTAGATCAATATCCAAGTGGGTACCCTAGTAAGGGGAACAGGGACTATTTCTGACATGAGCTCAATGGCTGGCTCTTTGACCTTCCTCCTCCCCCAAGGGAGGAGCAGCCCGCTAGGCCACAGAGGAGGACTTTGCAGTCAGTCCTGAAGATACCTGATAAACCAGGATCAGATGAAAAGGGAGGAGGATCTCCCCTATCAGTGTACTTGGAAAGGGGCAAAGAGAAGATGAGGGAAGGAGGGTGGCACTGGGAGGGAATAAGGGGATACAGCTGGGATCCAAAGTTAATAAACTGTTACTATATTAAAAAAATAAAAAATAAAAAGTCTATATAAATAAAAAAATAGATCTGAGTTCTAAATGAAGAGTTCTATTATTCTCTTCAGATTTACTAAATGTGGAACTCTGTATTAATCATCATTTATTGTTAAAAGAAGCTTCTTTAATGAGGCTTAAGAGATGTACTAACCAGTGTTCCAAGATGGCGGTGAACAGAGCACACCCTTTGGAGAGACAAAGGACATGAATCTCCAAAATTGGTGAGTGGAGAGACAATCGAAACTCGAATTTGGACTTTGGGGCTTTCTAAATGAGAGGGGATACTGCAGAAGCATGGGGTGCTTGTAGATTTAGATTGGGAGCGGACTTCTCTGGGAACGAAGTGGGGCCCTTCCCTTGTCCGGACCTCCTGCATGGGCAAACCTGCACATAGCACCAGGTAGCTGAGCGCAAAGCTCACAGCCTGGGGACTAAGACATCAGAGACAGTGCTCCAGGCCCCTTAGCACAGTGGACAGCTGAAACCACCTGCTGAACAACACCCCTCTGACACACTTCTGAGGAGCACATAACCTGGCCAGCCTAGGGCCCTCTTGCCGAGCTCCGAACCCAGGGAGCATCCCCTCCTCCCCACCCCTCCAGACGCGATCCAGCCACAAGAAGTACAATGGAACTCACATCCCTCCAGAAATCTGGCCCAGCCAGAGCATACCCACCACCTGAAATCCCGCCCCACGGTAGGGTGCACACCTCTGGAAACCCCGCCACACCGGAAAGCACCCACTGCCAGTGCCATAGTGCAGGCCGAACCACAGAATGCCAACCACAGAGACTCAGCTCCACAATACAATCCTTCCTGGATCCCAAATCTTCAAAGCTCACTGCCTGGGGCCCAAGACACCAGAGGCAGAGCTTCAGGCCCCTCAGCCAAGGCAGGTCTTCTCCAGGTCTTTCTATCTCCCCCTTCTTTCATAAATTCCCTGCACTCTGCCCAAAGTTTGGCTATGAGTCTCAGCATCTGCTTTGATATCCTGCAAGATAGAGTTTTGGTACAGGAGAGAACTGCGTGAAAAGAACACCAACAGCACAGGCTCTAAGAGCAACAATCAATAAATGCAACCTCATGAAACTGAAAAGTTTCTGTAAAGCAAAGGACATTGTCATCAGAACAAATTGACAGCCTTCAGATTGGGAAAGGAGCTTCAACAACCTATATCTGAGATGGGTAATATCCAGAATATATAAAGAACTCAAGAAATTAAACACCAACAAACCAAGTAATCCAATTTAAAAAAAATGGTGTGTAGAGCTACACAGAGAATTCCCAAATACAAGAATACAGAATGGCATAGAAACAGTCAAAGAAATGCTCAACCTCCTTAGTCATCAGGGAGATGCAAATCAAAACAACATTGAGGTTTCACCTAACACCCATCAGAATGACTAAGATCAAAGACTCAAATGACAACACAAGCTGGAGAGGATGTGGAGAAAGAGGAACTCTCTTCCATTGCTGGTGGGAATGTAAATTTGTAGAACCAGAACCACTATGGAAATCAATCTGGCGTTTTCTCAGACAATTAGGAATAGTGATACCTCAAGATTCAGCTGTACCACTCCTAGGCATATGTCCAAAAGAGGCTCAAGTATACAACAGGGACATTTGCTCAACCTTGTCAGTAGCAGCTTTATTTGTAATAGCTAGAATCTTGAAACAACCCAAATGTCCCTCAACTGAGGAATGGATACAAAAATTGTGGTACATTTACACAATGGAATACTACTCAGCAATTAAAAACAAGGAAATCATGAGATTTTGAACTTTGTATTGTGAAAAGCACAGCAGAATTTGGAAGATAATTCAGGAATATGAAATCTGATTTTGTAAAGATATTCATATCTAGTTGGAAACTGTTGGGTTGCATTGCTGAGTATTACTTGAATTGTTGAGTATTGCCCTGAATATTATTTGCTGGTAGCTATCAAAGAAGGGGCAATAACTTTAGAATTCTGTCACTGCATAATGACATCAGGACCTACAACTGGAAGGATGACCCCACCATTTATTTTTTCCTTTGTGTTATTAAAGAAAACAAAATTAAAATGGCAACGATCAGATATTTCTAAAACTAGAAAATGGAGGCATTAAAGAAATATAGTAACTTCTATGAAGTGAATATAATTAGGATGTTGACATGATCAGCTTTCTGTAGTTTCATCAGGAGACAGGGGAAGAAAAACTAAATAGATAATTTGCTACATTTGATAACCTTTAGTTTTTAGATAATTGTTTCAGTATGTAAATAATAATTATGGTAAATGACTGGACTATGGAAATAGCTTAGCAACAGAGCATTTGTTTGTGATAAGCAAGGAACTTGTCTTGGTACATAGCACTGCAAACATTAAAAGCAAAAAGAAGAGAGAGATAATAATATACATTTAAAGAATAATTTAAGGTTCAGATTTTATGAAAGCTAGAAATGACATATAAAATTCATCATCTAACAAAGACAAAATAATTCAAAAGTAGGATTATCTTTTTATTTCAGTAGTTTCCATGGAATTTCAATATTTGTATATATTATTTCATGAATACAAATGTCTTCATGATGTTGAAAAATAAAGATTTCAAGCAAGCAAATTTCATTTAAATTCATTGATAAACTTATGATAAATTTTTTATATAAGAGCTTCATTTTGTAACTGTTACCTTTTCAATCTGACTAAAATCATACTACTCTTGAATTTTATGTGTTCTTAGGAAAATTGTGTCTTTTTTTAGCATCTCATGACTCATTTACCACAAAAAGTATTGAAAGTATTATAATAAAAGTATTATTTATTCTGATATAAAGATACAATATTGCAATTTAATAGAAATCAAAATTATTCATTAAACTAATATAAAACTTTCATTGTGCAATTGTATAGCTAGTATTCACATAACATGAGAAATGTTAGTGTCAGCCACCTTATGCCATAGGAACATAGACTAAAAATAAAAATGACAGGACCAAATGAATGTTTGGTTTCCATTGACAAAAGGAAAAAAAAATAAAGTTGGATCATTTTTCAAGTACTAAAATGTATGAAAGGCACATTTCACGTTGGTGAGAGAAACAGGTAATGTGGAAGATGTTAGAAGCATTAGTTTCAATACATAGTTTATTTCCTAATTATTGGAATGGAGAGAGACGAAATGAAATTTGAACCTTGAAATACAAAGAATTTGAGGGCTACTGTGTTGGAATCGAGTTCACACACACTGTAATAGCATTCATGAAAGTTTTACACAATGAGTAAACAATTTATAAATGAACCAAGCACATCCAGAACTCTATAGATTTGGAAAACAAAAACTAATTTCAGTTTCATAACAGAAGTGATTCCCAAATCAAATCAAGCACTGTTATGCAGTATCTAATATAGTTTATCTTACCTTCCATAAAAATTTGGAAGAGAAATAAAAATGACATCGAGGAGTTCAGTGATACAACGTAAAATCTTGGCATCTGAATTACAAGATGTTACATTCCTTTTCATACATGACTTTTTTCATTCCTTCCACTAGATAGGACGTGAATTTTTTTTCCCCTCAGTGATAAGAACTTTTCAATGATCTGTACATTTTCCCTTGCGTTATATGTTGTTATTTATGATGCTATGAACACAAAGACAAAATGCAGATGGAAACTGAAGGATAATCAAATTACCATTTTAGGTTAGGTGATTTTATTCTGCTAACTGGGCACCACTCTCCAGTCTGTTTTGCTTATTTTCTGCATGTTATAATTTCTGCATCCTTGAATGAAAAGAAGCATAATGGAGTTTATGAATAACTTCCTAAATCTCTGGGGCTGTACATTTATTTTGAGTTTATCACAAAACATATTTAGTTCAATATTTGGATTTTAATGTACTTGCATGTCTCAACAATTAAAAAAATCTCTGTAGAATTTTAGATCCTTTTATTTATTAAAATTAGATAATTGCAATGAATTTTGTGATGTCTTTCTAAGGTTAGCTCATAAATAAGTGCATACTAAACATTACAAACTAAAGTAAATTGTTCTATATGAATTTAATCTACTGATTTTCAATACCACTAGAAATAAATTATACATTTTATTATTATATTGAAATTGTATGCACATAAAATGAAAACCTCCTGCACAGATATGTTTGAAATATTCCTGCTACAATACAGAAAATGAATAAGAAGAATTAAAATATATATATATATATTTATTTTGAATGCTACAATACATCAGAGAAGTCACCTATTTGATGGGATAAACGAACTTAGAGATAGAAGAAAAATTTCTTAAGCTTTTAGTATTTATTTTCATAAATTTTAGCACTTATATCAAATTATATTAATGGAACTATATGTAAATGCTTAATTATGATCACTAGATTTTGGTCTCAAAAGTGAACCACATGCTTGGTACTCACAATTACTGGCAATAATATATGTTTTATTATTTATAGTCACTTAGCAGTCTCATTATAAGTTCCTTAAAAACTCATGGCAATTCACTGTATTTCCCAATATGATGATAAATAACATATGCTAGATCCACATCATTTTAACACTGACCTAATATTTTTGTTGCTTTGTTTTTCATCATGCATTAAATGGTTGTTTTCCATCTAGTTTTGAGAAATTGTAATTACATACTTAAGAATATGTATTTATTTCTGCAGAAATTTGATATGGTTAAGGTCAAATGTCATAGAGAGAGAACTGAGCAGAAAACAGAGTTTATCAGAATGTAATAGGAATCAGAAGGGGCACGAACTTAAGAGCAAGTGCATTTACAAAATCCCCAAGCCAATAACTCCACGGCAATTATGTAGGAGAAATCTCAAATGTAATAAAAACGTGAAAAATGAAGTACTTGAAAAATTATAAATCTTAACTGATGAATACACCCCTCCCATTTCTACTCTCTTCTGCATAAATTATGATGTGGGAGATATGACATTTCAAGGACTCAAGCTTGCTGCTCTTGATGTCTCATATCTACAACTGCAGCAGTTGGGGGACCAGGTACATATGGACATTTTCACTACTTCCAACAGCAGCCAGTTCCACAGCACTTTAGGTCAGCCTTGGCTAGAATGAGATCCTGCCTGAAAAATAAAACAGAACAAAGTGAATTCAACCTGAACATAGATACCTGGACCTTCGTATTTTATGATGATTCCAATTCTGACCCATATCATTTTTATTGCAAGCTCTAGTGATGGTAATGGTTGAAACTATTGTAGGTAAGTCTTCTAATCTTCAAATTACAATTATTTTGAAGACCATCTTTTCTCTCTCTCTCTTCTTTTTTTTTGTAACCAGTACAAAACTTTTAATTTCTGTATGATCAAAGGTATTCTAAAGTCAGAGAAGTACCAAATGTGAGAAAATAAATGCATAATACATACCACATGTTGACACCTTTCACATTAAAATATCTCCTATAAAACAAGAAGAAAACAGTGCTAAATAATACTGGATAACAAATTTGGAAAGAACGTGAAAATCCATTTGTACTAATTTCTTTAAAAGAATTGAAAAGAATATTTCCTCCAGTGTGTTTAATAGATGGAAAACATCATCCTGAGTGAGGTAACCAAACTCCAAAAGACATATAGACTTATAAGTGTGTATTAGCCTTAAAGCACAACATACACATGCTACAATCCACAGACCCAAAGAAACTAAGTTACTAGGACGGCCCAAGGATGGATTCTTGAATCTCACTCAGAAATGGAAATGAAATAGGCATTGGGTGGAGGGAGTGAACTAGGTAGGAGAGCAGAAGTGAGGGGAGCAGGAGGGGGTGGGGATTAGGAGTAGGAAGAGCAGGGGAGAGAGGTCAGGTGAGATAATGAAAATCAGAGTTGTGATGCATATCAGGGAGCTGTCAGAGAACTGGAATAGGGCAAGTCCCAAGAAGTTTATGGGGTCATGCTAGCTGAGACTCCCAGCAGAGGTGGGAGCCTGAAGTGTCCACCTCCTATAGCCAGGCAGGACTTCCAGTGGAGGGATAAGGACACCAACCACCCACCAAACTTTAGACCCCAAATTTGTCCTGCCTACAAAATGTGCAGGGACAGAGGTGAAGTGACAGTTGAGGAAATGGCCAACCAAAGACTGGCCCTACTTGAGACCCATCCCACGGGAAAACAAAACAAACAAACAAAACAAAACAAAACAAACAAACAAAAACACAATATCTGACACTATCAATATTACTCTGCTATGCCTGTAGACGGGAACATATCATAACTCCTCTGAGAGACTTCACCCAGCATCTGATGAAAACAGATGTGGAGACCCACAGCCAAATACTGGAAAGAGCTGGAGGGGTCCTCTGGACGAGTCGGGGCAACAATTGAGGGAGCCAGAGGGGTCAAGGACTCCAGAAGAAGACCTACACAGTGAAGTAAGCTGGGCCCGTGGGGACTCAGAGATAGTGAACCACCAACCAAAGAGCATACATGGACTGGTCCTAGACATGCTGTCATATGTAGCAAATGCACAGATAGTTCTTCATGGGGGTCCCCCAACAACTGGAGGAGGGGAAGTCTCTGGCTCTGATTCTTCCCTTTGGACCCCATTCCCTTGTCTGGGCTACCTTGTCTGCCATCAGTGGTAGAGGAGGTGCCTAATCCAGCAGTGGCTTAATGAGTCTGGGCAGGTTGGTAGCCATGGAGGCCCTCCCCCTTCTCTGAGGAGGAGAGGGAAGGAGGAAGGGGTCTGCGAAGGGGGGTTCATAGGAGGAGGGGGGCTGCAATCAAGATGTACGTTAAATAAATAAATACATTTAAAAAGCAGTTTTTTATCCTGTTTATTTCCCCATGCAAAACTCAATTCAAAAGAGAGCCAATGCAACTACATTGAAAATGCCAATAGCGTTGGGTCTGTTTATTTGATATTTAAGAGAAAATCTACTTACTTGATCAAACTAATATATAAAGGCACATTGACAATTTAGATGAAATCCCCTTATTTCATTTTAATGTTGCCTCAGCTATATGAAAAAACAAACAAAATGAAACAAAACAAAAATTCATGGGGGAGAAATGTCAGTTTCTTTCCTGAGAGGCGTTTGTCTCAAAGTTGGCTTTCTCGCAGCGGCCGTAGGAAGAGAGGCGCACAGGTGACCAGAAAACCGCCTGTCACAACAGCTCTGTCCATTATCTTCCTCGGATAGGCATGCCCAGGGAGGGGAAGGTCGGGTCTGTCCTCCATCACCTCAGGATTATCTCTGGAGTTTGATTTGTTGTATTTGCAGCCCTGTGGAACCCTGCCAAGCTCTATGCATAGTCCAGCATTGTGCTTATTTCATTTGCTGCTTCAGAGCCCACATTGTGATTCAGTGTAGCAGGAGGGACTATCATTTAGCACAGACTGACATCAGCTTTCTCTTCTTTTAATGAAAAAAAAAAAAAAAAAAAAAAACAAGGTTAAGAACAATTACTGAATTGTTCTAAGGGCAGCAGGCCTTGCGTTGACATCTATCCTGCCCTGAAGCTGCAGCACCAGTGGTCTTTTCAATAACACTTGTCATAAACTAATGTGACTCTAGTCGTTTATATGGCTCTTATTGAAGTTAAGTTTTAAAAAAAAAACCCTCTAAGAAGCTCTTTAAGAGTTGTGAATTATATTCTAATAGTATTAACAATTACCCCATAACTTATATAAATTATGAAATATTTTATATACCATGGCAGGTATAATGAGTGAGAGTTATTTATAAAACTTGGACTGAATATCTTTAAATAATTAAAGGAAGTAATGACTTCTCCTTTTTCTCTTCTTCCCTCCCCTAGGTTTTTCCTATTTTCTCCTTTAATCCAGCCCTTCTTCTTCATTTTTACTATCTTCCTTCTCTTTAAACATATTTTTTAAATTCAAGTAAAAGATTGTACTGAAACAACAGGAGAAAATGTTAAATGAAAATCATTTAACTCTATTTAAAATAATCTAGATTTATACTTTATGTGCCATTCCCTGGATTCGGTAAATCTATCATTTTGTAAAATATAGAAAATTAACTGTGAGATATTTTTGTTTCAAATCATCTAGAATGTTCATCTATAAAATGTTCTCCACATCTGGGTTTATACTAAGGACATGATCACTCACAGGCATGTTAGTTCAGGTTCCCATGTGTTACACTGATAAAATATTTGTAGGAGCATCAGTTTATAGAGCAGTTTTACCAGGTTCAAAAGCTCTCCATTGCTGGAATCAGCATGCATGAAATGAGACATAGTTGACAGGAAGAATAGCAAATACAAAGACCAGATTACAAACTCAGAATAAAACAGCAGGTAGAGGAGCTATCGCCAAGGAAAGAAAAATGAGTATATATTGAGAGTGCTTGATGATGTGGAACAGGGTCCTATACTTGGCTGCTGAGCAGGCTTGGGGTGTTTCAATTTGATATGAAAAACTAAAAGTTAGAGGTCTTTCAAGAAGGATAAATACAGACATGACCTTTCATTGGCTTATACCATCTTGAAGAGAAATTTCTCTCTTAAAAGCTCCCATCAATATTATTATTATTATTATTATTATTATTATTATTATTATTATTATTGTCATTATTGTGTGCGGTAGCATGTGATGTATGTGGAAATGAAAAGTGTGTGTGTGTGTGTGCATGTGTGTGTGTGTGTGTGTGTGTGTGTCTGTGTGTGTGTGTAATGTTTGACAATGTGAAAAGTCATGAATACCAGGTGTCTTGCTCTGTACTTCTCCTTTTTGGAGATATGCTCTCTCAGTGAAAGCACAGCTCACAGTCTGGACTCGTAGCCAGTGAAGTGCATGCATCTACTTGTCTCCCTCCACCAATCTAATCCCGTGCTTTAACTTGGTCTTACGGAACAAAATTCTGGTCCCGTTTGTGCAGGAAGCAATTTGGTGCTGAGCCACTTTTCTAGCTTCCGATATCCCTGAGGTGCCAAGTTTGCACCCTGACTTTATGTATGTATGTGTACCACGCATGTGACTGTTGACCGCAGATGCTAGGTCTTCTAACACTGAAGATAGCAGTGGTTGAGAGTCACCATGTGGGTGATAGGAAATGAACCTGGGCCCTCTGGAAGTTGAAGCACACGCTGAGGCACCACTACAACCCCAAATGACTTATTCTGCTTTTACCGTAAATAGAAAATTTCTTTTATAGGTGATGTTGTGTATCTGTTTTGTTCTTTGTGCATCTCCCACTACTGTGTTTTCACAATAAAATGTCAATATTCTACAGTTCCAAAGACTATTTCATCTGGAGACACTGTTTTATAGCATACACCATCTTCTCGAGTGTATAAAAGAGACTTGATTTGTGAAAAATGTATATTTGAAAGTTATATTTTTCAAAATATGTTAATGTATTTCAACATAACTGATGACTTTGAGTACTGGATTCAACAGTTTTTCAATTTTTCCCCTACATTGAGAAATAATCTGTATATGTACTCATGAATCAGAATATGCAAGGAGAGCAACAGAACCAAAATTTCTGGTCCCAGGGGTCTTTTCTGAGACTGATGCTCCAACCAAGGACCATACATAGAGATAACCTAGAACCTCTGCTCAGATGTTCAGCATGGCAGTTCAGCATCCAGGTGTGTTCCCTAGTAATGGGAACAGAGACTGACATGGCTGGCTCTTTGACCTTCCCCTGAAGGGAGAGCAGCCTTACCAGGCCACAGAGGAAGAGAATGCAGACTATACCCATTTATTACTATAAACTACTCGTATATATAGTACACTGATAATATAAACATATGAATATAAGCTAAAGTTAAATTTAATGTATATAATTGCATAAATATATATATGCATATTTTATGTGTGTGTGTGTGTGTGTGTGTGTGTGTGTGTGTGTGTGTAACAAATAAGCTTTTGGAAACAAGACAACTTTATTAAAAACTATCAAACTACACATAGTCTGACAAATCCAGTATCAAAACTTAAAATGCAAAACTGAAATAAGGTGTTTTTTGTATATTCAAAAATCATGTTACAGCTATGACTTGTAGAAATCCATAGTAAATCACCTGATTCACAAAATAGTATAAATGATAATAAAATTCTAATATACAGTATTCAAGAGTTTGTGCTCAATATTCTGAAAAATGTTAAAGTTGAATATTTAGTATGAGACAGTATATTTATCTGCATTTTTATTATTTTTTAATTGTTTGTAATATTCAAATATTTGCCTATAAAAGAATGAATCAGAGACATGGAGCATGCTGAGCAGAATTCTTTCCTAGTGACAGTCCCAGTCATCTGTTGTTTTGACTTGGAGTTCCTCTAAGATTCCTAGGCTAACCTCAATGTCTCTATAGCCCCATTTTGCCTCTACAAGAGCTGAGTCAGGGAGTATGTTCCACCACCTCTAGCAGTTATGTTTAGAGTTCACACACTTGCAAGCTAAATGCGTACTGTAATAGTGTACGTTTAATGCACAAACAAAACTTACTTTAGTCATATGACATCTTCCCTTTTCTAGGTGGTTCAGATCTAGTCATTATTACATTCCCTATGCCAATAATTAAATTTAGACACAATCTTTCTATGCCTTATTTGTTTCAGTGGCCCATTTCTCTCCCTGCTTACATTCTTTTCGTCCTTGGATCTTCCCTGTCATTTGCTGTCACTCTCACTTTTACTTTGCAGCTAGCTGTCTAGGGAGGCTGACATGATTAGGGAGGCTGTTGATACTGATAAAGTTGGGTTCAATTTACTCAGAAAAATGTTAATTGTAATCCAGTATTAAAAAACAAACAGCCAGTCCTGATGAGACCTGATAAGCTAGGGTGAGCTGGAAGGGGAGGAGGACTTCCCTTATTAGTGGACTTGCAGATGGGAAGGGGAGGAGCTAAGGGAGAAAAGGTGGGAATGGAAGGGAATGAAGGAGGAGGCTACAGCTGGGATACAAAATGAATAAACTGTAATTAATATAAAAAATAAAAATTTAAAACAAAAACAAAATAAAACATCTTCATATTTCAATAATTAACTTAAATTTATTTTTCATTTTAAATTTAAAACTGGCATCTTTCTTTTTATATTATAAAATCCATTTTAAAATTGCTTACTCTATGTATTAATCTTGCTTATTCAGAATTCCTTTAATATGATTAAGTCTATATATAATTCATTCTTAAAAACCTTATCATCATCATCATCATCATCATCATCATCATGATTTATTATTATGTGTGTGTTTGTGTGGGAAGAGGTGTGCCAACCTTCTGTGTGAAGGTAAGAAAAAAAATTTATGTTGAAACAATTCTCCCCTTCCAACTTTACCTGGTGATAGGGGTAGGAAGAGGCCCAAGTTGGAGGTACTTGGCAGCTAGGAACTCACTCCTCTCAAACAATTTTCCCATAGGCACAAGACTCAAAGGCAATTAGACAGCATTCTGATCCAAGCTGTCAGGGAACTGGCAGCATGCAACAAAGGAAAAAGTCCTGCTTGACTTAAACTGACAGGAGAGCCCCAGAGCATGACTGGATCAGTCAAGGAAACAGGCTGCAGCCCCAGGGGTTTGACTGTTGCCCTAGTGATGAGATTGCTGTGACAACATCCATTGGAGGGATCCTGGCAGAGATCTCAGGGGTGACTGGCTGCTGAAACAAAGGTAATGAGAGCGACTCTGCAGCCACTAGAAGCTGACCGGTATGTACCTTCTTCCCTATTTCCACACTGGAAGCTGGAGGGACCTAACTGGTGACATTCGAGGACCCAGCTCTCTTTATTTAAGGTTATTAAATCACACTTAAAAAGTTCACCTCATTTGTAAGCTGTTTGAGGTCTGCTTGCCTCAGAGAGGATCAGATGGCCAGCGCAATCCTACGCTACATAAAAAGTTTGACGTCATACCTTAAAGAGGGCATTATCAGAGCCCTGCTGGTGGCAAGACTGGTCTACACTGCAACCTCTCTGATTCTGGGGCAAGAATTTAAGTTGCCAGGCTTGTGGGCCAATGCTTTACGTGCCTAGGCATCACTGTCTCCACAGCCTGTAGCCTTTATGTTATGATAAAGGGAGCATCTTCCTTGGCGCTCATTAGGAGAGTAACCCTGTATGAGAAAGCTGCGGCAGGAGTAGAACCACTTGTGTTCAAACACGCACAGACTTGGAACTGAGCTCAGTGGAGACTGGAGCTTGTAAAATGGAGCAATTTTTTTTTAATATTTATTCTTAACACTGTGATGTTAAGAACAGACACCTCGCTTTATACTATGAAAATTTATCTGGAATCTTAAAATATTCTACAGACTGTGCATAAATCATCCTATCTTCAATACGGTCATTTTTCAGATTTCTGTCTTATAATTCTACCATGTAGTGTGTGTGTCTTTCTGTGTGTTTGTGTGTGAGAGAGAAACACACAGAAAAAAACAGAAGAGAAACAGAGAGTGGCAGAAACAGAGAGGTACAGTGAGAAAGAGGGAGAGGCAAGGAGAGAGAGAAAGGCAGAGGAGGAAAAAGAGGCAGACAAAGACAGAGAGGCAGGGAAAGAGAGCATATGTGAGAGAGACAGAGAAATTCATGTACCCTAGGTGGACCTCAAGCCCTTTATGTAACACAGGATGGCACTGCCATCTGATCCTTTGTTCTACCTCCCATGTATTAGGGTACTGGGTGTGTTCCACCAGGCTTGGATTTAGGCTTTAGTTCAACCTACAGTATTGTGTGGTGTAGGTAGGTAAGCACTGTGCAGCTTAGCTACATTCCAAGCTGTATAATCTAACTTTTATCTTAGAATTATTATTTTTAAATAGTGCAGTACTTATATATACAATTTCTACAAAAAATCATGTTTTGTATTTATATATTCTATTTCTACTATAATGCCATAAAAATTTTACTGCAAGACTAATTTAAATTATTTTATATGAAATTTGTTACTTAGTTTTTAATGGTTTTTAATTTTTTAAATATATTTTTGTTATTGATTTTAGTGCTTTACCGTTATGTGGGTACCCGGTGCCTGTGGAGGTCGGAAGAGTGCAGAGGAATCTGGAACCAGAATCATAGTTGGTTGTAAGCTGCCCAGAGCAAGCTGTGAACCTCTGCAAGAGCAGCGAGTACTCCTAGGGGATGAGAAACCTACCCATCAACTCATGTCTGATTCTTTCTAAGAATAATGGTCGAAGAATTTTTACTCTTCATTCAAGATATATTAGATTAAAAAAATGCTCTTACACCTAAGGCTCAGGGAACATTTTTGAAGATGAGGTGGAAAGACTGGTAGAGCCAGAAGACTGTGGTTTTTTCTTGCAAGATTGTGTCTCTGAGAAATGTCAGAAGCTACACCCATGACTGTATAAATAGGAGCTGAACAAGGGAGCCACCAATAGATTCTGCGAAGTGAAGAAGGAAAGTCCACAAGAACTGCAGGCAAATGGAGGAGTGCTGAGCACAGAAGAAACAGTCTTCTCCAGGGAAGAGAACACCAGCTGTCTATCCAATACCAAATCGTCAGCCCAAAAACATAAGTAAAAGTAAACTTTACTGAGCAAGTTATACTTAGTATCGTTTTGGAGATTCTGGGTCTTTTGTTTCTCCATATGAAGCTGAGAATCTTTTTTTCAAGGTCTGTAAAGAATTGAGTTGGTATTTTGATGGGAATTGCATTGAATCTGTAGATTGCTTTTGGCAGGATGGCCATTTTCACAATGTTAATCCTACCAATCCATGAGCACGGGAGATCTTTCCATCTTCTGATATCTTCTTCGATTTCTTGCTTCAGAGACTTGAAGTTTTTCTCAAACAGGTCTTTCACTTGCTTGGTTAGAGTCACACCAAGGTACTTTATGTTATTAGTGGCTATTGTGAAGGGTGTTGTTTCCTAATTTCTTTCTCAGCCTTTTTGTCTTTGGTATACAGGAGGGCTTCTGATTTTTTTGAGTTGATTTTGTATCCTGCCACTTTGCTGAAGGTGTTTATCAGCTGAAGGAGTTCTCTGGTTGAATTTTTGGGGTCGCTCATGTATACTAGCATATCATCTGCAAATAGTGACACTTTGACCTCTTCCTTTCCGATTTGTATCCCCTTGATCTCCTTTAGTTGTCTTATTGCTCTGGCTAGGACTTCAAGTACTATGTTGAAGAGATATGGAGACAATGGGCAGCCTTGTCTTGTACAACAACAGATCATCTGGAGGTATCTCCAACCCCGATCTCAAGCTGTACTACAGGGCAACAGTAATAAAAACTGCATGGTATTGGCATAGAAACAGAAAGGAGGATCACTGGAACCAAATAGAAGACCCAGAAATAAACCCACACACCTATGAATACTCGATATTTGACAAAGAAGCCAAATCCATTCAATGGAAAAAAGACAGCATCTTCAACAAATGGTGCTGGACCAACTGGATGTCTACATGCAGAAAAATGAAAATAGATGTATATTTATCACCCTGCACAAAACTAAAGTCGAAGTGCATCAAGGACCTCAACATAAAACCAGATACTCTAAATCAGTTGGAAAAAAGTGGGGAACAGCCTAGAACTCATTGGCACAGGAGACAACTTCCTGAACAGAACACCAACAGCACAGGCTCTAAGAGCAACAATCAATAAATGGGACCTCATGAAACTGAAAAGCTTCTGTAAAGCAAAAGACACTGTCATCAAAACAAATAGACAGCCTACAGATTGGGAAAGAATCTTCACCAACCCTATATCTGACAGAGGGCTAATATCCAGTATATATAAGAACTAAAGAAGCAGAAAAGCAACAAACCAAGTAATCAAATTAAAAAATGGGGAACGGAGCTAAACAGAGAATTCTCGATAGAGGAACATTGAATGGGAGAGAAACAAAGAAATGCTTAACCTCATTAGCCATTAGGGAAATGCAAATCAAAACGACCCTGAGATTTTACCTTACATCCACCAGAAGTGACAACACATGCTAGAGAGGTTGTGGAGGAAGGGAAACCCTCCTCCATTGCTGGTGGGAATGTAAACTGGTACAACCACTTTGGAAGTCTATCTGGCACTTTCTCAGACAATTAGGAATAGTGCTTCCTCAAGACCCAGCTATACCACTCCTAGGTATATACCCAAAATTTGCTCAAGTACACAAAAGGGATACTTGCTCAACCATGTTTGTAGCAGCTTTATTTGTAATAGCCAGAATCTGGAAACAACCCAGATGTCCATCAACGGCAGAATGGATACAGAAATTGTGGTATTTTTACACAATGGAATACTACTCAGCAATCAAAAAGGAGGAAATCATGAAATTTGCAGGCAAATGGTGGGATCTAGAAAAGATCATTCTGAGTGAAGTATCCAAGAAGGAGAAAGACAAACATCGTATATAGTCGCTTATATAGACCTAGAAGATATGATAAACATAATGATATGTACACACCTAAAGAAGATAAATCAAGGAAGCAGACATGGGTGAAGATAATCAATCCTCATTTAGAAAGACAAATGGGATGTTCATTGAATGTATGACAGGAGTCTACCGCAAAAGGCATCTGAAAGACTCTACCTAGCAGTGTTTCAAAACAGACAGTAAGACTCATAACCAAATCCTCGGCAGAGTGCAGGGAATCATATGAAAGAAGGTGAGTTAGTATTATAAGGAAAGGATAGGATCTCTACAAGGACCAAATATATCCGGGCACAGGGTCTTTTCTGAGACTGACACTCAACCAAGGACCATCTATGGATATAACCTAGAACTTCTGCTCGAATGTAGCCCGTGGTAGCTCAGTAACCAAGTAGTTTTCCAAAGTAAGGGGAACAAGGACTATTTCTAACAGGATCTCAAGGGCAGGCTCTTTGACCTCCCCACCCTCCCAGGGGAGGAGAAGTCCTGTTAGGCCACAGAGGAGGACTTTGCAGCCAGCCCTGAAGATACCTGATAAAACAGGGTCAAATGAAAGGGGAGGAGGTCCTCCCGTGTCAGTGGACTTGGAAAAGGGCAGGGAGGAGACCAGGGAGGTAGTGTGGGGTTGGGGAGGGAATGAGGGAGTGGGATACAGCTGGGACACAGAGCTAACAAAATGTAACTAATGAGAAAAAAAATATATATATAAAGTTATGCTTAGGAATATATATGTATATGCATATACATGAATACATGTAATGACAATTAATGTAAAAACAGTGGCCATTAATTTGAAACCGAGGAAGGAGGAGTATATGAGAGGCTTTAGAGGGAGAAATGGAAGAGTAGACATAATTTTATTATAATCTAAAAATAAAATATTTCTATAAAATAAATAATGCTGCAATCTAAAAGTCTATGTTATTTGTTTTAATTTGGTTTGTAAGATTGAATCTTGCAAGCTCTCCATATATAGCATAAAGAATAAACAAATTAGGTTGTGAAGATTAATTGTTGAGAACAGATTGCTAAATGTCAGCAAACCTATTTGAGATATTAAAGGACTCATTCTTTGCATAAGAATTTTCTCACCAAAAAGTTTCTTTTATCAGAAAATGTCACTGCAATTAAACGTAAAAGATTACGGTCCACATATTGGAAGCCAATGAGATTTCTGTTGCACGCCTTCCTCTTGCCTACTTAGGCCACTCTGAATGTCTTAAATTCATATGCTGCTTATTTCCCCTTCTATCCTTTCTTTGAACTGACAGTGTAATAGACAACTTGTTAGTTAGCCAGATTAAAGTTTGCAATGGGAAACAAAAGATGTTTAACCATAATGGAATTAATCATATTTAATTGAACAAAAACAACAAAACAATTCCTTTTTTACTCCCTAAGTACATATCAAAATGTCTAAACTCAAATAACTGATGTTCAAGCTAGTAAAATAATACAATAATCTAATAAGAACTCTATTTTCCAAGAAGTTTTGTTTGTTTGTTTTCAAGACAGGATTTTGCTGTGTAGCCTTGGCTGCCCTGGATTCCTTTTGTTACCAGGCTGCCTTCAAACCCACAGAGATCTGCCTGTCTCTGCCTTCCAGAGTGCTGGGACTACAGGCATGCTCCACCCAGCCTGACTTTCCAAGAGGTTTTAATAGTGTAGTCATTCATACATTGAGTTTTCAATTTTCTATTTTCATCATGTAATGAATCATATCATTATATCTCTGCTTAAAAGCCATTGAATATTTGACTGAGATTAAAAACTTGCTGTGCCGTGTAAACTCTTTAGTTCTCAAGGATTTTAATTAACAAAGAAATACTGGACTTCTAAATAATAACAGCAATATTTATGGCTTTCACTCCTAATTTATAAGACACAGGAGTGTAAATTAGGTAATCTTTTAAATAATGGATCAAGTGTTGTATAATATGTGGTTATAAAGTCACACTAGACTGTAATGAATGGTACCATGTAATGAAAATATATTTATCAAAGTAGAATATTAAAAATATAAATATAATCAATATTAATTATTAGCACCAGTGCTTACTTACAAGGCAGAGGTCGCCTGATATGGCTTCAGAGAACTAAATTAGTCCAGGTTGGAGAGGTCACAGCATAACTGAGGCTGTGAAAATTTTATTGAGTGCAATCAGACTTTTTATACCTTTATCAGAAAGAGAATATAATAGCAATTGTCAGGATCAATACAGTTGTAGTTGCCAGGGTACAATGATGTTTGCAAGCTACTCAGGGTCACAAGATTAATGCCCAAGACCAACTGTCCTGTCAAGCTCCATGCTTCCTTGTCTACTAAGGGAACAAAGAGAAACACAAGGATGCCTGAATGCTTCACTGCCTGAGGGAGCGCATCAGTCTATCAGAAGCTGAAAAGCACACAGTGCCCCAGAAGCCATAGATAGTAACCTGAAAAACCTGTGGTGCAAGCCTTTCAAGGCATCTAGGTAAAAACAACGCATGGCTCCCTGTAATTAATGATCCTTTAATTATAATCAGCTGTCTCAGTGTTGGAACTCTCACCTAGGATTACATAGAACTTTTAAGCTCATTTTGATCACCAAATGCCTCAGATTGGTTCTGTTTAACACTTAGGTAATAACCACTTTCCAAGCACGGGCCTTTGATAATCAGAGTCTCATGTGAGCCTGTGGACACAGCATTCAAAGTGTTCCAAATGGACTTTCCTCTAAATTGTTTTTAAGAGAATCGTGTAAGTAGACAAGGAAACTACAGGCCTTATTTTCCCCGGGTTTCACTTGATTAACTACATACTTTATTTAAACTTTTAAGTAGGTAAAATAAAAATATGGAACCGAAACTACAGAAAACTTAGCTATGTGCTTTCCTTGAAGGAAACATTTGGTTCTAAACTGGTGCTTTTTCCACATGCTAAAGTAGAAGTCCAGAAAATAGAATTAAAGATGATGAAAGGAAATCTTCCTTTAATTGGAATTTACGAAGAAAACTGAAAAAATATAAAGTTCATACTTTGTAAACATTGATATGAGCGCTAGAAATTGAATGTGAGTTTAAAGGAAATTCTGGAAATGATTAACACATTAATAGGAGTATTTGTGAAACTGTTTCAATAACAATGGGCAAATTCTGAGAAAACTAACTTTTTTTCTCAAACTACCATCCTTTTATGTTCTCTTCTCTGACCTTACTAAGTGGAACAATATCATGATAAAGGAAAAAATGCTGTGGACCGTTATAAGATAAAACCCAGATTGAAAAGACACCCCATAATCTATTAACAAGTCCCACATGAAAAGATGGCTTTCTGCATCCAATTAGGTCTTAAACAGCAAAGGAAAGCAATCTAATTCACATGTGGTGTTTTCCTTTTCACCACACCACCCTTCTGTTTCAAAGAAAAACAGATGTGAATGTCCCACAGTTTTTTCTCTGACACGTACATCTTGTTATAAAAGTTCATAGTTCCATCTATTTGCTTGCAAATTTCATGATTTCCTTGCTTTTTAATTGCTGAGCAGTATTCCCTTCTGTAAATGTACCACAATTTCTGTATCCATTCCAAGGTTGAGGGACTTCTAGGTTGTTTCCAGATTCTGGCAATTATGAATAAAGCTGCTATAAACATAGTTTAACAAGTGTCCTTGTATACTTGAGCATCTTTCTGGTATATGCCCACGAGTGGTATAGCTGGGTTTTGAGGGAGTACTATTCCCAGTTTTTCTGAGAAAGCGCTTGATTGACTTCCAAAGTGATTGGGCAAGTTTACATTCCCACCAGCAATGGAGGAGGGTTCCACTTTTACCAAATCTTCTTCAACAGGTGTGGTCACTTGAGTTTTTGATCTTAGCTATTCTGATTGGTGTAAGGTGGAATGTCATGGTCCTTTGATTTGCGTTTCCCTGATGACTGAAGATGTTGAGCATTTCTTTAAGTGTTTCTTTGCCATTCTATATTATCATGAAATTTGAAGGCAAATGTATGGAACTAGAAAAGATCATCCTGAGTGAGGTAGCTAAGAAGTAGAAAGACACACATAGCAGATACTCACTCATAAGTGGATATTAGCTATATAATATACGATAAACATACTAAAATCTATAGTCCTACAGATGCTAAACAACAAAGAGTACCCTAGGGAAGATGGTTAAATTCTCATTCAGAAGGGCAAACAGTATGGACATCAGAAGTGCGAGAGGACAGGGAATAGGACAGGAGCCTTCTACACAGGGCCTCTGAAAGACTCTACCCAGCAAGGTATCAAAGTAGATGTTGAGAATCATAGCCAAACTTTGGGCAGAGTGCAGGGAATCTTATTGAAGATGGGAGAGATAGAAAGAAGTAAAGGGGGCAGGAGCTCTACAAAGAAATCAACAAAGCCAAATATCTGGCCCCAGGGGTCCCTGCAAAGACTGATGCTCCAACCAACTACTATGCATGGAGAGGACCTAGACCTCCTTCTCAGATGTGGCCCACAGGCAGTTAGGTCTCAATGTGGGTTCCCTAGTAAGGGGAATAGGGGCTGTCTCTGACATAGACTCAGTGGCCAGCTCTTTGATCACCTCCGACTAGGGTGGGGAGCAGACAGCTTTTCAGGCCACAGAGGAAGAGAATGCAGCCAGTAATGATGAGACCTGATAGGCTAGGGTCCGATAGTAGGGGAGGAGGACTTCTCCTATCAGTGGACTAGGATTAGGGTATAGGAGGAGAAGGAGGGAGGGTGGGATGGAAGGAGATGAGGGTGGGGGCTACAGCCAGGATACAAAGTGAATATATTGCAATAAAAAATAAAGTTAGACTTTTTTAAAAAAAAAAAAAAGAAAAAAGTTCATAGTAATTTATTCCATGAAACTATGTTTTGTTTAGTATTTGTTCATTTTCTTTTGATTTGATATGGAACCAATCAAAGTGTTCTTATAATCCCCTTAAATACATGAAAACTTTGTGGCCACTTCACATTATATTTTCAAAGTATTGCTTGCTAAAATTATAAATACTTTAATGCCTAATTTAAGATAATTCTGTAAAAATATAAGTGATTTTTATAATATTAAATTCTACTCACATTTTATATATATATATATATATATATATATATATATATATATATATATATATTTACATCCTAATGGAAGTTCCCCCCCCTTCTCTTTTCCCAGTCCTTCCTGCCACCTTCCCTCTCACCGTTACTCTGCAAAGGATATCAACTAGGCACTGCATATCAAATCGCTGTAAGGCTAGGTACCTCCTCTTCTGCTAGTGCTAGACAGGGCAAACCACTAGGGGGAAAGAATCCCAGAGGCAGGCAACATAGAGACAGTTCCTGCTCCCACTTTTAGAAGTACCACCAGAAGATCAAACTACATGAAGATAACATATATACAGAGGGCCTGAGCCAGTCTCATGCTGGCTTCCTGGTTGGCATTTCCATTTCTATGAGCCCCTATGGGCTCAGATTGGTTTGTTCCATGGTTTTCTTGTTGTATCCTTAACCCCTCTGTCTCCTACAATCCTTTCTTCCTATTTTTCTTTTTTTGCAGGATTCCTTATGCTATGCCTGTTTTTATATGGGCCTTTACAACCATTTTCATTAGTTGCTGGATACATACTTGTTTATAAAAACTTTTTTTTAAGTCTTTTTCTAATTGAAGCCAAGTTAAGACATAATTGTAAAGAGTATGTCCTAAAGAAAGATAATGATAATTAAAATCCTGTTTAGATAGATTGCCTACATCTTATAAATCCATGTTAGGTTTTTCTGATGATCCTTTGTGGTTCAATATATCATAAACATAATTTATCTCATTCAGCTTTTTTTTTTCAGTTTTTTTTTTTTTTTTTTTTTTTTTTTTTTTTTTTTTTTTTTTTGTGTACCTGTATATACGTATGATAGTTCCAGTTACTGGCTAAGGCTAGAGCAGTTGGATCCACTAGAGCTGGACTTATGTACAGATGTTTGTGAGCTGCCAAATGATGCTCGGAACAGAACCTATGTCCTCCACAAGAGCAGCAATTGCTGTTAGCTTCTCCAACTCTATAGCCCCAATTTATCTTATGTATTGTATTCAATACGACGATTATGTATTGAAACAGCAATTTATTTCTGTGTCTGTGGGTCTAAGAAAAAAATATATATATATATTTAAATAAGATACCCATGGAATGATATGCAGCTCCCTGTAAGTTCTCTATGCTCTTGTAAGTAACCTGTCACTGCTATTCCTGTAAACAAACCTAGAAAATCATGGCTTTACCATGCTGACCTCTGCTCCCATACTGCCTTCATGTCGCTGTTTATTTGTCGATGTGTAGGTGGCCATACTTTGGAATGTTCATGTTTGCTATGGGTGTTTCATCCAGAAGATGGTGTTTTAGTGCTCTTTCTGTCCTTTGGCTCTACAGTTACACTGCTCCCTTCCATGATGCTATGTGGACCACCAAGCAAGTGATGTGCTTATTCCATTTGGAGCTGAACAGACAGTGGTGCCTTAGTCTGCATTTTGACAGGTTAAATTAGTCTCTTATTTGATTGTTATGCAGTTAACTTGATTTTTTAATATCTTTTTTATTTTTATTTTTTTATTAATTACACTTTATTCATTTTGTATCCCCCCATAAGCCCCTCCCTCCTCCCTTCCCGGTCCCACCCTTCCCCCTTTCTGCATGCATGCCCCTCCCCAAGTCCACTGATAGGGGTGGTCCTCCTCTCCTTCTTTCTGATCCTAGTCTATCAGTTCTCATCAGAAGTGGCTGCATTGTCAGGGTTCTAGGTTATCTCCACAGATAGTCCTTGGTTGGAGTATGAGTCTCTGGGAAGTTCCCTGTGTTCAAATTATTTTGTTCTATTGCTCTCCTTGTGGAGTTCCCGTCCCCTCCAGCTCTTACTATTTCCCACTTCTTACATAAAATTCCATTCACTCTGCCCATCAGTTGGCCATGAGGCTCAGCATCTGCTTTGATAGTCTGCACTGCAGAGGCTTTCAGAGGCCCTCCGTGGCAGGTTCCGAGGTTGTTTCCTGTTTTCTTCTGGCTTTCAGAGGCCCTCTGTAGCAGGTTCCTAGGTTGTTTCCTGTTTTCTTTTTTCTTCTGATGTCCATCCTCTTTGCCTTTCAGAATGGGGATTGAACATTTTAGTTACCATTCCTAGGCATATACCCAAA
Organism: Psammomys obesus; assembly: GCF_907164565.1. Classification (NCBI taxonomy): domain Eukaryota; kingdom Metazoa; phylum Chordata; class Mammalia; order Rodentia; family Muridae; genus Psammomys; species Psammomys obesus. The sequence goes on along the minus strand of NW_026596244.1, from coordinate 6,091,982 downwards.
AGAGGCTCAAGTACACAAAAAGGACATTTGCTCAACCATGTTTGTAGCAGCTTTATTTGTAATAGCCAGAAGCTGGAAGCAGCCCAGATGCCTCTCAACTGAAGAATGGATGCAGAAACTGTGGTACATCTATACAATGGAGTATTACTCGGCAATGAAAAATAAGGAAATCATGAAATTTGCCGGTAAATGGTGGGACCTGGAAAGGTTCATCCTGGGTGAGTTGTCCCAGAAGCAAAAGACACACATGGCATATACTCACTCATATAAACATACAACATAGAATAAACCCACTAAAATCTGTACATCTAAACAAACTAAGCAAAAGAGAGGAACTTGATTTTTTTATTTAAATTTTGTTGATGTGAGACTAGAATACCCTGTTCTAGGGCTCACAAGTACTGGCTGTCACAAACAGTAATGCATTGGTTTCTGTTCTGAAGACCCAACACATACAAGAAGTCTCCTTCTTGGCATCTGTTTAGAGAAACTAATACATGAAGAGTTTGAGGGAGCTTAAAAAGGAGGGAATGATATAAAAAAAAGTTCATGTATATGGAATTTAAAAAAGAAAAATAATATGCTGTTCTAATTATCGTTCGGTTTAGATTCTGAATGCTACCACTGAGCTTGTAGTTTACTCTCTATAATAAAAATATGACTTACTGATAATTAGGCAAAATCCCCTATGCCTAAGTAGAACTTTCAACTGTGCACTATGTTACAACAATTCTATAGTTATCTTGATAAACTCACCTATTTTGTAACTTGTCCTTTGTAAAAGCAATTATATTTTCTTTTGCTTTCAAAATTCATAATGAAAAGCAAAATCAGTTTTAAAAATGAGTTTTGGAAAAAGAAATGCAATGGTCGAAGTATCCTTGATCAATTACCACTGCGTATTTAGGGAAAATTGCTATGATTTTCTTAGAATAAATCCAATTGTGTCTTCTTCACAAGCCAATGAGTCATAGAAGACAGTTTTTTTAAACCTTCTTGTTCATTTGAATTACAAAATATTAATGTTCTTTCTTAGACTCTGCCTGAGAGGCTCTCGATTGTAATTTTCAGAAGTAAGGTTAAGTGTCTTTATATTAAGAGCTCAATAAGTATTAGCATTAGTCAGGGTTAAAAATGATTGTGCTAGAAGCCCTGGGCTCACATCTCTACATAATTAGTTAGCTAATACCTGTTACAGCTTGGTTCTCAAGTGTCTGCCAAAGTCTCATTGTGGAAAGTTGACTCATCAGCCTGTGTTCTTATTGGGAGGTGGATGAGACACAGGAATTTTGCTCTAATTTAAAGAAGTGTTAACACTCGAGCATACCTTGGAAGGAGGTATTAGGGATCTAGTCCCTTCCTCTAGCGCCTTTCTTTTTGCCTACTGGGAAGTAAGTCATTTTGACTCAAAACCTAAACTCCACTGTACTCAGGTAGATGACCATGAAGGTTTTTTTTAGTGACAATATTTTATATAAAATATGTAATTGTATTTTCATTTTTTCCTCAAATTGATGACTATGTCTTGGGACTGATGAAAACATAGTTTTGTATTTCCCCATAATTAAACTTATATGGTGAATTCTTTCGACAATAAAATATATTGTGACAAAACTACATGAAGTTGGTATTATATTTGGTTAAAATGTGTCACACATTTTCTATAGATTAAAAGAGTCATTATGTAACACAATAAACAGTCTTGATTTATAACAAAATATAACTACAACTTATTTTCAAAGGTACACTAACCACCATTTCATTTTTGTAAACAATTTTTAGTTAAATCATACGTAGAATCCCACACAGCCTTACTTGAAACCCATTAATTTTGTATTGTTTTTATGTAGGCAGACATGTAATTTGCCAATAAAAAAAAACTGTGCTTATAAATAGTAATTCAAAATTAAGATACTAAGCTAAATGTGGTTTGCCTGCTTTGATAATCCACTTTTCAGATATAGGATCTAGAATAATATACTTCAGAAGCAAATATTACAAAGTACTATAAGGATTTTTAAAACTTTATGTTTGTATGTAAAAGTCCTTCTAGCTGGAGAAACAGCTCAATGGTTAAGAACACTTGCTACTTTTACAGAAGTATGTGGAGTCCCAAAACCCATGAAGTGACTCATAACCATCTGTCATTCCAGATTCAGGGCGTCTGTCACAGCCTTCTGGCTTTCAGGGACACACAGGCACACACGTACATGCAAAAAAAAAAATATTCAGACACATAAAATAAGGATATGTTTGTCTTTTAACCCTCACTGTTAAATGTTTTTGTTTTAATAACGAGTCTCTTCATCTTTCATTGGCAGTGCTGAAATGTTAACTCATGCAGTGATTTACTTTCCCACATTAACCTCTTGAGTGAACTACTCTTGAGGCACTGAAGTAGGCCATGTTTAAGGAGGATATTTAAAATATGTATAATGGAAACTGTAGTTCTGGCACTGAAGCAACAGTAGAAAAACAGCCACAATCTGAGAAGACAATATGGTCAGCATACCTTTATTTTACGCTTTTAAAAAATAGCAGTTATGTGTAAGTGACAGGAAAGTAATTCGGCCCCTTACCTCTTAGCTTTTTACCTAACTTATGAGTCTGAAGCTTGCAACACACATATGGACGCATGTACAAAGCATGGTATAAGCAGGTTTCTAAATCGTGGATTGCTTCGTCACAGCATTATCACTCGTGAAGACAAAGTAAGGCAGGTCTACGCATTAAACTGCTGTACCCCCTCATGCAGTCATCATTGTGACATCACTTATTATATATGGTAACCCTTTCTTCCTTGCACCCCGTGCAAGATACCTGACATGCTATGCTTTAAGCATATTTAGGTGAACATTGACCACCACATATGCTCTGTGTCATGCATTCCCTGGGGCAACATACACACACTAAAAATAAATAAATATAACAAATTGCAGTGCCACGCCAGGTTAATTATTAATTTACTTCTTCCAACATATGGCCTTTTAATTAACTATACCCCTGTGCATGATATATATAAATATATATAAATATTGCAAAATTTATAACCTTGTACTCATTCTGCTATCATCTGAGAAATAAAGACATTACTGAAATTCATTCTGATTAATTTTATTTTATAATCAGATACAGTATTGCTTAAATTCATTCACCTTTCTCCCTGTAAAGTGAACTAGTGGGATTCCATTTTTTTCATATATGTATTTCACTTTATATCCTTGTTGTAGACCTGTCCTTCTTTCCTTTTCCATTCCAAGTCCCATCCTCACTCCCTCCCCCACCTCCCTTTTTCCTCAGAAAAGAGATGCTCCTTTTCCATCCACCCCAGCTCATCAAGTTGCATCAGGATTGAGAACATCCTCTTCCCCTGTGGCCTGGCAGGGCTGTCTGGCCAGGGGAAAGAGATAAAAAACCTAGCTAGAGAGTTTGTGTCTAATGCAGTACCTACTTTCCTTACTAGAGGACCCAAGTAGGGTCTAAGCTGCCTACCTTAGGGGGCCTTGGTCCAGTTCATGCATGCTCCTTGGTTGATGCTTCAGTCTGGTTACTTGGCTCTGTTGGTCTTCTCGTGGCATTCCTGTCACCTCCAGGTCCTTTTCTCTTTCCTCCCACTTTCCCACAAGCCTCCCTATGCATTGCCCAATGTTTGACTGCTTCATACATATACATGCTCATGCAGATGCAGATGCAGGTGCAGATACAGATACATACTTTCTTTCAAAATAGTAACAGGTTCTCTTCTGCATGAGGGTTGACCATCTCTCCAGTTTTCCCACTTTCATATACATGCTTACCAATCATCTATCTTCATTCATTTTCTTCCCGTATTAGTACTTTTTAAAACATGGATCTTCTTTCCTGAACCTATTGACTATAACTCTTTGGCTTTTAATTGCTGATGTTGACATGCAGAACTGTCAAGTTATTCGAATCAATAAAGTCACTTATTATAGATTTATTTCCTTGAAAAGGCTTGATTGACACATGATTATTCTCCTAGAACATTAAGCAATTTAAAGTCATGATATCTTCTGAATAACTTTTTATATTAAATCCTTGTAATTACATTCATTTTAGCCTTGTGGAATGGCATTATGTCATATAAATTTAAGTGATTTTTCAACTCCTGGGATATATGTTCCCAGTCCATGAAATAGAACTTATGGCAAATACTTCCCAGGTAGCAAAGAACCTGAAACTAGATAGGCTTTAGACTTAAGGAAGCAAATACTACTGTTATGCTAAAAAACATACCAATAAACTAACTTCTAACAACATTCTGCTATACCTATAAATCAGTGCCTTGCTCAGCTGTGATCAGAGAAGCCGCCACCTACAGCAGATGGGAACAGAGATCCACAACTGGAAAATACATAGAGAAAGACCTTGGAACATTCAGTCCTAAATTTGGTATATCCATCAAATTCCTCTCCTCAGGGCTCAGGAACCTCTGCAGAAGATGCAGAAACATTATAAGAGTCAGTGAGAGTGGAGGCCACCAAGGAAACAAGGCCTTCTAGATACCACAGAACAAATGTGTATAAGAACTCACAGATACTGTGAGAACATTCATAAGGGACTACTCAGGCCTTAGGCAGATGGGGTCCCATCAGCCGCCACCCCTAACCCACACTTTATTGCCATTAGATAACTACTTATAAAGAAAAAACGTTTACTCCAAGGAAGTGCCACTGGATACACAACCCACACTGAAGAATGAGACCTGTGGCTAGCAGCAGATGGCCAACACAAAACCAGCAGGATTTTTGAAAGGCTTTTCTCTCAAAATGATTTGTGAGGCTTTTTTGTTTCACTACAGATCTTCTTATCTGTGTGTCTAAATGTGTTTGTCCTGGTGTCTGTATTTTTTTTTTCTTTTAAAAAATGTTAGTTTGTTTTCTTTTTCTGGTTTGTCTTTTTTTATTATTTTTGTTATTATTGTTATTACAATGCCTGTTTGTTTGTTATGGTGTATTTTGTTTTGTTTTGTTTTGTTTTGTTTTTTGGCTTGTTTTTGTTCTTTTTTGAAACAGGAATTCTCTGTGTAGCCCTGCCTGTCTTGGAACTCTCTCTGTGGACCAGGTTGGCCTCTAAATCAGAGATCTGCCTGCCTCTGCCTCCCAAGTACTAGGATTAGGGTGTTGTACCACCACCTGTTTGTTTTTCATGAGAAAGAAAAATGAATGGCGTGGATATCAGTCTGTGTGGCAATGAGAAAGAAAAATGAATGGCGTGGATATCAGCCTGTGTGGCAATGGGTTGGAGCTAGAGGAGTTGGGCCAGAGGAAGCCAACGAAAACCTTTTTGAATTTAAATAGAAAACACAGTGTGATGTTCCACAGGGTCAGAGTGACTATTCTAAATGCTTAGTGAGTTGTGGTGGCCTTTGCTTTGGTGCACCTCAGTGTGGTATGTTATTTATAATAAAGTTTATAATTTATAAGAAAAAATTGTTTAAATTTCATAAAAATTATATGTATGTATATATGCTATGAATCATAATGTAAATATCAGTGTTTTCCAGTGTTCTTAATTAATCCCTGTGAAAAAGCCATTTGCTCCCAAGTGGTTTCTGACCCACATGTTGAAAACCACTGTCACAGAGCATTTCAACATTCTGCAACATATCAAATGCCATCAAATTCTTATGATTAGAATACTGTTTTCTCAGTTAATATTTCTTCTAGTGGCATTCATTCATTTACATGCAACTATGATATCTAAGAATCTTTTCATATAAGCAAATATTGTTCTTAGAGTATAACTCCTCATAGCTCTTCATCTCCCCTTTCTTTTATTAAGTTGTTTTGTTTTCTACTTGTTTCTGCCCTGATTTTGTTTTGTTCTAACCCAACTTGAAGTGGTATTATCACAGCAGAGAACAATGCTATATTTAAAGAATCTCCTGAACTGCTGCATTTCTGACTTTATTTTCAGAATTAAATGTAAAATATATTATTTGGAAAATTTTTATTAATATATGGCAGAACAATTTGTCAGTTCACTGTAGTATCGTCTTTAAAAGTATTATCCCAGTTCATATAAAGATAAATGTTATTTCACTTATAATTTAGTTTAGTCAATTTTTGTTTATTTGTTTGTTTTTCATTTCAACAAGAGTTAACTCTTTGCAAATATCATTTCTGAGGACGTTTGTGCTTTCTCTAACACTTGGACTCTCTTTTTTTTCTATTATGTATATTCTTCAACACTTGCTATAAAGGCAACAAATATTTCATGGACATCTAATGTAGAGTTTTTGGTTTATGATATGTAAACATGTTTTTGTTTTTATCCCAGGTGTGGGACTGATTCAGATTGTCCACAGCAGCAAACTATTTGTCTGGTTCAGGCTCTGAGAGGGGCTCTTTGCTAGCTGCATATAATTTAATTCTGGGGACTTTGGAGAGAGAATAAATGCCAGGGCCAAAGAGAGAGGAGGCTTCGAGAAAGAAGGTATCTAGTGTTTCCCCCCTGCTCTTCCTGGTTGCTGTTGACAAGAAGTTGGAGATATTCTGAAACAAAGATTGGACTTTTAACAAAGAACCCAGTGACTCTAGCAAGAAGTAGCTAAGAGAACTGTGTCCCCTCTCCCACAAACCTTTTTTTTTTTTCTCCTACCTGGTGTTGAGGTGTTGGAAGGAGTGGAGTGGAATATGGAGAAAGAAGCTTAAGAAATCAAAATAAAACAGAGTTATAAAGTATGCCAGGATAGGAGCTCTACGAAGACCAAATATATCCGGGCACAGTGTCTTTTCTGAGACTGACAATCAACCAAGGACCATCTATGGATATAACCTAGAACTTCAGCCCTTGGTAGATCAGTAACCAAGTAGTTTCCAAAGTAAGGGGAACAAGGACTATTTCTAACAGGATCTCAAGGGCAGGCTCTTTGACCCCTCCCCCCCAGAGGAGGAGCAGTCCTGTTAGGCCACAGAGGAGGACTTTGCAGCCAGCCCTGAAGATACCTGATAAAACAGGGTCAAATGAAAGGGGAGGAAGTCCCCCCCATCAGTGGACTTGGAAAGGGGCAGGGAGGAGACCAGGGAGGGAGTGTAGGGTTAGGGAGGAAATGAGGGAGTGGGATAAAGCTGGGACACAGAGTTAACAAAATGTAACTAATAAGAAAAATAAAATTAAAAAAAAAAAGTATGCCAAACATCCAAACCAAGACTTCAAGTAGAATATTTCTAAAGTAAGTCATTTTCTACTAGGAAGATAGCATGTGTCATGCTGTCACAGATCAACATGGATTCTACTCCTCATACTGTTCCTATTCAGCAATCATAATTAAAGGTAAAACATTCTATTAAACACAAAATTGCTACTTTAAATTTAAGGAATAAGTATTTCTTCTATAATGACACTCTTTCTGTTATTGGCTTGGCAAAAGTCAAAGATTCTGTGCATTTTCTGATTTCTGAAAAAGAAATTAATTAAAATAGTATTACCAAGGCCTCAGAATAAAAATAAGGCAAAAGGGAGACAATAAAATTACCTGAAAGAACTCTTGATTAAAGAAGGGTGAGGCATAAATTTTTGTCTTAAAGCTGTTTTAATTTCTTAAAAAAATCTTCTTCTTGAAAAATAAAAAGCAAGTTGTTGAAACAAACAAATGATTTTCAAACTTTAATGTGTATAGAGTTACCAGAGAATCATTAAAATGCAAATTTTGATTTTACAGGGTTGGGTGGAGCCTGGGTCTGCATTCTCATCAGTGATCACATGTACAAGTGCTGATTTATTTTTCATAATTTCAACAACAAGTGTGATGGTTTGCTTAGAGCTGTAAAACACTGTTTTCCAACGGCAGTTTAGTGACTCACATTCAGATCATTGAGGAATAGCATTAACTAGTTCCAGTTATAGGGCAAGTTATTTTATGAATTAAATCATGTACAATTTAAAGGATAGTGAGTAAAAATGCAGATTGTAAGTGAGATCAAGGGATAAAAACATTTTGGGCTTTAAACATAACAGGCCACAAACAAATACAAGAAGCAGTATGAAAAAAAAAACACATATATTATGTACATCCGCATTTGCATACATACATATATAAATATAATGTGACAAATAAAATTCATGATCCCAGAATCTCTCCAAACATTCAATAAACCTATTAAAATATTTGTTCTATCTTCACCCCTCAACCCACATTATTAATTTCCTTTTTCTTTTGAGACCAATTATGAAAAAAACCTGACATTTATTATCTATAGTATTGACTGTCAGAACTCTAATACAGGTACACAGAATAGTATTCTGTCTGGACACATCAAGAAGGATCTAGTTACTTTCCTTCCCAGCTACTAAAGGCTTTCTATTTTTTTTTTTTTGACTGTAGGCATAAGGTTATTGTTTAATTCAAATGCTGATTTCTGTTACCCATATCTGGTTGCAGTCCTTGTTCTGAGAATCTCCTGTCTCATGTTGTATAAACACTGCTCCTCAATTTTCTTTTGATATGCCAGTACAGCAGCTGCCATCCAGTGGCTGAGCAGAGGAGAGAATAGGGATGGATTTCCTGCCAGGTAGGGGAGGGAGAGTTAAGAAAGAAAGCAGGGGATTCAGCAGTGGGCAGATGACTAGGAGCAACCAGAAGAGAATGCTCAGCTAGAAAAGCTACAAAGTGCAAGTATCTCTGTGATGTAGGTTGGGAGTAAAACAGATTAGTCTAAAGGGCTAAAAATAGAGTAATAGCTGTTCACTTATTCTGTTGTGAAGCTTATTATTAAACAAATATAAAAGAGTCTCAATTATTTGTGTGATGGCTGGGTTAAGAGAGAAACTGAGAAACAAAGAGTTTTATAAAAATAACTGTAAAAAGTGACTTATGTCCTCTTGCTTCATCATAAAAAGCAGTAGTATAATATCTTCAGATTTCAGTCTGAATTATTCCTCATCACTTCTGTGGTTACGACTCCTTCTATGTTTTAATGATCCTCCTTTCTGCTCTTCATAAAAATCCTCATTCTAACACTGGCCACACTACAGCAAGAACAACCTCTCCATATTTAATATCCCCAATTTAACATGGGCAAAGTCCCTTTTATTCTCTGGTACATTATGAAGAATAGGACTGAAACACTGTTGGGTCTGTTATTATCAGCCTACTATATTCTCTGTGTCCATCAGAACATTTTTGAATGTTTATCATTATGAAAGTTTTAGCTAGAAAATTCTACCAAGTCTCTGATCTGAATTATCTCTTGAAAGGAACAAGTTAACTCTGCAGGTTTCTTTATAAATTCTATACCCCATGTTTAAACTAAGTTCTTTCAGTACTTTTCCAGAGAGCAGGACAAAAGGAAAAGCTGATGAGTTGAGACAAGACCCACCCTGATGGGAAAGGTCTCCACCTTGCTGTGGAGGAGTGTCCAGATCTGCAGTAGGAGATAATGTTGCCTAGTAACCGGTCCAGATGTCACAGCTCCCCTGACCCAGATCAGGGCCAGACCAGATGTACTTGGTGCCTAAAATGAACCAATCATTTTTAAAGTACTCTACCCATTCCAGAGTTGCCAAGCTTGCAACCTCCACAATTCCCCCACTCCTTCCTTTAAAAACCTCAGACCTCTGTCTTTCCTGGCTGTTCCTTGCTGGTTGATGGCTTGCACGTGATGGCTTGAATAAACCTTTTGCAAATTGCAACTATCTGGTCTCCTGAGTTCCCCTCATCTACATCCCTAGAAATTAGGCTCCCTTTGGGCCTAACACTCTTACAATTTTTGAAAAAGTTATTATATTTACTTATTCGGCTATTTATTTGTAACAAAGTTTTTATGCCTAGTCTGTATAGTCTTGTTATACACTAGGGACTCAAAGATGAACCAAACACACATCATGTTTCATCCTACAAGTAACTCCTCATGTCTCATTTGTTCCAACCACTGCTTAGTTTTTGGGAAAAGCAAAAGTGGTTGAAGAATTAGAGCTTCTTTTCCTTTTAAGAACATGTTTTGAGGTGGTAAAATGAACAAAATATAAGATATTGGTTATAATTTTTATGTGGTGATACACCAGTGCAACTTTAATTATTGTAAGGAAGGATTTTATAAGCTGGTGACATTTAAGTTAAGAAGTAGATGACATTAATGACCCAGCCATGCAAATATCACATTTCACTCATAAAAAAATAGCTAATGAAAACCCCTTAGGGAAAAGATTTTGGCCTTTTCCTCATAGACACCAAAGGGTACAAAATATAAAGTCATGCTAAATATACATTAATGAACCCCATGAGAAAAGCTGTGCCTGCTCCTGTCTGCAGGCATGATAACTCTGTTCCCCAAAACTCCCTCACACACATTCTGTGGTATTTTACATTATCAGTGTCATGGTGTCATTTTTCCCAAGAGTCCAGCTTCTGTATTCACACTTTGGAAACAATGTTAACTTGTTTTTCCACTGAAGTAATTAAACTTTTTAAAATTAAATTTTAATTTTTTATATCAACTATGGATTATTTACTTTGTTTCCCAGCTGTAACCTTCTCCCTCATTCCCTCCCAATCCCACCCTCTCTCTCTCTCTCATCTCCTCCCTGCTCCTCCCTAAGTCTACTGATAGGGGAGGACCTCCTCCCCTTCCATTTGACCCTAGCTTATCAGGTTTCTTCAGGACTGGCTGCACTGTCCTCCTCTGTGGCCCAGCAAGGCTGCTATCTACCCTTCAGTTGCTTTGTCTTTATTCACCAAGACTCTTTTAACACATGGTTCTGAACCTGCTCATCTGGTTATGGCCTAAACTAGCCTTTCCTTTCCTTTATTCTCAGTATCCATTTCTAACATCCTGATTGTTTTAAAACTTGGCTGATAACAAGTAGCTGTTTGTCATATATTAAATTGTGTTCTTCTGGATTTATGTATAGAAATCCTAATACTAAGTACTTTAGAATGTTGTGTTAGTCATCAGTATGGTCCAAGTAATATTACTGCTTGAGATGAGATCATTAATTTGTGCCATAAGGCAATATGACTACTGTCTGTATAAAATAGGACATCTGCACAGAGACATTCATATACAGAGAATCCCAGGTGAGGAAGTAGACAAAAAAGGCATTGTGCACACAAGAAAGAGAGACTTCACTACCTTTCCTGAGGGAAATAGAATAGACAGAAGCAGATCTTATGTTTTCAGACAAATTAATTCTTAGCCAACACTTTTGTGCTTACAGATCTATAAGCCTTTTTCTCTGCCTTTACAGTCATGCATTTTCTAGCAGCTAAGTACAGATGCCATGGTGAGAAATTTCATCAGGCATGCTTACATACCCTGGACTTTTTAAATGGTCTGCAGAACTGCCTTAAATATCAACCTTGTATTACAGGCATCTAACAACAATTTTAATGATTCCCAGATTATTCTTTTACTCCTACACCTCAAACTTGTCTCTGACCTGACTTGACCCCTTTACACTTACTACTAATTTCTTTCCTTCTGGTCTTATTATCTATAGGCAGTTATCTTAGTCTTTCATTTAATTGTTCATGTTCATTAATTTTAAGCTAACACACAAAACTGTAGAATTTTGGGTATCACATAAAGTTTTAGCACAATTACACATTAGGTAATGCTTAAATCAAGGTAAGCATTTATTCTCACAAGAATTGACTATTCTTTATGGTGAAAAATGTTCAAAACTAATTCCTTCTTTTAACTTTTTTCCCCGGGTTATAATGAGATCAAACTTGATGTCTCATGTGTGCTAAATGAATGTTGTACAGTTGAGATATCTCCAGCCCTGTAGATAGCTTAGAAATTTTAGAAATATGTACTGTGTTATCCCAGTCTCTAATCACTGAACTGTGCCATGGGATGCCAGAACTTTTGACTGCTACCTCACTTTCATCAAACTAGTCCTAAGCTGAGCTTTTTCTTTACCTTTTTTGTTGCTCTCTCGCAAATCCTGCTTCTGAGTTTATTCTGCTTCTTGCTTTTGTTTTACTTAATTGCTGTGAAGAATAGTGAGAAAAAATTGCTTAAGCCTGAATAGTCTCTGTTTACAGCTACTGGGGAGAGGAAGAGTCACACATCCTATGCACACAGTCTGCTAACTTTTGACAAGTGTTTCCACCCATGTTGTATGGACCTCTGCTATTAGAGCAACACTTTACAACATGAACCATTTCCCCTGTGATACTGCTTATCCAACAAATGTCTTCTATTTTGAGTAAGCCAGAACATCTACTGTATGCAATTTCTCTGCTCAGAGAAAGAAAACGAGCCTCATCTATGCTGTATGTATCTCTGTTTTAGTCCATTTATGCTACATAATTTTATTCTTTGTATAAATATGATTTTATTCACATTTGTGTTATCTCCACAATTTGGTCCATAATTAATAAAGCTTCCATGAATATTCTGAGTATATATGTCTGGTTGGGGCATATTCTTATTATTCACAAATATCTAGGTAAAGAATTGTTACAGAGTGAAATCTAAGTCTTTTAAACATTATAAAAATGTTCATGTTTTATTTTTAAAAATAAACCTTGAAGCGTTTTTTAGATCACGGCTGGTAATAAGAATTTAGCCTTTATTGTTACTCATAAATCTGATTGTCTTCAATGACAGCTGTGCCATAAATCATCTGGGAAGCATGGTGTCACTAACAAAGTACAAGACAGCATGTGACACTCCTCAGGATGTCTCTTCAGCAACAAGTAGGTATTAAGAGTTCCAGTCATTTAAGAAATCCATGTGGAACACTCTAGCACAACAAACCAAATAATTTGTTTGAAAATATCTTACCACTTATAGTGCTATATCTGAAAATATGTTCTTCCAATCTAGGACCACTCCAGTTCATATGCTACATGTTAGTGGCTTCTGCAAAATGAATCCAATCACATTATTTTCAGACTATAACTATTCTACCACCTATCTGTCTATCTATCTATCTATCTATCTATCTATCTATCTATCTATCTATCTATCATCTATCTATATTTATCTATAGAAATCTATCTATATCTATCTATATATCTATATCCATATAGATAGCTATTAATGTACAGTAAAAACCTATGTTTACTTGTGTATTATCATCCAGTCTCTTAGGCAAACCGTATTTGTGTGCTTAAGCTATTGAATCAGGGGCAACTAAGAAAGCTTTTTTTGCTTTTTTTTTTTTTTTCAGAAAGCTCTTTTTTTGTTGTCTCACTGTACCCAGGTTTATGAGTTACAGTAAAGCAGAGGTGGTTGTCATTAGTGTATGAAAATTCACACAATACATGTACATTCTGAGGAGCTCTGGGGTCAATACTGATGCCAGTATCTTCTTTTGTTGTATACCTTATGTTTTGAAAAGAGCTCTGTTACAGAACCTGGAATTTGCTGATTCAGAAAATGTCTTTACATCAAGCCCCAGAGATATGCTGTGAGAGCTTTCTTAGCTCTTGGATTGCAAGGATCTGTTACACAAGACCCAGGTTTATACAAGTGCTTGGTCCTGCATCTTATACAGCAAGAACGTATCAATTTAGTCATATCACACAAACTTGAAGAAAATATTGTAATTATGTAAAATAAAAAAGACTTTCTATTCTATTCATTCCACAATTAACTGCATGTTTTATCATCTCTGCTGTTCTATTCCAGGCAAAATTATTATTTCAGCATGATAGGGTTAATAGATTAGTCACCAGATGTCTACAATCTCACTCCTATTATCTTTAAATACAATTAATGCTTTGCTATAGAAATGGATATTTATTATATGGTAATAAGTTAATTATAGGTAATAATAGCTAACCTCATATTTTCTTGATGTTTTATTTGCTTTAAATTTCATTTTTGCTATTTTTTTAAGGCAGAATTTCTCTGTGTAGCCCTGCCTATCCAAGAACTTTCTCTGTAGACCAAGCTTACTCTGAAATCAGAGGTCTTCCTGCTGCTGTCTAGCGAGTGCTGAGATTAAAGCTGTATGCCCCCACTACCTGGCTGATTTAAATTTCTTATGTGTTAGTATTGGAAAATCAGAATGGACTTGTTTTCTCTGCTTCATATGTATATCAGGGATCCTGTTGAGCTCTTCACTTCAAATATTGCCTGTTTCTCCTGTTTTGTTTTGTTTTGTTTTGCTTTTTCTCTATTCTAATACCCAAATGAGGTGAATTAAGACACCTTCTAACTGCTTAATATAGCATGATATTTTAGTAATGGTGTAATGATTGCTTTTGTGCTTCATCTACCAACTATTGATCATATACCTACCTATCTACATACCTCATTTCTATCTTCTCTTTAGAATATATCAGTCTATTGCTATATCCATTCTATCATTTATCTCTAACCTCTCCATCAATTATAGGAATTTTCAGATATTTTAACCATTTCTATAAAACTGGAGGCCCATATTAAATTGTCTCTAGCAGTATGCTAGGAGAAACAGTGGTATTTTTTTATTTACCTTGTAGTCAGATTTTTTTAATTGATTCAGTACTGTATATTTGGGTAATTTTGAGTCCAGTGGAATAATCATTAATATTTCTCCTTTCTCAGACCTCCTTCTAGCATACCTGCCCCTTTTATCCTTCTGCTTCAGCTTAGGGGTTCCTTAAATTTCACATCTGTCTTCTATATCCTCATGTGTGAAAGAAAATCATGACATTTGTTCTTTGAGGTTGGTTTATTTCACATAACATGATAATCTGATCTATTCAATTTCCTAAAAATAGCATTATTTTATCCATATTTACATAAATAAAGAACAAAACACCTTTATTTGTATATATTATATTTATCCACCAAGTTGTTGATGGGTAAGAGACCTGATAATTTTACTTTTTGTGAACCATGCTGCAATTAATACGGCTATGTGTCTATCTTAATTAAAGAAAAAATACCACAAATGTTTTGAAATTTTTTTATATTAAACTACTTATTTGTTCCTTTTACTTTTGGCAGTCCCCTGCCTCCTCTACTTCCAGTCCTACCCTTACATTACCTTCTTCCCCCTCCACTTCTCTTCAGACAAAAGGAGGCTCTCCATGGGTATCAACCAAAGTTGACACGTTAAATCAAGTCTCAGCAGGACTAAGTATATCCTCTCCCACTATGGCCAGACAAGGCAACCCAGCTATGGGGAAAGCATCCAAAGGCAAGCAACTGAGTCAGAGATAGCATCTATTCCAAGTTTTAGGAGACCCACACGAAGAACAAACTGCACATCTGCCACATATGTGTAGTGGCCCTAGATCCAGCCCCTGTATCCTTTTTGGTCAGTCATTAAGTCTCTATGAATCCCCATGGACCGAGGATAGTTTACTCTGTAGGTCATCCATGGGGGTTCTGTTTCGATTTGCACCCCATTTTTAAAATCTGGTTTTTTGGCTTGTTTGCATTTAATTTCTTGAGTTCTTTTCTTATTTTAACTATCAGCCCTCTGTCAGAGTAGAATTGGTGATGATATTTTTTCATTCTGTAAGCTGCCATCTTGTCCTATTGATGGTATTCTTTGTCTTAGATAAGGTTTTCAGTTTCATGAGGTCCTATTTCTTTTTTTTTTAATTTTTTATTAATTACACTTTATTCATTTTGTATCCCCCCATAAGCCCCTCCCTCCTCCCCTCCCGATCCCACCCTCCCTCCCCTTTCTGCATGCATGCCACTCCCCAAGTCCACTGATAGGGGAGGTTCTCCTCTTCTTTCTGATCTTAGTCTACCAGTTCTCATCAAAAGTGGCTGCATTGTCCTCTACTGTGGCCTGATAAGGTTGCTCCCCCCTCAGGGGGAAGTGATCAATGAGCAGGCCAATCAGATTATGTCAGAGGCAGTCCCTCTTCCCATTACTATGTAACCCACTTGGACACTGAACTGCCATGGGCTACACCTGTGCAGGGGTTCCAGGTCATCTCCACGAATAGTCCTTGGTTGGAGTATGGGTCTCTGGGAAGTTCCCTGTGTTCAAATTATTTTGTTCTGTTGTTCTCCTTGTGGAGTTCCCGTACCCTCCAGCTCTTACTATTTCCCACTTCTTACATAGAATTCCATTCACTCTGCCCATCAGTTGGCCATCAGGCTCAGCATCTGCTTTGACGGTCTATACTGCAGAAGCTTTCAGAGGCCCTCTGTGGCAGGTTTCAAGGTTGTTTCCTGTTTTCTCCTGGCTTTCAGAGGCCCTCTGTAGCAGGTTCTGAGGTTGTTTCCTATTTTCTTTTTCTTCTGATGTCCATCCTCTTTGCCTTTCAGGATGGGGATTGAACATGAGCTGTCCCAGAAGCAAAAAGACACGCATGTTATATACTCACTCATATAAACATACAATATAGAATTAACCCACTAAAATCTGTACATCTAAACAAACTAAGCAAAAGAGAGGACCCTAACTAAAATGTTCAATCCCCATCCTGAGAGGTCCTATTTCTTAATTGTTGATCTTAGCACCTGAGCTATTGGACTTCTGTTCAGGAAGTTGTCTCTTTTGTCAATATGTTCAAGGTTATTCCTCATTTTCACTTTTATTAAATTTAGTGCATCTGTTTTGATGGTCTTTGGTCCCCTTGGGTTTGAAGGTTTATTTTTAATTGTTTTTTTTATTTTTGAGAATTTTTTAATTACAGTTTATTTGTATAAACTGTATCACAGCCATAACTCCCTCCCTCTTTCCTTCACAGTCCTTCTCTCCCTCCCTCTTCTCCTCACCTGTCCCTTTCCCAGTCTGCTGACAGGGGAGGTCCTAATCACGTTTCCATCTGACTCTAGCTTATTGGGTCTAATCAAGAATGGCTACATTGTCTTCCTCTGTAGCTTGGCAAGGCTGCTCCCTCCTCAGAGGGAGGTGTCCAAAGAGCCAGCCACTGTGTTCATGTCAGAGACAGCCTCTGTTCTCCTTACTTGGATACCCATTTGGAGTCTGAACTGCCGGGGGCTGCATCTGTGCAGGGGTTCTAGGTTATCTCCATGCATGGTCCTAGGTCAGATTATTATTCTCAGAAAAGAACCCTGTGCCTAGATTCTTTTAGTTCTGTTGCTCTCCTTGTGGAGCTCCTCTCCCCTCCAGGTCTTTATCCACATTCTTTTAATAACCCCAATAAAAATGACAAATACAAAGTAAGATCATATCCTTGTTTTGGCCTCCCATTGCTTGGGTCTCCATCAGGGGCAAACAGACATTTGTTCATGTTCATATCTCCCAAGGAATCATGTCACACAAGGATGCACTAGATAGCTAAGAACTATGTTACCAATTTACTGAGCATATCAGAATATTTCCTGAATGATACAAACATTTTCTCATATACAAAGTAAATCACTTAGGAATACTTTTGAACTTACATAATGTTCTTGGTAATTGCTTCATAGACACTTTTCATTTTTCATGTTTAGTATAAGCCTCATATTCCATTGAGGGTTTGAAGAGCATTGAATTAGTCATTTAATTCCAATTACCTGTATTTATCATGAAGACTAAACAGTACATTTAACACTGTCACCATGATATTTCATTTAAATTTGATTTTGTATTTCATGGACCATGTTGACATAACATCACAGCAATTGGATGTTTAGTGTCAAAAACAGTCAGCCCTGTAAACACACAGAGAAATGACACATTATGGACTCAACAAGTTATATTTAAGAATATATGTGTATTATATATATATATTATATATATATATATGTATATATATATATATATATATATAAATGCAGTAACAAATAATGAAAAAAAATTATGAATTTAAAGGAGTGGAGAAGAGTGAATGTTAAAGCTTGAAAAGAAGAAAGAAATGGGAGAAATTTAATTCAATTACAATAGCAAAAATACACAACAAAAAGAGTGCCAAGTCAAAAAAGTATTTGAGCCACCACCACCATGCCAAAGTAAGGAACCTGAGCAAGAGAGAATTAAACAACAACAACAAACAAACAAACAAACAAAATAATCAAACAACTTTGTAGAATGTAGAAGAATGCAAATAGATCCATTTTTATCATCCTGACCAAAACTCAAGTGCAAACAGGATACACATCAGAATTGGGGAGAACAGGAAACAGGGCAGGAGTCTACCAAAGAAAACCTCTGAAAGACTTTTCCCAACAGTCTCAGCATAGCCAAACTTTAGGCAGAGTGCAGGGAATCTTATGAAAGAATGAGAAGGACAGGAGCTCCACAAGGAGAGCAACAGAACCAAAATATGGGTCTTTTCTGAGCCTGATACTCAACACAAGGACCATACATGGAGATAACCTAGAACCCCTGCACAGATGTAGCCCATGGCAGCTTAGTGAAGTCAAGTCTCAGCAGGACTAAGTATATCCTCTCCCACTATGGCCAGACAAGGCAACCCAGCTAGGAGGAAAGCATCCAAAGGCAAGCAACTGAGTCAGAGACAGCATCTACTCCAAGTTTTAGGAGACCCACACGAAGAACAAACTGCACATCTGCCACATCTGTGTAGTGGCCTTAGATCCAGCCCCTGTATCCTCTTTGGGCTCCCTAGTAAGGAAAATAGGGGCTGTGTCTGACATGAACTCAGAGGCTGGCTCTTTGATCACCTCCCCCTGAGCGGGACAGCAGCCTTACCAAGACACAGATGAAGACAAACATTTCTGATGAGACCTGACGGAGTTAGATGGAAGGGGAGAAGGACCTTCCCTACCAGTGGACTTGAGGATGGGCATGGGAGGAGAAGAGAGGTGAGGTTGGGACTGGGAGAGGACTTGGGAAGAGCTACAGCTAGGATACAAAATGAATAAATTGTAATTATTAAAAATAAAGTAATTTAAAAAAGAATTACTTCAATAATGTTTCATTTAAAAATGTAGGTGGTCTTGTTGTAGGCAAATAGTAGGATCTAGAAAAGATTAACCTGAGTGATGTATCCCAGAAGCATAAAGACACACGGTATGTACTCACTTATAAGTGGATAGTAGACCTATAAGATGGGATAAACATACTAAAATCTGTACACCTAAAGAAGCTAAACAAGAAGGAGGACCCAGGGTAAGATGATCAATCCTCACTTAGAAAGACAAATGGGATGGACATTGGAAGTAGGAGAAAACAAGAAACAGGACAGGAGCCTACCACAGAGGGCCTCTGAAAGACTCTATCTAGCAGTGTATCAAAGTAGATGCTGAGACTCATAACCAAACCTTCGCAGATTACAGGGAATCATATGAAAGAATGGAGTGTTAGTAAGACCTGGAGAGTACAGGAGCTCCACAAAGACCAAATATATCTAGGCACAAGGGTCTTTTATTAGACTGTATTTCCAAACAAGGACCATGTATGGATATAACCTAGAACCCCTGCTCAGATGTTGCCCATGGGAGCTCAGTGTCCAAGTGGCTTACCCTAGTAAGGGGAACAGAGACTGTCTCTGACATGAACTCATTGGCTGACTCTTTGACATTCCTCCACCCCCCATGATGAAGGAACAGCCTTAGCAGACCACAGAGAAAGAAAATGCATCCAGTCCTGATGAGTCCTGATAAACTAGGGTCAGATGGAAGGGGAGGAGGACTTCCCCTATCAGTGGACTTGGAGAGGGGCATGGGAGAAAATGAGGAAGGGTGGGTGAGATTGGGAGGAAATGTAGGAGGAGGCTACAGCTGGTATACAAAGTGAATAAACTGTAATTATTATAAAAAATAAAAATTTAATTTTTTTGAAAAGAACAGGAGCATAAATCACTCAATGAAAGCTTCTTGCCCTGCCTTAAGGCTATACGACCAATGACAACCGCTCATGGAAACTGAAAATCTGTAAAATACTGTAAAATCTGCAGGCAGCTCAATAGGCTGAAAAAGCCATTTCTTAGTAGCTCAGTTGTTTTGAGACCTTTACAGGGAGCTCTGCTTCTCTGAGAGCGACTCCCAGCAGCCTTTATTGCTCATATATGTTTAGAGATGAAGGATCCTGGTGAATATAGTTTCAGTGCCTTCCTGATATTGATTTGTTTATTTTCTGAAGTTAACTCACTTCCCTGCTGGATGGAATGGTTTTCCTTTCCTTAGAACACCCTGCTATTCCATGTCTCTTTTAACACCTGTGTCTTAATGACCTTTCTTCCAAGATGGTTTTAATCTGGAATAAATTGCCACATAATATGGGTATTCCTTCAAATTATCATTTGTTATTAAACATGATAAAAATCATAATACACATGTATTCCGCGCCTCAAATTTTAATTTTCAAACCAAATGTACTGCTGTGACTGTTTCATTGAACTATTCAATATATTTTTCCACATGCTGAAACAAGCATTGATTGCTCTTGTAATCTTTAGCATTTATAGTTACATTTTAAACTATAAGGACATCAAAGTCACTTTAATTATAAAATATTTCTCTGGTTATAGAAACTCTATTTTTGTAACTCATATCTATCTGGAAAATTATCACATTTGGAAAAGAAAATTTAATGAAGAAACTATTTTTCCTAATGACAAAACTGTTTTTTTTTTTAATTTTGAATGTGTCTTAAGTGTTCATCTACCATAGTCTTAAGCTAGATTTTGATTTTTACAGCAGCTGACACAACACTAGTTTGATAAAAAAAAACATATTCTTATGCCTCATACATAATGTTATATTTGAGTTTTATAAATTTACAGAAAAATATAAGCTATTTCAACTAGGTTTGGCATAGTATTCATTTTCCATATATTTCTAAATAAGTAAGGATACATACACATACTTTATAGGTATTTTGAGAAACCCTAGAAAAATTTTATAGTACTAAAGCATATTTTATGTTTACAGTGATTAACTATAAGTTAGAAAATTATGTTTAGAATAAAATCACTCATAAAATGAATAGTAATGTTACCAGGAAAATTTTCTAAAAAATAATGTGAAGTATAGAAAAAAAATCATATATGTTTAACTAATTAATTATTTTTTAATTACAATTTACTCCTGGGATACAATTGTATCCCTGTGGTTTTTAGTTGATTAAAAATTTTATTTACATAAAATACAAAAGTATTAATGCTTTGTCATAGAGTTTCTATCAAATTTTTATGTTCCTTACTTTTTAAATATTTAAATATCTCTTTCAAATTATCTATCCAATTTGTCTTCTGATTATCTAATCTATCATCTAACATTTGATATTCTACCTGTCTATGCCTTCTCTGATATATATGCATTATCTATCATTCTTTCCTCTATCTACTCATTCACATACATGCCTGGGTGCTATCAGCTCCACCAGACACAAAGCTTAATCAACAAATCTGTTGTCCTCAAGGACACTAGGGTCACAGGTTTAGCTTCTCTGGGCTCCCGTTGCCTGATGGTCTGTTTTTGCTTCTTCACACTGTTGTCCCTCTGTTCATGTGAACTGTGGGAACTTTCTTGCACTTCTTTTTATACCAGTTTTCTTAAATTAGGGCCTCGCCTACAAGTTTTAATTTTACTTAATTATTTCTTTCAGTCTACATTCTGAGTAACTGAAGATTAGGAAATCCTTACATAAATTCAGGGGAACCAATTGCATTTCTAGAAATACACGTAAAAGATAAAATGTTAGAAAGCAAAACCACAGAAAAATTAGCCTACTTTCTACTTTGTATCAGTGAACATTCTGCCACAGTGACTAAATGCCTTAAAGAAACAAATTTGAAAAAGGAAAAAAAAATATTTTTTATTAGGGTTACAGTGGCTTTAGGAATCTGCCAGCTGCCTCCATTGCTCTGGGTTTGAGAAGAGGCAAAATGTCATGGGGTGACAAAGACAGTAATGAAAATCGCTCATTTTATGGTAGCCAAGGGGCAAGAAAGAGACAGAAAAGACACAGAGATAAGAGACACGAAGGACCTCCCCTATCAGTGGACTGGGAGGAGAAGACGGAGGGAGGGTGGGATTAGGAGGGACTGAGGGAGGGGGCTACAGCTGGAATACAAAGAAAATAAACTGTAATTAATATAAAAGATAAAAATAATTAAAAAACAGAAAAAAAAGAGAAACATTTTTCCAGTTATGTCTCAGTGACATGATTTCCAGAAAGCTTCCATACCTGCATAGTCCTTTAAACTGATTTTTTTATTTTTTTAAATCAGTAGAGGTTAGAGCTTTCAAGGTTCAGTTTCCTCTCGATTCTTCACCACCAGCATTGCTGTCATGACAACCAAGCCTTCTACTTATTTGGAAATCATGTGCCTCCTGAAATCAAGCTCTCTGAAATGTTTTGTTTTGTTTTGTTTTAACATCTAAAAATCATCATTTCTAGCTGTAACTTGGAACTCTAGCCTTTCTCGCTAATTTGATATTCATATTGTAATTCTTCAACATTAAGTAGATTGAGACCCAGGAAATTTAACAAAATAATTTTTTTCTTCTTATTTTCATTTATTACAATTTATTCAATTTGTATCCCAGCTGTGACCCCCTCCCTCATTTTCTCCCAAACACGCCCTCCCTCCCTCTTCTCTCCCTATGCCCCTCCCCTAGTCCCCTAATATTTATTTAGAAATATCTATTTATTTATTTATTTATTTATTTATTTATTTATTTATTTATTTATAAAGAAGGTCCTCCTCCCCTTCTATTTGACCCTATCCTATCAGGTCTCATCAGGATTGGTTTCTTTAGTTGGACACTGGTACCCTATTAGAGTGAATAAAAACCATAGAAAATCTAGTCTCAAAGTGAATCTATATTTTACTCATTAATTATATGATTAGTCAGTAAAAAATCTCATAACATTTCTTTATTTATAAAGAAAAAGTAGTTTTTCTTGATATATAAAATAAAATTTACTACTGCCATTTTTTCCATAGTGTTATATTTCCAACTAATTTGAGCATCTTTCCATCATTCTGAATTTTATGTATATTTAGGAATCAAAGTATACTTCCTTGATTTTATTACTACTATTTTTTCTATATAGAACCCCCTCTGTTTAACCTGATTAATGTCTAGCTATGATACTTGTTTATTTCCTGCAGCCTCACACTCCTGTTAAACAATCAATGCGTCTCTCTCCATGACGCTTCTTTCACCACAGTGAACAGGGACCCTATAAACTCAAGTGATAGCACATGCTGGAGAGGTTGTGGAGAAAAGGGAACCCTCCTCCATTGCTGGTGGGAATGTAAACTGGTTCAACCACTCTGGAAGTCAATCTGGCGCTTTCTCAGACAACTAGGAGTAGTGCTACCTCAAGACCCAGCTATACCACTCCTAGGTATATACCCAAAATTTGCTCAAGTACACAACAAGGACATTTGTTCAACCATGTTCGTAGCAGCTTTATTTGTAATAGCCAGAACTTGGAAACAACCCAGATGTCCATCAACGGAGGAATGGATACAGAAATTGTGGTATTTTTACACAATGGAATACTACTCAGCAATCAAAAAGGAGGAAATCATGAAATTTGCAGGCAAGTGGTGGGATCTAGAAAAGATCATTCTGAGTGAAGTATCCCAGAAGGAGAAAGACAAACTTGGTATATACTCGCTTATATAGACCTACAAGACATGATAAACATAATGAAATCTACACACCTAAAGAAGATAATCAAGAAAGTGGACACAGGCGAAGGTGATTAATCCTCATTTAGAAAGACAAATGGGATGTGCATTGAACGTATGACAGGAGTCTACCACAAAAGGCATTTGAAAGACTCTACCTAGCAGTGTTTCAAAGCAGACACTAAGAATCATAACCAAACCCTCGGCAGAGTGCAGGGAATCATATGAAAGAAGGGAAGTTAGTATGATATGGAAAGGATAGGAGCTCTACAAGGACCAAATATATCTGGGCACAGGGTCTTTTCTGAGACTGAAACTCAACCAAGGACCATCTATGGATATAACCTAGAACTTCTGCTCGGATGTGGCCTGTGGTAGCTCAGTAACCAAGTAGTTTTCCAAAGTAAGGGGGACACGGACTATTTCTAACAGGATCTCAAGGGCAGGCTGTTTGACACCTACCCCCAGGGGAGGAGCAGTCTGTTAGGCCACAGAGGAGGACTTTGCAGCCAGCCCTGAAGATACCTGATAAAACAGGGACAGATGAAAGGGGAGGAGGTCCTCCCCTATCAGGGGACTTGGAAAGGGGCGGGGAGGAGACCAGGGAGGGAGTGTGGGGTTGGGGAGGGAATGAGGGAGCGGGATACAGCTGGGACACAGAGTTAACAAAATGTAACTAAAAAGAAAAAATAAAAAATAAAAAAATAAAAATTAAAAAAAAAAAAGAAACCATTAACTGAAATAAATCATCCTTAATGTTTAATCAAGTATGAGCTTTTGTCTCATGACAAACAAAAGAAAACCAACATAGATAATAATACATATAATTCTACCTCTTATAGTGGATAGATATGTAATTGAGACAATTATATTTCCTATTAGTGTTTTGAAAATGCTGAAGGTTGGCTATCTAATAATGATTAATTTTGGTTCTCTACTCACCTTCTCCCTCAAAGTTTTAATGCCTCACAACTAATCCAGTTATGTGCACTTTTTTTTGTTTACTACATATGACAAGATTCATAATAGTTTTATAAAATCTATGGCAAAAATTACTTTGTGTATTTGCCTGATCTCATTGGAGATCCTCTCAATTTCATTTTCTCTGCTCATTCTCGTAATTAACATTAGTTTTTCAGTACTGAAATTTCCAGTATCATTTCTTCTGAAAATGTTGATTGATAAGATAGAAATGAAATTTCTTTTTAGTTTAGTCTCTCTTGAGCAGAAACACTTTTTTAAATATTTTAATGCTTTTCATTCCATCATAATCTAACATCAAGTATGTATTGATATTGGAACTGAGTCCCCAAATAATGCACAGATGTATCATGCTGAGATGTTCTTGAATTTCCCATGGACTGTCACTTCTATCAACTCAAATGCTGCCTTGGGGGACAATTCTTGGAAAATACTCCACTGCACATCATCTTTATTTTCTACTTTGTCATGTCCATGGAGAATAGAGTCA
This sequence comes from Psammomys obesus, assembly GCF_907164565.1. Classification (NCBI taxonomy): domain Eukaryota; kingdom Metazoa; phylum Chordata; class Mammalia; order Rodentia; family Muridae; genus Psammomys; species Psammomys obesus. Next base: position 6,067,074 of record NW_026596244.1, on the reverse strand, counting down.
TCACTCTACTTTAACCCAAAAGAGAAATCACAATGAGAAGTGGGAGGTCAAAGATTTTAAAGATTATAGTTTGATTCCTCGGATGATTATTGGTTTGTTAGAAACCATAAAGTAGAAGAAAGTTTTATAATTCTGCAAAGTTTAAAAAATATTTCAATGCATGAAACAGTTCACAGCTAAATGATTTATCTCTGCAAAACATGAGAGTAAGATATAATTATACTTATTAACAAAATGTATTTCTTTGATATCAATTTGTATTTATCTATATCTATTAGTTTAGAATGATCAGGGAAGTAGGTTTCTTCCCAGAAAGTATAGAGCAAAGAATTTCATTCTCTTATGCATAAAATAATTGGAAGACAGTAATTGTGTATCCTGATGAAACTTGAAATAATAGATAGTTGTATAATTATTATGACTACAGAGTTTAAGCGAATGTACCTGTAAGCATTTCATGTTTCTTTTTTACATTTTTTTTAAATTTTTTATAATTTTTCTTATTAGTTATATTTTGTTAAATCTGTATCCCAGCTGTATCCCACTCCCTCATTCCCTCCCAAACCCACACTCCCTTCCTCATCTCCTTCCTGCAACTTTCCAAGTCCACTGATGGTGGGGGGGGGGGCTCAACCCCCTTCATCCGACCCTGTTTTATCAGGTATCTTCAGGACTGGCTGCAAAGTCCTCCTCTGTGGCCTAACAGGACTGCTCCTCTCCTGGGGGGTGGGGAGGTCAAAAAGTCAGCCATTGAAATCCTGTTAGAAATAGTCCTTGTTCCCCTTACTATGGGAAACCAATTGGTTACTGAGCTACCACGGGCTACATCTGAGCAGAGGTTCTAGGTTATATCCATACATGGTCCTTGGTTGCATGTCAGTCTCAGAAAAGACCCTGTGCCCAGATATATTTGGTCCTTGTGGAGCTCTTATCCTTTCTACATCAGACTAACTCCACTTCTTTCATATAATTCCCTGAACTCTGCTGAAGGTTTGGTTATGAGTCTTAGTATCTGCTTTGAAACACTGCTAGGTAGAGTCTTTCAGATGCCTTCAAATGCACATGCCATTTGTCTGTCTAAATGAGGATTGATCATTTTACCCCATGTCTGCTCTCTTGATTATCTTTTTTAGGTGTATAGATTTCATTATGTTTATCATATCTTATAGGACTATATAAGCGAGTATATACCGTGTTTGTCTTTCTCCTTCTGGGATAATTCACTCAGAATGATCTTTTCTAGATCTCACCATTTGCCTGCAAATTTCATGATTTCCTCCTTTTTGATTGCTGAGTAGTATTTCATTATGTAAAATACCACAATTTCTGTATCCATTCCTCCATAGATGGACGTCTGGGTTGTTTCCAGGTTCTGGCTATTACAAATAAAGCTGCTATAAACATAGTTGAGCAGGTATCCATTTTGTGTACTTTAGGAAATTTTGGGTATACCTAGCAGTGGTATAGCTGGGTCTTGAGGAAGCACTATTCCTAATTGTCTGAGAAAGCGCCAGATTGACTTCCAGAGTGGTTGTACCAGTTTACATTCCCACCAGCAATGGAGGAGGGTTCCCCTTTCTCCACAACCTCTCCAGCATGTGTTGTCACTTGAGTTTTTCATCTTGGCCATTCTAATGGTTGTAAGGTGAAATCTCAGGGTCGTTTTGATTTGCATTTCCCAGATGACTAAGGACTTTGATCATTTCTTTAAGTGTTTCTCTGCCATTCAATATTCCTCTGTCAAGAATTCTCTGCTTAGCTCTGTTCCCCATTTTTAATTCGATTATTTGATTTGTTGCTTTTCAGCTTTTTAGTTCTTTATATATACTGGATATTAGCCCTCTGTCAGATAAAGGGTTGGTGAAGATTCTTTCCCAATCTGTAGGCAGTCGTTTTGTTTTGATGACAGTGTCCTTTACTTTACAGAAGCTTTTCAGTTTCAGTCCCATTTATTGATTGTTGTTCTAAGAGCCTCTGCTGTTGGTCTTCTGTTCAGGAAGTTGTCTCCTGTGCCAATGAATTCTGGGCTGTTCCCCACTTTTTCTTCAAACAGATTTAGAGTATCTGGTTTTATGTTGAGGTCTTTGATTCACTTGGACTTTAGTTTTGTGCAGGGTGATAAATATGGATCTACTAACATTTTTCTGCATGTAGACATCCAGTTAGAACAGCACCATTTGTTGAAGTTGCTGTCTTTTTTTCCATTAAGTGGTTTTGGCTTCTTTGTCAAAAATCGAGTATTCAAAGGTGTGTGGATTTATTTCTGGGTTTTCTATTTGGTTCCATTGATCCTCCTTTCTGTTTCTATGCCAGTACCATGCAGTTTTTATTACTATAGCTCTGTAGTACAGCTTTAGATGGGGAAGGAGATACCTCCAGATGATCTGTTGTTGTACAGGATTATTTTGGAGATTCTGGGTTTTTTGTTTCTCCATATGAAGCTGAGAATCTTTTTTCAAGGTGTGTAAATAATTGAGTTGGTATTTTGATGGGAACTGCGTTGAATCTGTAGATTGCTTTTGGCAGGATGGCCATTTTCACAATGTTAATCCTACCAATCCATGAGCACGGGAGATCTTTCCATCTTCTCATATCTTCTTCAATTTCTTTCTTCAGACACTCGAAGTTTTTCTCAAACCGGTCTTTCACTTGCTTGGTTAGTGTCACCCCAAGGTACTTTATGTTATTAGTGGCTATTGTGAAGGGTGTTGTTTCCCTAATTTCTTTCTTGGACATTTTTTCTTTGGTATGCAGGAGGGCTTCTGATTTTTTTTTTGAGTTGATTTTGTATCCTGCCACTTTGCTAAAGGTTTTTATCAGCTGAAGGAGTTCTCTGGTTGAATCTTTGGGGTCACTCATATATACTATCATTTCATCTGCAAATAGTGACACTTTGACCTCTTCCTTTCTGATTTGTATCCCCTTGATCTCCATTAGTTGTCTAATTGCTCTGGCTAGGACTTCAAGTACTATGTTGAAGAGATATGGAGATAGTGGGAAGCCTTGTCTTGTTCCTGATTTCAGTGGGATTGATTTAAGTTTCTCTCCATTGAGTTTGATGTTGGCTGTTGGCTTGCTGTATATTACCTTTGCTATGTTTAAGTATGTGCCTTGTATCTCTGATCTCTCCAAGACTTTAAACATGAATGGGTGTTGGACTTTGTCAAATGCTTTTTTTGGCATCTAAGGAGATGATCATGTGGTTTTTCTCCTTCAGTTTGTTTATGTGGTGGATTACATTGATGGATTTCCATATGTTGAACCACCCTTGTATGCCTGGGATGAAGCCTACTTGGTCATGATAGATGATATCTTTGATGTGTTTTGGATTCGGTTTACAAGTATTTTATTGAGTATTTTTGCGTCAATGTTCATAAGAGAGATAGGTCTGAAGTTCTCTTTTTGTTTTGGATCTTTGTGTGGTTTAGGTATCAAGGTGACTATTGTTTCATAGAAAGAGTTTGTTAATGTTCCTTCTGTTTCTATTTTGTGGAATAGTGGATGAGAATTGGTCTTAGCACTTCTTTGAAGGTCTGGTAGAATTCTGAGCTGAACTCATCTGGCTCAGAGCTTTTTTTGGAGGAGAGACTATTAATGACTGCGTCAATTTCCTTGGGAGAATATAGGGCTATTCACTCTTTCTACCTGATCTTGACTTAATGTTGGAAGATGGAGTCTATCAAGAAAATTGTCCATTTCATTTAGCTTTTTAAATTTTATGGCATATAGGCTTTTATAGTATGACCTAATGATTGTTTGGATTTCCTCAGTGTCTGTAGTTATGCCACCGTTTTCATTTCTGATTTTGCTGATTTGGATAGATTCTCTCTGCGTTTTAGTTGGATTGGCTAAGGGTTTGTCTATCTTCTTGATTTTCTCAAAGAACCAGCTTTTTGTTTCATTGATTCTTTGAATAGTTTTATGTTTCTAATTGATTTATTTCAGTCCTGAGTTTGATTATTTCCAGCCTTCTGCTCCTCTTGGGTGTATCTGCTTCTTTTTTTTTTTCCTAGGGTTTTTAGTTGGGCCATTAGGTGCTTGTATGTGATATTACAAATTTCTTCTTGAAAGCACTTAGTGCTATAAACTTTTCTCTGAGCACCGCTTTCAGTGTGTCTCATAAATTTGGGTATGTTGTGCCTTCATTTTCATTGAATTCTAGGAAGTCTTTAATTTCTTTCTTTATTTCTTCCTTAACCCAGCTGTCATTTTGTAGCAAGTTGTGCAGTTTCCATGTGTGTGTCCGCTTTTGTTATTTCTGTTGTTGTTGAGGTCCAACTTTAGTCCATGGTGGTCAGACAGAATACAAGGGATAATGTCAATCTTTTTGTGTCTGCTGAGGTTTGCTTTGTGACCAACTATATGGTCTATTTTGGAGAAGGTTCCATGAGGTGCTGAAAAGAAGTATACTCTTTTGAGTTTGGGTGGAAAGATCTGTAGACATCTATTAGGTAAATTTGATTTAGGGACTCTGTAAGTGCTTTTATTTCCCTATTTCGTTTCTGTCTAGTTGATCTGTCCCTTGGTTAGAGTGGGCTGTTGAATTCTCCCACTATTAAGGTATTAGTATCAATGTGTAATTTAAGCTTTAATAATGTTTCATTTACGAATGTAGGTGCTCTTGTATTTGGGGCATAGACATTCAAAATTGTGATGTCCTCTTGGTGGATTTTTCCTTTGAGGAGAATATAGTGGCCCTCCTTATCTTTTTTGATTAACCTGGGTTGAAAGTCTATTTTATTAGATATTAGGATGGCTACTCCAGCTTGTTTTCTGGAACCATTTGCTTGAAAGACATTTTTCCAGCCCTTTACTCTGAGGTAGTGTTTATCTTTGTTGCATAGGTGTGTTTCTTGGATGCAACAGAATGTTGGATCCTGTTTCTGCTGCCATTCTGTTAGTCTGTATCTTTTTATTGGGGAGTTGAGTCTGTTGATGTTGATAGATACTAGTGACCAAAAATTGTTACCTACTTTTGATGTGGGGTTGGTGATGTTTCTGAGTTTCATTGCTTGTATTCTTTTGTTTTTGTTGTTGTTGTTGTTGTTATGTAGTTATCTATTTCCTCTGTTTCCTTAGTTGTAGTTGTTTTCTTTGGTTTGGAGTTTCCCTTCTAGTAACTTCTGTAGAGCTGGGTTACTATGTAGATATTGTTTAAATTTTGTTTTGTCATGGAATATTTTGAGTTCTCCATCTATGTTGATTGAAAGTTTTGCTGGGTATAGTAGTCTGGGTTGTCATCTGTGGTCCCTTAAGGACTGCATGATTTCTAAACAGGCCCTTCTGGCTTTCATAGTTTTTGTTGAGAAATCTGGTGTGATTCTGATAGGTCTACCTTCATATGTTACTTGGCCTTTTTCCCTTGCTGCTTTTATTTTTATTTTTATTTTTTTTTTTGTTCTGCAGGTTCAGTGTTTTGACTATGATGTGATGTGAAGAATTTCTTTTCTGCTCTAGTCTATTTAGTGTTCTGTAGGCCTCTTGTATATTTATGGACATCTCTTTCTTTAAGTTGGGAAAATTTTCTTCTATAATTTACTTGAAAATATTTTCAGGACCTTTGAGTCTGATGTCTTCTTTTTCTTCTACTCCTATTATTCTTAGATTTTGTCTTTTCATGGTTTCCTTGATTTCTTGGATGTTTTGTGTTTGGAACTTTTCTGATTTAATTTTTCTTTGAGCGAAGTGTCAATTTCTGCAAGTGTATCTTCGGCTCCTGAGATTCTCTCTTCTATCTCTTCTATTCTGTTGGCGATGCTTACCTTTGCAGTTCCTGATCTTTTCTCTATGTTCTCCAGCTCCAGGTTTTTCTCTATTTGTGTTTTCTTTATTGATTCTAATTCTGTTTTCATGTCTTGCACCATTTCCTTCATGTGTTTGAATGTGGAGTCCTGCTTTTCAAAGACAGCTTCTATTTTTTTTGTCCGTTTCCTCTCTATATGTCACTAATTGTGCCTCTACTTCTTTGTCTGTATTTGCCTGTATTTCTATGAAAGCTTTGTTCGTTTCTTCATTTGCCTTCATTTATGTGGACATTTCTTTGAGAGCTTTGTTCATTTCCTCTTTGTTTGCCTCAATTTTCGTGGTCCTTTCTCTGAGAGCTTTATTTATTTCCTCTTTGTTTGTCTCCAAATTCTTTGGCTATTTCTCTGAGGGCTTTGTTCATCTTTATGGGCCTCTAATAGCTGGAGAAAAATAGTTTTGAAGTCGTTTTCTTGTGTATCTAATGAATTGAAGTGACCATTGGCTTGTGGGTTTGATGGTGAGGGCATTATGTCCTGATTTTTTTTGGGGGGTGAGTTCTTATGTCTGCCTCTAGCACTCTGGTTATTTATAAGCCTCACTGTTTGCTCCTTGAGTTTGTAGTTCACGCTAAGATTGTCTCTTTCTGTTTTCTGGACTGGTTTTTAGGAAGATGAGAGAGGTTCACTGGTTTGGGAGTGTGCATTGTGGTTACAGTTTTACCTAAGTAAGGAATGTGATGCTGGCGCTATTTGCATGTGCTTTTAGTGGGTTCAGTGTGCATGTGCAGATTCTCTGACTATTGCAGTGGCCTACAGGCCAAACTAGTATGCAGCTCTGTCTGGGATCCAGGGATTGTTTGCCTGGATTACACTGGTGGACCCACAAGGCAGAGTCTTTAGCATTGGGATAGCCATCCCAAGAATCCCTATGATGCCCACACTAGGGGTGTGGGTGGCAGGAATCCCATCTGGTTGCTCGTGTAGAGAGGCCTTGGGTCTGGGGCAAACTCTCCCTAAAAGGCTCCCTCACTCTCTTGCAGGACGAGTTGGAATGCAGAGGAGTTCCCCTTGCTTTCTACTCTCCAATTTGATCCTGCTGGGGCAAATGTGAGGGTAGGCTAACAGTCAGCTCTGTGGCACTGTAGCAGCAGGACTCGGTGTCCACCTGCCCTATGTGCGAACTCTCTGTCTTTTCCCTCCTCCAGGGAAGGGTTATGTTGGCTGGTCCCGAGGTAGCGAGGGAAAGAGTTGGGTTGAGTGTCCTCAATCCCAGATCCCGGGCCCAGATCTCTCTGCCAGAAGCAGCCTGGCGGTAGAACCTATGTTTGCTGATTTCGGTAGAGTACCAGTTAGGGTTGAGTGTCCTCAGATCCAGAACTCCGGTTTCTCTGCCAGGGGCTGCTGGGTGAGCTGAACGGGGGGTGCTGTGGGCTGTGGCAGGCCGCCTCTCTGTCCTTCCTCTCTGACCTTCCCCTCCGCTAGGGCAAGCTTATGATGGTACTCTCAGGGGAGTGCCAGGATGGGTTGGGACTTCTCAGTCCTTGATCCTGAGCCGGGGGTTTCTCTGCCAGGGACCAGGGGTCGCCGGTACGGTACTAGGACTTATTGCACAGTACCCGGGAGAGTCTCAGGACATGTTGAATGACCACAGTCCCAGATTCTGAGCTGAAGTTTGTTTGCTAGGAGCATCTGGCAGCACTGGGGTCCGGGTGCTGTGAAGCCACTGCGCACCTCTCAATCCTTCCTCTCTGCTGCAGCAGGGTTATGGCAGTGTTCTGGTTCTCAGGGGAGTTCCTGAAAGGATTGGATTTTTCAGCCCAGAATCTCGTTGTTTCTTTTTTTTTTTTTTGTTTTGTTTTGTTTTGTTTTGTTTTGTTTTTTTGGAAGCTGTAGCTCTCGCTGGGGCTGGGGCTGGGGTACAGACAGTGTAGTCTGTGGCAGATTCTGCTGGACACCTCCTGCCTCCTCCAAACAGGGAGTAGGGTGTTGGATACAGGGAAGTACCTGGGGATCACCTCTTTGGGTGTCTCCTTCCGGAGGAGTCTGCTGTGACCTGATTCTAGATGGACTTAGTTCACGGTTAGTCTCTTTCTTGTTGGAAGTCTGGATAACTCTGTTCTGGGTTGATCAGCCCCTTCACTCACCAATTTCCGCATTGCAGGTCCTCTGCCCTTCAGCTAGGCTGCTCACTAGCTGCCACCATCTTCTGATCTCAGCATTTCAAATTTCATTAGAGTCTCATGAAATACTTTTTACAGCTCTCTTTCAAAAAAGCTGTTTGAACAAGAATGTTAAAAGGATACTCCATCTCTTTCAAAGAGAAGATTCCTTTTTGAAAGGTTAGAATTACACTTAACTATGATTATAAAGATAAATGTTTACAAGATAGTTAGTGATTAGGCTGGTACGTTGAATAGTAGTTGTAAGTTATTCTCTGAAATCCATAGTTTTTCTAGTTCTTGACAGTTGGCTGGATCTCCTGTACCTCAAGTTATGGGATCATTGAAGAAAGAAAGATTGAAAGATTGGATGTCCCAAAGAAAAAGAAAGTTTGTGAAAAATTTGTCTAACAGCAGTGTCAGGCAATTTGTACCCAAGCAGTCTCATCAGCGTGGCTGCTTAAACCAGACTAGAACAATGACATCAATAGAAATGATAACACAGGAGGGACAAAACTCATCAGGCCTTAATTCTAAACAATCAACTACAGGCAACTAAGGAATATTGAGAGCAAGAGAAACAGATCCCCCAATTGGTTGATTAATGCTAAGAGCTAAGCCCTGTATCATACTAAAAAGTAACATTAATGATACTGAGCACATTGCATTTTATGTTTAGGATTATATTTATCAATATCATCTTATCTATTAGTATCTATATATTTACAATTAAATAAAGAGAAATAATGGAATTTGGAGAAGGCAAGGTGAGATATGTGGGAGAGGTTGGAGGGAGGAAAGGAAGAAGCACAGTGTATTTACATTTAATTTCAAAATATAAGAGCTCAATAAAGATGTTTTCCTGAAACAAGATTTTACTTTGATATAGTTGTTAATGCCCCTCAAATAAGAAAGAAGAAAAATGCCCTCTCCTCTTTCCACAGAGTTTTAAGATGGGTTGGTCCATGTGTCATCTATATCAGAAACTCCGAAGGTCTGGTTTGATTTGAAAAGTTTGAAAACAGGGAATCTCATGGTTATAAATCCCCTTTTGATGCCAGGATAAGTTGAGGTAAGTCTAAAGTCAACTTTTAAGGAAGAGAAATGGCTTCCCTCCTCAAGATTTTGTTCAGCTTAGTGATTTGGAATATGCCCAGACAAGTTTGGAAAGGCTGAGTGTGTTTTGTTGACACCATTGACAAAAAAGCTAATATCTTCTGGAAAGTTCTGCTCAGATATAAGAAAACACATTTAATCTGGGGACACAAATCATCCATCATAACAAGAATACTATGGAATATTAGCAATGTGAACTTCACCTCTCAAACCTACTGAAATGCTCTTTTTTATGTGTTATACCTTGTTGTTTCCGAGTAAATAGATATGAGGTCAGGTTCAGGGTTCCACATCTTAAAACTTTATTTGTAGTAATTTGTAGTCATGGCTTTTATGTGGTATTATTATTATTATTATTATTATTATTATTATTATTATTATTATTACCGTTATTGAGAGGTGGTGTACTTGGCTAACTTGAATGACGGGAAGGTTTACTCCGACACCCAATCAGACATGAGAACCAGGGAAAATCATTCAGTGAGACGTCATTTTAGGAGGAACATGTGAAATGTGTAGACTCTATCCTTTGCTTCACAAATTTTTAGCAATGTTGCGTGCTGAATCTAGGAAATATGTCCACAGGCCATGCATTACTGAAAAAGACAATAATGTGTACATCTTTGATGCCCTCTCAGAGAGGCAGCAGACAAACAAACAGAAAACACATTTGAGCTGTTGCTGGGGGTTACAGAACAAATCTGGGAAGAGACAGACTTTCTTAATTGTTTGCTTAGCAAATAAACTGTTTATTATTATTATTATTATTGTTATTATTATTATTATTATTATCATTATTCACTATTTGGCAGTTCTAATATCTCCTTTTGCCTGGATTCTTTGATGTAGAATGGGGAAGAAATCTATTCTATCCTATGCATTTGGTAAGGAATTCTTCTCATTATCACTTTTCTGTTCAAAGAACATTTGATATCTGCAACAGTTTTTGAACTGAAAGGATGGATACAATAGAATACATTGATAATACTTTGAATTCACATCAATTAAACATCACATTTAAGAGTATTGACTGATTAGAATTTGTTAAATGCCACAGAAAATACATTTTGGATGACAGAACATAATTAGACCTGGAAAAATTAGACCTTGCCAACTGGTGATGGTAGAAAAAAAGACTTCTTGGAGACACATTTGAAAGGGACATGCCAATTTAAAGCAGATGCTTCTGACTAAAACCTACATGGAGCTTCAATGTTGTTCTCATTTTGCCCGAGGCTGTTAGTGCTTTTATGGATGCTCTTTTTTATGTAATTCACTGGAAAAAAAATATCACATTTGCAGTAATTATCTTCATTTATGCATCTCTGTTGTTGAAACTGAGAAATATCCAACTTCAAGGTTAATCTTGAAGTTTCCATATGAAAGAAGAAAAAGAAAAAAGAAATGTACCACACACTACTATAATTAATTTAGCCTAAGAATGAAAAGCAAATATAAGAATAAGATTTAGACACACCAGATTTGAGTTGAACCTCGTGGCACAATCCATGAGTTTAAGGCTAGCATGGTCTACATAGTAACATCTATGGGCTACACAAGAGACAAGGTCTCCAACCAAACCAAACCAAACAAAATAAATCACCACATTTATTTCACAAAAAGCTTTAAAAAAGGACTAGAAAAAATATAAATACAATAAAATTTAAAAGTTTAGTCTCTGTCTCTGACATGAACTCAGTGGCTGGCTCTTTGACCACCACCTTAAGGGTCGAGCAGCCTCACCAAGCCACAGAGGAAGACAATGCAGCCAGTCCTGATGATACCTGATAGACTAGGGTCAAATGGAAGGGGAGGAGGATCTCTCCTATCACTGGACTGGGGGTGGGGCATGGGCAGAGAAGAGGGAGGGAGGGAAGGTGGGTTTGGGAGGGAACCAGGGAGGTACCTACAATTGGGGTACAAAGTGAATAAACATTTATAAATAAATAAATTTAAAAACAAAACCAAAAAAAGTATAGTCTCATTATTGTTGAAAGAGAATTTCATGGTTAGATTTAAAAATTAGAAAAATATAAGCAAAGAAATACTAAACGAGTTCTAAGATTGAAGTTTTACAACCTGAAATGACAATTCTTAAGTCATTCATTATTAAAAAAAAAAAATTTCCCATAGTTTAGAAGTTTAAGAAGGATCAATATTGGCCATGTTCTTTTTTTTCAGTATTGAAAGAACTTTTTTCTCATATAATACAACCCAACCACAATTTCCCCTTCCTCTTCTCCTATCTCCAGCTAGGTGCCCTGTCCCCCAAATCTCCTTCCCATCTTTTACTCTTCAGAAAAGAACAGGCCTCTGAAAGAAAACAGCTAAATAGAACAAAAGAAGATACAGTATGACAGTGATTTATAACCCTCTTAATATTGTGATCCTTTAATCCACTCATATTTAGGCAAATTTTACAATATTCTTTAGAAATGTAATAGACACACAAATCAGCTTTATTGTTTATCTAAACAGCAATTAAACACCCTTCAGACACTCATACACATGGAGACCATTTTGTTGCTATTTATCTGATAATACTGGAAGTGGCTCACTTCAGTATGGACCACCCACCTAGTGGTGAATCATTCACAGCTGTCGTTCTATGTCATTTCCCCTTACCGTGTACTGTTTTAAGAGTCATGTATGAATTAATCCTTAGGGTAAGATCTGGACCTCCCTTGTTATGTCTAGAGGACGCACAATGTATATGAGTGTTTAGTGGGACTATTTTAAATCTCACAAAATTACAGAAGGTTTAACTTTCCCCTTCTTCCAATGAATGCTTTGTTATTTGAGAAAACATATAGAGTGTGAGAACTGCCTATGAACAAAGATGCTGAATGCATGTATTCACAATACATGTGGACTTTTCATCCATATCATTAGGCAGGATATTGTGATTTAGTAATACTCTCAAACAGAATTCTTTCTTCTAAACTTGTTTGACTTTCCAATATGAAGGAATTCATTTTCTTACATTGTGTTAATCATAGGTGATAATAGAATTTAGTGTTATTTCATAATTTACTATAATGCTTGCAATTTAGAAAATTAGCTAGTATTTAAGATTTATCAAATCTCTGAAATTCAAAGAAATGATGGCTAATCTCAAAAGAAGCAGAAAAACAACAAACCAACTAATCCAATTAAAAAATGAGGAACAGAGCTAAACAGAGAATTCTCAAAAGAGGAACATCGAATGGCAGAGAAATACTTAAAGAAATGCTCAACCTCATTAGCCATTAGGGAAATGCAAATCAAAACGACCCTGAGATTTCACCTTACACCCATCAGAATGGCCAAGATGAAAAACTCAAGTAATAACACATGCTGGAGAGGTTGTGGAGAAAATGGAACCCTCCTCTATTGCTGGTGGGAATGTAAACTGGTACAACCACTTTGGAAGTCAATCTGGCGCTTTTTCAGACAATTAGGAATAGTGCTTCCTCAAGACCCAGCTATACCACTCCTAGATTTGCTCACATACACAACAAGGACATTTGTTCAACCATGTTTGTAGCAGCTTTATTTGTAATAGCCAGAACTTGGAAACAACCGATGTCCATCTATGGAGGAATGGATACAGAAATTGCGGTATTTTTACACAATGGAATACTACTCAGCAATCAAAAAGGAGGAAATCATGAAATTTGCAGGCAAGTGGTGGGATCTAGAAAAGATCATTCTGAGTGAAGTATCCCAGAAGGAGAAAGACAAACACGGTATATACTCGCTTATATAGACCTACAAGATATGATAAACATAATGAAATCGACACACCTAAAGAAGATAATCAAGAAAGTGAACACAGGTGAAGATGATCAATCCTCATTTAGAAAGACAAATGGGATGTGCATTGAACGTATGACAGGAGTCTACCACAAAAGGCATTTGAAAGACTCTACCTAGCAGTGTTTCAAAGCAGACACTAAGAATCATAACCAAACCCTCGGCAGAGTGCAGGGAATCATATGAAAGAAGGGGAGTTAGTGTGATGTGGAAAGGATGGGAGCTCTACAAGGACCAGATGTGTCTGGGCACTGGGTCTTTTCTGAGACTGACACTCAACCAGGGACGATCTATGGATATGGCCTAGAGCTTCTGCTCGGATGTGGCCACTGGTAGCTCAGTAGCCAAGTGGTTTTCCAGAGTGAGGGGAATAGGGACTATTTCTAACAGGATCTCAAGGGCAGGCTCTTTGACGCCCCCACCCCAGGGGAGGAGCAGTCCTGTTAGGCCACAGAGGAGGACTTTGCAGCCAGCCCTGAAGATACCTGATAAAACAGGGTCAGATGAAAGGGGAGGAGGTCCTCCTCTATCAGTGGACTTGGAAAGGGGCAGGGAGGAGTCCAGGGAGGGAGTGTGGGGTTGGGGAGGGAATGAGGGAGCAGGATACAGCTGGGACACAAGGTTAACAAAATGTAACTAAAAAGAAAAATAAAATTAAAAAAAAAGAAATATTAAATAAACATCAGTTAATAAATATATTATTATCTATCTGTGCTATGACACTAAAGCATGATTCCATCATTAGGAGACAATTAGACATCCCTACAGAATCTGTGCACCTGAGATCATTCAATCTGCTGTAACTTGCATAATTAAAAACTATCAACAATTAACATAAAAACGTCGTTTGTTAAACACACCATGTATGTCTTACTTGTGTGCATATGTGGGCATGTATTTATGCATGTGCATAAGTATGAGTGTTTGTGCATGTGTTTGTACATGTGTGTAGGAATGACAGCATTTTAACACACAGAATGCACATTTCCTTGAAAAGCCCTTAGTGTCTTTGAAACTCATTCTGTTCTCCATATTTAAGTCATCAAAGCTCGTAACTGATAGAGCACACAGCAGTCTAGCTTCATCAATGATCAATTGTGCAGTTTCAGGAAACTCCTGATGCCTTTCCCCATTCTTTAAATCAAATAAAGATATTTATTGATGGTGGGTCCCCCTGGGACTTTTGCAACTATCATTTATTCATGCAAGTAATATTAACCTCCATTTATTAATGGAAATACATATGCTGTAAAGGTTAACTGTCATTATTCATACCTCTGCTGAGTGAAATTAATTTATAAAGAAGGGACCAGCTGTCATATAGGTGGTGAATATGATCTTGGGAACTGAGCAAGAATTCCAAAGACATAAAGCAACCTGAACTTAGGACAAATACCAGAACCTGAATAACTGTCTTGAGATCCTTTACTTTTTTTCAGACAAAAGGAAGACAGTAGTAAAGAACAGTACGGTTTAGATTTGGGCCATTTGGATGAAGCCATACAGAGTCACATGCCTGATACATCTGCCCACAGCTTTCCATCCACATCTGGATTATCATGCTTCTGTGTTAAATTAGCAAGTTGAGTAACTTATTGTGGTGGTTTGAGTAAAAATGGCCTCCAAAGACACATATGTTTGAATACTTGGTACCCAGATGGTGTGACTATTAGGAAAGGATTAGGAGCTATGACCTGGTTGGAGGAGGTGTGTCATTTAAAGACAAACTTTGAGGCTTCAAAAATTAATATCATTCCCTGTTAGCAATCCCTGTCTTGTGATTTAGGATCAAGATGTCAACTCTCGGCTACTACTCCAGCATCCTGCCTTTCTGTCTCTCAGGTTCTGCCAAGTTCACTGCCATGATCATTATAGACTCTAACATGTGAAACTGTGAGCTCCAGATCAAATAATTTCTTTGTAAGTTGACTTGGATGTGGTGTCTCATCATAGCAATAGAAAAGCAATAAAATGTTTCTATACTCTGACTTCTTTCAACCAAAGATTTTAGGTGTACTTTGGGGTTTGCATTTGCAAACAGTTTAGAACTTATTTCTTAATAGTTAGTAAATAAGCTGCAGAGACAAAACCATGTATACTTACATGCACACACAAGTAAGTAAATAAGCATATGATGTGATAAAATATTGTAAGTTTACTAAGATACTCATTGTTTGCAAATTCCTAATAAAATCTAAATCCTAAAATGAAACTAAAGCCCTTTCAAAGCTAGTGTGTTTCTCAGACCTGTAAATATTGTACTTTAAAAGTTGAGACACCAAAGTGGTTGAAGAGAGAAAACAAGACTAGAGCCTTCCAGAGATGTCCTCTGAAAAACTCCACACACCAGGGGATCCAGGAAAATCCTGAGACTAACAGACAAACTTTGGGCAGAACACAGGGAATCTTATGGAATAAAGGGGGCATAGTAGGACACTGAGGGGACAGGAGCTCCAGAAAGAGACCAACAAAGCCAACAAATACTGGCCTAGAGGGTCCTGCAGAGACTGATGCACCAACCAAGGACCATGCATGGAGAGGAGCCAGGCCCCCTGCTCAGATGTAACCCATAGGCAGCTCAGTCTTCATGTGGGTCACCTATTAAGGACTAACTCTGACATGAACTCTGTTGCCTGCTCTTTGATCACTTTCCCTGGTCATTGCAGCCTTCCCAGGCCACAGAGGAAGGAATGCAGGTTTGATAGGCTGGGGTCAGTGGTAGGGAAGGAAGGCTCCCTTTTCTGAGGATTAGGCTAGGGGGATAAGGAAGAAGAAGGAGGGAGGGTAGGACCAGAAGGAGGCAAGGGAGGAGGCTATAATTGGGATGCAAAATGAATGAATGAATTAAAAAAAGATAAATAATTGATTACCAGTGTTTTCTTTTGATTTTTAATAAAGCAGAGGAAATCTTTATGTAATGTTTCAGAAAACAAGAGTTTAGGTAATTTATAAAAATTAAGATTGAAGACCAGAGGAAGCAACTTTCAAGCCTTGATACCTACTCCTAAGTCTTGTATAATGTCTGCTTTATGTGTTTTTCCTGCTGAAACTCTTAACTCTGAAACTGAAAGTGTTCAGATGTATAATTGACATGACCACATATAAAATGTGAGTCCTGGGAACAGAATATTTAGCTCAGTTACACCAAGAATGTTTCAGGTCATGTTAACTGACAATTAAATGCCTTAGGGGAGAGCAACCTCATGTTGATACTCAGGTTTTTAACTCATCTGTGTAATGAAACTGTTATAATTCTGTGTTCAACACTATTAATACAAATAAATTACAACTGGAAAAATATAATGTATATATAGTCAATGTAGTGCATTTTTCAGTCCTGTCAAAACTGAGCAATGCCTTAGGCACATTTTCTTTCATGTATTGTGAATAATAAAGTAGAATTGTTCATGAATGTGCATACTATACTAAAAACTGCCTTTGATGCATAGAATATGATTATTGTGTCAAGATAAAATTCAGCAATACACAAGTTTAACTTTTCATTGGCCATTGAATAAGTATAACTAATGTCTTAAAAGTTATACCTGCAGCTGTTTTCAAGAGTCTTAATAATAATATCCAATGGAATCTCTAAATTTCTAAAATGTAGTGTTTTACATACTCTTTCAATGTGTATTCAAAATTCTCTTCCCTAAATTATTTTGGAAGCTTTTTTTTTCATTTAGCTATTTAAAATAAGAAGGTTATTTAATAGAATAAAATGTTTGGAAAATTTAATTCCTGTCCTAGGTACTGTTTTATTGCTGGGAAGAGACACTATCACCAAGGAAACTCTTATAAAATAAAGTATTTAATTGGGGGCTTGCTTATAGTTTTAGAGGGTTAGTCGATTATCATCATGGCAGGAAGTAGATAGGTATAGTGTTGAAGCAGTAGCTAGGGGATTTATATCTTATCTTCAGGCAGCAGGAAGAGAGGGTAGGGAGGAAGGGAGGGAAAAGAGAGAGAGACAGAGAGAGAGAGAGAGACAGAGAGAGAGAGCATTGGCAGGGATGTTTTAAACCTCAAAGCTCACCGCCAGTGACACACTCTCTCTAAAAAGGATACACTACTACAAAAACACCTCACCCACCAAGCCTTCCCAAACAGTTCCACTAACAGGTTCCATTAACAGGTAATGAAGTATCCAAACATATGGGAGCCATATTCATTCAGACCACCACAATTAATGTTAAAACCTATGTTTACATCTCAGAAAGGACAATTGACATCACCTGAGTTTCTTACTCATAGTTCTAATAATTACTGACTAACTTTGGGAAGTAACTTTTCATACCAACTACATCTTAAAACTCTGTTGCTGAAGCCACCACACTCTTTAGTTTTAGGACAAGGAGAAATCAATTTCAAATCTACTTGGAAATTTGTTCCCTGCTGTCTGGCTTTCATAATAGCAGAAGTTGTTATGCAGGCTACTGTGAAAGAAAGCACAGTAAAATTTTTTAGGCAACATTAACTGGCCACACATTTTTTCAAAAAATAATTTTTAACATAAGAAAAAATATTGAGAATGTCCAAATTTTAAAATTTTATAATTCAATTTTGGCATTTGTTACAATTTTCTTCTTTGACTGACTGAATTAATAGTAAAAATATTTTGGAACCCTTTGAAAGAAAAATAATGTTTTCAACAAATCACTACCCACTGGAATAATGGATGGTAAATTTATTAAAAATTTGAAAATTTGCTTCAGATATATTGTGGTCTTTGTTCCTTTCTCCCTCCAGTTGATCTTCATGCAAAATTGCCTGAACAATGTGTACATAATAGTAGCGCTTCTGTTTTATGAACAAAATTAATAGCTGGATCATATTTGGAAAAATACAAAAGTAATATTGGCTATGATACTATTTGAGTTGAAATTTCCTTTTTTAATCTTTTTATTAGATTCTTGATAAAGCTTTTTTTGTTTGTTTTTTCTTTTTTGTTTCAGCTTTTGATGTGCGAGAGGACAGGTCAGATATTTTAATCTGAGTTTGTTAGCATATATATGTATGTATATATATATATGCTATGTATATATATATATATACATATATATGTATGTATGTATATATATATGTAATTTGTTGAGAGTAAGAATTTTAAAGAAATTGGTAAGTCCGTGTAATATCTGTCTCATCTTTAACTGTTAGACAGCAGGATGTACACATGTGAGGAGTTTTCTCCTGAAACTCCTAGTCACTTAAAACATGTCAGGCTAATTGACCGTCTTTATAAGTTATAATGACAATATGTTGCTACTGTGACAATGTAAGAAAGTAAAAATTCACCTGAGAAATAATATTGTCCTGGAGATTGAAGGGAACTTTGGAAATTCTCTGACAGTGTCCTGACTGGTTACCAATACCCATCTACCTTAGTTCTTTATAAATCAGAGTTAGTAGATTTTATACTTATACAAATTTATAATTTTCTTCAACATATGAAATTTATTGATGTGTCATTATTTACAGTAATGCCATATGGTACGCTTTATGTCTTAGGCATTAGTTGTGATATTTAATCTTACTGTTTTTCTTTTTTGGGTTTTTTATTTGTCATCATTCTTTTTTAATTTTTATTTTTTATATTAATTACCTTTTGTTCACTGTGCATCCCACGTGTAGCCCCCTCCCTCATGACCTCTCAACCCCGCCCTCCCTCTCTCATCTCCTCCCTGCCCCTCTCCAAGTCCACTGATAGGGTAGGTAATCATCTCCTTCCATCTAACCATAGCGTATCAGCTCTTACTTGTCATCATTCTTAACTAAGAGATTGTCAATTGACTTTATCTTGTCAGCTAATCAATTTGTTTTATTTATTTTAATAATTACTATTTTAATTATTTTTATTTTTTTAACTTTGCTGTTATCACATCTCATTCTTTAATTCTTCATTACGTTTGAGACAAATCTTACTTGTAATGTACATTTTGATAGACCGATTTTTCCTTTGCCTACATCTGTGCAGGGGTTCTAGGTTATCTCCATGCATGGTACTTGGTTGGAGTATGAGTCTCAGGAAAGACTCCTGTGCTCAGAATTTTTGGTTCTGTTGCTCTCCTTGTGGAGTTCCTGTCCTCTCCAGATCTTACTGTTTCCCACTTCTTTCACAAGATACCCTGCAATCTTCCCAAAGTTTGGCCATAAGTCTCAGCATCTGCATTGATACTCTGCAGGGCAGAGGCATCTGCATTGATAGGGCAGGGCAGATAGTCTTCAGGGCAAAGGCTTCCCCCCCCCCTTTTTTTTTAAGTACGTAATAAAAGAGAAAGCCTTCCTGTTGACTTTTTTTTTTTTTTTTAAGTTCTGTTCTTCATAATATTTGGTCACTTTCCCTGTTTGCTGAAGATTATGTAAGCATACTAAGCACTTCACTTCTTTCTTTCTAATATCCGTCCACAGGGAATTAGGTATTTTTTTCGGAAGTACAAGTTTTATATTATACATGTATAAACACACTATCATTTCTATGGTTATACTTACTTCTTATATTTTTTTCTCAAATAAGTTCTTCAATAAAGTTTAAAAAGGATTTATGCATGACTATCACAGCATGAGATCGTTCTGTATCTGCACAATGTTTTCCTTCACTAGTGTGTTCTATGCGTTCATAGGCTTTCCTGTTGCTTTGCAATATCTTTATGTTAATACCAAAAAAATCTCTTTTACCTTTTTCTACCACCAGGTTTAATAACAATAAACTTTGACAATTTTATCTACCTGGGGATGTCATTATTAAAATATGTTTCACTGCTGAAGGAAAATTTGACTATTTACAATATTTTTGGTTGGCAAATATTTTTTTTAAGTCTTTGCACACTGAAAATATCACCTTGCTGTCATATGGTGTAAAGGAATTTGATAATCTTGATGCACCTTTCAATGTGATGAATTGCCTTTTACATGCTGCTTTTAGAAATCAATTTTGTTTTTGATCTTGACTATTTGGTTATACTGCACCATATTTTGATTGTCTGTGTATTTACCTCAGTCAAGTGACTATATTTCTTCAATATGGGTGGACATTCTGTTCATAGATTTTGGAAGTTTGTAGCCATTAATTTTTAATGGTCTTTGTGAAACGTCCTTCTCATTTTCCATTTGAAGCTTGGATAAGACATTTTGATAATACTGTGTCTTAGGTTTTCTTTTTTTGTGTGTGAGACTTTCTTTTTATTTATTTAATTAATTAAGTCACTTTACAACTCAATTGTAGCCCCCTCCCTTCTCTCCTCCAGGTCCCATCGCCCCTCCCATTTTTCCCTCCCCTCCCCTATTTCTTTGATAAGGGGATACCCTACAGTTCCCATCTCATTAAGTCTTATCAGGACTGAGCATGTCTCCTTCCCCCAGGGCCAGTTGAGGCAGTGCCACCAGAGGGGAGGGGTCAGAATGCAGGCAACAAAGTCTATGTCAGAGACAGCCCCCATTCTCCTTACTAGGAAACCCACATGAAGCCTGACCTGCCCATCTGATACATCTGTGTAGAGGGCCTAGGTGCAGTCTATGCATTTGTCCTTGGTTGGTGCTTCAGTTTGTAGGCCTTCCTTTGGTCTTCTTGTGGAGCTCCTAGCATCTCCATGCCCTTCTTTCAATCTCTCCACTTTTTCACAAGACTTCCTATGCTTTGCACAATATTGATCTTCTGCTGGGTGGAGCCTCTCTGAAGCCTCTCTTTGCTGGCTCCTGTCTTAATCACTCTCTTTAGCCAATTTTGCTGTGTGTTCCGTTTCCTCTTCTATGTGAAATGTAAGCATCCTCTCTTGGGTGTTCCATGTTACTTATCTTCTTTGGGTCTGTGAATTATAGTATATTTATGCTGTATTATATGGCAAAAATCCACTTAAAAGTGAGTACATACCACGAGTGTCTTTCTTAGTCTGTGTTACATCTCTCAGGATGATATTTCTAATTTAATCTTTGTTTACAAATTTCAAATTGTCTTTGTTCTTAATAGCTGAGTGGTATTTCACTGTGTAAATGCACCACAATTTCTAAATCTTTAGCTGAGGGACATCTTGATTGTTTCCAGATTCTGGCTATTGTGGAAAAAGCTGCTGTGAACATAGTTGGGCATATGTTTCTTGTTGTATGGTAGAGCATCTTGTGGGCAAGAGTGGAAAAACTGGGTCTTGAGGTAGAGCTACTTCCAATTTTCTGAGAAACCACAGATTGATTTCCGAAGTGATTGTATAAGTTCACACTCCCACCAGCAATGGAGGTAGGTTCCCCTTTCTCCCCATATCGGCAGCATGTGCTGTCTCTTGAGTTTTCAATCTTAGATATCCTGACAGATAGAAGACAGAATCTCAGAGTCATTTTGATTTGCATTTCCCTGATGACTAAGGGTGTAAAACATTCCTTTAAGTGCTTCTCCACCATTCCAGATTTCTCTGTTGATGATTCTCTGTTTAGCTCTGCAGGCCATTTTTAAAATGTTATTAATTGATTTGTTTCTTTTTAATTTCTTGAATTCTTTTTGGAATTTGCCCTTTGTCCTATGTAGGATTAGTGAAGATTTTTTTTCCCAGTCTGTAGATTGCTGTTTCATTCTAGTGACAGTATTCTTTGCTGTACAGAAGGTTTTCACTTTTTTTCTTTTTGTTATTGGTTACATTTTATTAAATTTTTATCCCAGCTGTATGTCACTCCCTCATTCCCTCCCAAACCCTCCTTCCCTCCCTTATCTCCTCCCTGCCCTTTTCCAAGTCCACTGATTAGGGAGGACCTCCTCCCCTTTCATCTGACCCTCTTTTATCAGGTATCTTCAGAACTGGCTGCAAAATCCTTCTCTGTGGCCTAGCAGGACTACTCCTCCCTTGGGGGTGGGGAGGTCAAAGAGCCAGCCATTGAGTTCCTGTCAGAAATAGTCCCTGTTCCTCTTAGAAGGGGAAATCAATTGGTTACTGAGCTACCACAGGCTACATCCAAGCAGAAGTTCTAGGTTATATGCATACATAATCCTTGGTGGAGTATCAGTCTCAGAAAAGACCCCTGTGCCCAGATATATTGGGAACCAAATAGAAGACCCAGAAATAAATCCACACACCTATGGATACTTGATTTTTGACAAAGAAGCCAAAACCATTCAATGGAAAAAAGACAGAATCTTCAACAAATGGTGCTGGTCCTACTGGATGTCTACATGTAGACAAGTGAAAATAGATCCATATTTATCACCCTGCACAAAACTAAAGTCCAAGTGGATCAAAGACATCAACAAGGACATCTTGAGAAGAAAAGCTGTTTAGAAAAAAAAAATGCTGTTACTGTCTCCAAAAAATTAATGCATTTGCTAGATACTCACACAACAGCTGTCCATCCCAGTAGCTCTCACTGGACTTTCTTTGGCACAAGTACAATTACAACATGTATGAAACTTTGAGTCTCCCCAGGGCACCTATACTTAAGGTGTGGTCCCCAGTGTATTGCTATTAGGAGTAAGTCCTCCATTTAGGAGTTGGGGAATAAGCAGTGATTTTTACATAGCTGAAGGTGTGGCATTACAGAGCACTCTGGGATCTTTGTCCCTCCTTTCCAGAGCTATTTGGAGAATTCTTTGCAGCAGCTGTGTAACCATCATGATGAGATACCAAAAGACCAAAGTCAGGAGTCAACCTGCCATGGCGTGGGTATTCCAGAAATATAAGCAAAGCAAAACCAGTTTTTTTTTTAAATTTTAAATGGATCAATTCATTTATTTGTTATTGTGATCAAGACCTGTCAGACACATGGGAATTCAGAGAGGAGCTGAATTTGATATATATATATATATATATATATAAATGTGCATCACTAAGACAACTGTCCACAATACTTAATCTAATGGAATTATCTTAGATATTTTTACTATTTTTTTTTATTTTATGTTTTAATCATAGGTCATTCACTTGGATCCCAGCCATAGGCTCCTCCCTCTTTTCCTCCCAATCCCATCCTCCCTCCTTCATCTCCTCCCTGCTCCCTTCCAAGTCCTGATAGGGGAGGTCCTCCTCCCCTTCCATCTGACCCTAGCTTATCAGGTATCTTCAGAATTGGTTGCAGTGCCCTTATCTGTGGCCTGCAATGCTGCTCCTCCCTTGAAGGTTGGGGAGATATCAAAGATCCAGCCATTGAGTTCATGCCAGAAATAATCCTTGTCCCCCTTACTAAGGGACCCACTTGAATACTGAGCTATCATGGGCTACATCAGAGCAGGGGTTTTAGGTTATATTCATGCATGGTTTTTGTTTGGAGAAACAGTCTCGTAGAAGACTCCTGTGCCCTGATATATTTGGTCCTTATGGAGCTCCTGTCCCTTCTAGGTCAAATCATGAATTTTGTAAGCAAATGGTGGTATCTAGAAAAGATCATCCCGAGTGAGGTATCCCAGGATCAGAAAGACACACACTGTATATATTCACTTATAAGTGGGTACTTGACCTATAAGATAGAATAAACATACTAAAATCTGTACGCCTAAAAAAGATAAACAAGAAAGAGGACCCGGGGTAAGATGATCAATCCTTACCTAGAAAAACAAAGGGGATCGACATTGGAAGTAGGAGAAAACAAGAAACAGGACAGGAGCCTACCACACAGGGTCTCTGAAAGACTCTACCGAGCGGTGTATGCTAGATTTTTAAAATTCCTTCTCTCATATATTACATCAAGTCTTCCCCTCTCTTCTTTTCTCCCTGTGTCTCTGTTCAGCTCTGCTCTCCCCTAGAACCACTCCTTCTTTCACCTTCAGAAAAGGGCAGGCCTCCCCAGGCATATCAACCAATCATAGTATATCAAATTGAAATAAGACTAGGAACCTCCCATCACATTAAAGCTGGATGAGGCAACACAGTAGGAGGAAAAGGGTCCCAAAATCAGGAAAAAAAACCACAGACAGCCCCTGCTCCCACTGTTAGGAGTCCCACAGGAAGACTAAGCTACACAACCATAACATACACAGAAAGTCTAGGTCAGACCCATGAAGGCTCCCTGATTGTCAGTTGAGCCTCTGTGAGCCTCTATGAGGCCGGACAGTTTTCTCATGGTGTTATTGAACCCTCCCGCTCTGCCCATCCTTCCTCTGCCTCTTTCACGGGAGTCCCTGTGCTCCTTCTATTGTTTGGCTGTGAGTGTTTACATATCTTTTCATCCATTGCTAGATGGCAATTGTGCTAGGCTCCTGTCTTCGAGTATAGCAAAGTACCGTTAGAAATCATTTTATTGACACCCCCCCCCCCCCAGTCATGTTTAGGTCTATCCTTGGTCTCTGGACTATCCAGCCTCTAATTCCTGACCCTCCATGCACTGTCAGATGTGGAGTCCCTCTCTTGGGCGGCATGGGTTTGAAACTTGACCAGTCAGTGGTTGGGCACTTCCTTAATTTCGGAGCCACTTTTATCCCAGCGCATCTTACAGGAGATACCGACTGTAGTTTGAAGGTTTTGTTGCTGGTTGGTGTCTCAGTCCCTACAATGGAAGCCATGGTTCAGGGTCTTTATTCCCAAATACTAGGATCTTCTCTTTGATCACCATAGAATATTACTGGGAGTACCTACTGGATTAGGTACTCACCTCTGAAATAACCGGATTCCTGTCATCTTTCCTACTATTTCCTCCATCCTCCCTCTGCGTGATTCTTCCTATTCCAGTTCTTACTTGCCCCAGTCCACGCTCGGTATCTATGATGCATGAATTTCCCTGGGAAGGGGAAATGGAATTATGCTAGCTTTAATTTTTCTTTGGGTATTCTGAAACTACGTTTCCCAGAAGTCTCTTCCCCATAATGTTCTGCGTTAAAGTTCACTGCAACCAAAGTTGAGCAAGATTTTTTTTTATTTAATTTTATTTTTTTCTTATCAGTTACATTTTATTAACTCTGTATCGGTGAGAATTTGCAACAATCACTGTATTGCATGCATGACACAGTGTTAGAAAATGAAACAGTACCAGTGAGAAATAGGTTTTCAGTCTTCGTCCTGAGATCAAGTTTAGTAATTTTGAGAGCCAAGAGTTTCGTGTACGCGTCTAATCTGGTTTCCTCAGGTCATCAGCTACTGTGGCCTACAGTCTTCGCTCTTAGATTCACTAACAAACATAGACATAATGTGTTCTCTTCTACCAGGTTGGGGAAAACATTACCAATTAGAATTAACACTATGAAACTGACTAAGAAGTTGCCCATTTCACTGATAGTGGTAACATTTCATCGTTAATCATAATTTTCTTCGTACTTAAAACCTCAGTTAGGCTTCCAAATCTAATAAGTGCAGAGCTACATTTTTATTTATATAAAATATTGATCACCTAACTTTTAATATTTAAAACATGCAGTACCAATTTTGGAGAAGAAATAAATATATGCAAAGCATAATTCTCATTATAATGTATTTTAAGTGAATTTTATGTAAGAATGTCTTAGCAATATATCTTCTTTTCAAAAGATCATTCCAGTATTTTCACATTTATAAGGCCTAGAATCTGAGAAGGTGTGGCTGCATTCATTTTTTTGTCTAAGCCTACTGACCATGCCTGGCCCTTCTTTAAGCTGACTGTAGTGGTCAGTGCTTTCTTCATTGCTGCAGTTCTCTGCTGTAGCCTCTCGATCACATTCTGAAAACATGGTCAGAGAATGTGACATTTACTTGAGTGTGATGGTTCTGTTCCATTTTATGGCTCCAGCTTAGGTGTCAGAAGGTGAATATGAGAATCATAAAGCATTTCCCACCAAAAAGGAAGGTCAAATTTATGATCAGATGTAAGTGATCAATCAATAAGAAATATCAAGAAATACAGGCCTTTAAAGTAGAATACTTTTTCAGCTAAGTATGAAGCAAAGCAAAATGTCAAATAATTTGATGTGGCTGTTTTAAAGCATAATAAATACCCAATTTGGGTTATCACACATGATAAATAACATCAGTATTTTTCAAACAGTTTATTAATTTTTATTAATATTATAAGGCACCTTTCCGTAATTCATTATTATTCAATCATAAGCAATTAAGCCATTGCACCTCTTAATTTTTTCTTTCTTGAAATTCTGCATGACTCTCAAGGTGTTTACATAATATTAAGTAATTACTTCAAATGTTGTAAAAATGACCTAAAATTGTTTATCATTTGCAAATTGATTTTTATGTTAACATGGAAGATTAGTAACTCTTCAGTAGAAGAAGTATGGTGTATGAGACTGAAAACGTTACACCTTTGAATAAGAGATCATCTATTAACATTTCTCCTCATTTGATTAATGGATTATCTGTAGTTTCATACCCTTGAATCTTCCATACACATTATTGTAAAGACATGTGTTTGGCCTTATGAAAACTAGTGAGAAGTTCAAATATAAGCTCATTATGTTCTCCATTGTTTGTAATCAAGTCTACATCCTTAAAAGGGGCCTGTAATTGTAATTAGCAAGTGGATGACTATATTCTTGGAATAAAGTAGGTTTCATTCATTGGAAGAGTGTTATGGCTAAATCAATACTATATAGTGTAAAAAAAAGTCCCACTTCTCCACCCCTGGGGAAAATTAGCCAAAATTTGATTACAAATGTCTTTAAGATAGCTCTGTGAAACAAAAGGACTTTTAAGACAAAAGAAATATTTAAAAGTTCAACAGTTTCTTGAGATTGATGTATAAACACCCAACAAAAATTCAGTCCCCAGGGCTTCAAAACCTTGCACTCCCTGAAATGCCAGAAGCACTATTTATTTCCTTCCTTTTTGCCTTATTGCACACTGTCCCTGGGTAATGTTGTATGCAGCATAAATTAGACAGACAGTTTATTGAATCTATTTTAGTCTGTCTTCTCTAACACACAAGGTATCGCTTTCAAGGTGCCACTTCAGAAGAAGAAAGGCAGAGTAGAGCAATATTTTAAGCCTGACTGGAAAAAATATGGTTTGGAAAATGCAAGTGCAATATTATTGGAAGAGCTTAGGAAGATGCACAGCATTCAGCGGACGTTTAGCTTAGATTATTGACTTGAGTTCTCATATTTGCATAAAATCATGGGCAGTAAATAAATGCACATCACTAATGAAAAAAATGGAAGGTTTAGGCCTAAATTTATTCCATTCCACCAGTACTTTTAAATTATTGCCATCATCATCATTTCCAAATCACAGCACTAGCTGACTTTGGCTTTTTAAATCATTTTTAACTAGAAGATGTAGAAGATGAGTCCAATTGAAATCATTTCCTTATCTTTCGCATTTGATGATCATTAAAAATCACACCATAGACACTCTTTAAGATGACAGTTCTGAAGTAAGCCTTGGAATAAATACTATTTAGAAATATGCATATCTGACCACAGCAGGTAACAATTTCAAGGAGAAACAACAACAAACAGACAAACAGACGAAACAGCTGTATGAGTTCTTACAAACAAACCAGTAGTGACTCTGCTTGTTTTGGTAATGCAGTCGAAAGGGAAAGAGAAGTCGCCATTAATGACAACTGTATGTTGAGAATATTGATACACCTGTGTGCCTTTGGTTATATTTTCTTTCATAAAAATGAGATATACCCAAATATTATGAAATGGAGTGTGTGTGTGTGTGTGTGTGTGTGTGTGTGTGTGTGTGTGCATGTGTGGTGTGTGTTAGGATGTAAGGGAGCTCATAGAATACTATAATTTAGCATTATATTTGCCTAAGTACTGGAATTTTTCACTTTAACTTGAAAGAGCAATGCTGGCAATTTTGTGTGTGTGTGTGTGTGTGTGTGTGTGTGTGTGTGTGTGTTTATTTCTCACTTTTAGTGCAGATCCAGGAAATATCTGGTAAGTTATATGATGAACACTATTTACACTAGTTTTGCATAGAGAGCAGGCTAGACCAGATTGTGTCTGCTAACTAGGTCAGAGTTTAATTTAAGTACGTGAAACAAATAATGCAAATGAAGAGAATTATGGGATGCATAAGGGGTGTTCTGAAATATTACTGGCCCTGGCTAATGTATGCAGGATAGTTTTCTTTCTTCACAAAATTACTAATTGAGCACAAAATTCTAAATGAAAGATAATGACTAGTTTTTCTTTTACAAAAAAGTACATGTAATGGGAAAAGGGACTGCCTCTGACATAATCTGATTGGCCTGCTCATTGATCACCTCCCCCTGAGGAGGGAGCAGCCTTACCAGGCCACAGTAGAGGACAATGCAGCCACTTTTGATGAGAACTGATAGACTAAGATCAGAAAGGAGAGGAGAACCTCCCCTATCAGCGGACTTGGGGAGTGGCATGCATGCAGAAAGGGGAGGGAGGGTGGGATGGGGAGGGGAGGAGGGAGGGGCTTATGGGGGGATACAAAATGAATAAAGTGTAATTAATAAAAAAAAAGTACATGTCTTTCTCTTCCTATCATATAACCTTAAAGGTACGATAGGACAAATCTTCAGTGTATCTGAGGTCATCAGTATAGAGCCAGATCCATTTGATGATTATTATAGCACAAACAGACATGATATTCTGCCAAGGAGAGATGGCACTGAGCTATTATTTATACTTAGTAAAATGTTAAGTCCTAGAATATGAGTTGTGTTCACAATATAGAACATATGCTATGAAGAATAACCAGGCACTCGTTTTAAAAACGGAAATAGATTTATTTGAAACAGACAACCATATCAAGTCCAAAACGAACATGTTGTCAATGATCATCCTGAGTGCTGCCTTTCCTCTCCTCCAGCTCTCCGTCTGCCTGTGAAAGCTTTGCTGTGAATCAAGGGTTAAGGCAAAATATTTCCTAAACAAGTGGAGTTCTGCTGACTCATTATCTTTCCAAATTATAAACAAGAATCATGAGACTTGAAAATTTCTGAAATTTTGAAAATTCAAATTCTGACATTTTTGAAAATGTCTGCCTATCTCAGTGTCCCAACCTCCTTCCTGTGAAAAAGTTTCTTCCAAGTTCTTCATCCAGTTTATAAACTCTACTTACCAGATTTTTTACTCTCCTATCAGTTTTATCAGGCATGACATTTGTAATATAGACCAGTTATTAACACTCTAACCACTAACTCAATCTAAAAGCAAATAAATAGCTTATGTGGAAACAAGCTGGTAGCACAGAAACTCAGCTTAGTTATTATATAAAGCTGGGCCAGGAGTCAGGTTCCTAAATTTCAGCAGTAGATCTCAGTCATGGTGTAGTCTCACCCTGCAGTCGTCTGGGAGGAGGAAATATGGCTCATACTTTCTCACACACTGTACTTGGATCAGAGGAAGGCCTTGGCCTTCCTCGGTTCTGAGCTACTGAGATCTTTGACGTGGCTGTGCTCATGTGGACAATGCACATATTCACTTTAATTTGCTCCCCACAAGAAAACAGAACAAAACTCTAAAATAGTTACTGTAGCCTGAAAATTCAAGGATGGAAATAATTCCTGAAATTAATGGGATATATTATCATATCTATTTAGGGAAGAGGGTGTATCAGGGAAAAGTAATCAAAAGGAATTAGAGTCCACAAAGAATCTCCATGCCCTGAATTTGCAGCCTAGAAATTCAGACAGGTAACCCAATGACTCCATAAAGAAAAATATAAATAAGTATAGATAAAGATGTATGTAGATTATATATATTCCATATAAATGGAGTAATGTTTCTCATTAGTAAACCCAATGAATACTATTACTGTTCCTTATAGGGAATACTAACCTGGAAAATAAAAGAAATTTTGTCATTTCCATATACATGTCTGGTATCAGGAAGCCATAGGCTAAATAAAATAAGCAAAATGCAGAAAGACAAGAACTTCTACATGGAATTTAATTGAAATGAAGTTGTAGAAGCAGAGAGTAGAAGAAGGGTCACTTGGGCTGTTGCATAGAGGTAGTGGACGTGTAACAATCAGAGCAGTCATTGGTACAGAGAGAAATAATGTGTCTGATATATCTTACAGACAAATGAACAGCATCCTGAACATTAATAAAATCTGTGTGTATTCATGGCAAAAAAAGTATCACAGAAAAGAAAATCCTGAACTTGACTGTAAACAAGTTGATTATCCTAATTTTTTAGCTTTATCAATTTATTTGGATAGAAAAAAATTGATTCAAAAAATCTAAAATACTGTATTACTATTTTTAATCTTTCATAAGGCACAAGACTATTCAAGAATAGTCTTGAATGAGTAGTTTTCTCAAGATAATGTTAATTTGATAATTTTTTGCTATTTTTCTTTCTGTGACATAGAACATCAAATTTATAAAAAAAAAATCTGATGCTGATGTTGTAGGTCAGTCTTTCCCATAAGGTTAACTTTAAAGTCAGGAGATGCTACTTTGGCTCTGTATCTGGGACACAGTGATTTACACACATGGATCATGTATGAACATGTATAATACATGCATCATGTATAATAGTAAGTACAGTTTGCTTGGAGAATAGGAGGTCACACCAAAGTGCAAACACTACACACAAGCGGCTTTTAATGACATTTAGTCAGTCATTATAAGTCTCAGAACAGTAATGATATCAACAGCACTAATAAAACGATTATAGCACATTAAAGTTTCACTTTAAAAGTTATAATCATTTATAGGCCTCTTTAATAAAATACCTGTTATATTGTAGAAAAAAATAAGTTTTATTTTTCTTCAGTAAAACATAAGTTCTTCCCAAAAGGGACTACTTTACTCTAGAAAGACAACTAAAAAAACACACACAGGATGATAAAATGCACTCAGTCAATACACAAAGGTCACAGCCTCATGTTTAACGGTGGAGTGAGTAGGCTCTAAGTCGAGAAGTCCAATTGCTGTAGATTCTAAATGGAGCTTCACAGATTAAGGATTGAGGCCATTCCTGTTTGTCTTGAATGTTTTTAGTAATAACACACTTCAGACCCACCTGGCCAGTATTCTGCACAGTGCACCACATCCAAAGTGGGAAATGGCCAGGGCCAAGGCAGTAACAACGTACTAAGGACGCCTCTACTACGGTGCCCTATGTTATCTTTGTTTACTCACTGGCAGGAGGCGTACAAACCCAGCACGTGCCAATAGAAGGGCCCCAGTTACAGAACCTTCAGGTCATGGGGAAGATGAATGTGAGAATTCTGTCACTGCAATAGAGAAGTGAGTAGTTACTGAGTAGCAATCAGTAGTTTCTAAGGTAGAGATCATGAGAATAAGGAATGGAATGTGGATAAAAAGATCCATATTGAGGAACAAAAATTTACTAATGGTCAAGTGTCCATAGTATCTTTTCTTTCAAAGTGTTATGACAATTTTTGGCTGTCATATATGCTTATATTGCATATATTTGCATATATACATATGCATATATATTATATATGCTTGGGTTTTAGTTGATTCTGGACGTATATATATTTATATATTACTACATATATATTTTGTGATATATATATATATAACTGACTGACACACAGATATATATGTACATGAGAAAGAAAGATACACACACACACACACACACACATATATATATATATATATATATATATATATAGAGAGAGAGAGAGAGAGAGAGAGAGAGAATGTTAATTCTGTACCTGCAGAGAAGCCTTAATAATGCTGACTATGATACCATGAGCCATTCTAGGGCAACAGAATTATAAGAATACATTTTTTTATTTTCTGAAACAGGCTTTCCAACTTACTGACAATATAGTTACTGAAGCTCCCATTCTGCATAATGTTAGGTACTAGATTCTGCTTTCTAATAATTTTTGGTATGTGAAGAACTCACTGGAGGTTTTTTTTTTTTTCTCTCTTTCTAAAATAAGAGCTGAATTTCCTACAGAAAATAGACTTACTTCTTCAGGGCTATGATGCAAAAGGCAAAGCATAATGCAGCCAAAGCAAAAGAAATGGAAGAGAGCAGCAGGGCATTGGCCAGGAACGGTTTTCTCTTCATTTCTAGAGCGATAAAATAAACTGGATGAAAAATAGCTGTCTGACATTATCCGTATTAACACTTGCAAGTGAGAAAATGGAAGGAGGTAGTGAAGAAAATGCCACAGTTAGTGGTGGATGTTCAGCAAGCATTTTAATGAAGAATGGCAAAAGAATTATTTGATTTTTGTCTTATGAGACTCTAAATTTCCGAATTGCTTTCAGGGATAGTAACCACTTTAAAACCACGGGGGATGCAAGACTGTGACCAGACGTCTAAACAGTTTCGCTGAGCACATGTTCAGGGAAGTTCTCTGTAAGAGGTCTACGGATGAATCTTTTCCTCAAATTTCTGTCCTGTGCATTAGGCTAATTCCTGTCCTATACAATAACAGCAGCAGCTAGTGAACTCACTTCATGTTTGCTTAGTATTTTTGTTAGCTAATATGGGGAAAATTTCAGACACTTTTCCTATAAATTGAACAAAAGGATTGTGGAGAGAACTAAGATTAGCAGATATGGAATCTAAGGCCAGTGAGGAGAATGTACAGAACATAGTAGCTAGAAGGAGGAAAAATATGGAACAGAGAACATGGGAAGGGTGTGCTCAGACACAGGGCGTGTGTACCGTCAACAGAAAGAGGGATCCAAAAATAGTAGGCTAAGAATGACTCTTTTCCAAGTGTTGAATGTAGCTTAAATATATTTTTTTTAAATCTTCAACAGTAGATACAGTACATTTCTAGTGTTCAGGTCTACTGAACTGTTGAGCATTGCAGGGTTCATTTGAGATGGGAGCCTTTACAACGAACAGTACTTACAATGGATATACTCCAGCAGTTTTTAATTAGCAGGTTCACCTTGGTGCATTTTCTTGAATTAATTCCTTATTTTCTGGATGTCTGCTTACATTCTAGGGGTAGCACATAGTTTGCAAGTGTATAAGTTAAAGAGACATATGTCCGTGTTTTAAAATCCTCACAGACCAGGCAGAAAAACTACCTCGTCCAGCTAAGCAGCCAAGTGCAATGTGGCTGCACAGGGCTGCTTGCTGTCTGGGAACAAGCTACAAGCCCGAGGTATACTTTATGAAATAAAAATCGAAATGAAGCCTGGGTGGTATGGGCCTGTGATTCCTATGCTTGGGAGGTTGAGGAAAAAGTATCTTAAGTTCAAGGTCAGTCTGTGCTACCCAGGGATATCTTGTGTGTCTGTGTATGTGTGTGGGTGCGGGGGGGGTGAGTTATAAAGATAGAGGGATAAATGAGCAACAAATCTGAAACAAAACAAAACATATAGAGTATGAGGGATATCATTCAAAAAGGCTCCATTCTAGAAAAGGATCTAAGTGGTGTGACGCTAGTAGAACCTACAGTTCTATCATAAAATGTCAACACAAACTGCTACAAAAACAAAACAAAAACAGTTATGATTGTAAAACAAACAAAAAATGGGGTGATTAAGCTATGTTTGATAACTGGCTCCATTTTATAAGTCTGCATTATTTTAGCATTAATTTTTAGGCCTCATATAAAGAGAATAGAATAATTTTGAGCACATACCTTCTGTATATTATAGCCTGCATTCAACCATTCAACTCTACCCTACTGTCCAGGGCACCAGTCCATGGGAACCAGTCAACAGTGGCTCAAGTTCAGGGACCACAGAAGGGAGTGCTGGGCCCATGCTCAGGTCTACAGCCAGGATTCTTCAATGTGAAGGAGGTAATTGTGCTTGCATAGCTTGGGGCACCTGGACAGAGTGGACTGCCAGGGTCTTGTGGGTATCTTTAGAGTATAGTCTGCACCTGAGTTTGGATGGTTACTTGCAGTAGGTGGCACAGGGCCTCCCCTAGGGAATTCAGGGGTGTGTGTGTGTGTGTGTGTGTGTGTGTGTGTGTGTGTGTGTGTGTGT
>NW_026596244.1:6021651-6033478 GCF_907164565.1 Psammomys obesus | reverse complement strand
TGTGTGTGTGTGTGTGTGTGTGTGTGTGTGTGTGTGTGTGTGTGTGTAGTCTGTTCTCAGAATGTCTTATATAACAAGTGACTATGTTCAGTAATAGGTACCCATGTATACAGTTAATAGATGGAGATTCAATTATTTAATAAAGTATTCTAAAATAACTGATGTTTGTAGCAAACTGTAGGGACTCCAGCTATGAAATGTTCTTTTTGTAGTACAGTCCTTGGATTACCAGAAATGTGAATCTTATAACATGAGAGCATGGTCTGTGGTCATCTGTGTTAAGATGGTGGGGAGGAGGGTATCCCAGTGTGAGGCCGCTTTGGTAAGGAAATGTGGGCACTGTACCTGAAAATCCTCTAATTAAAACAAAACTGGCTGCTCAGTTTCCAAGTGGTTTCTCCAGTAAGGGAAACAGGGTCTGTCTCTGACATGAAATGAGTGGTCAGCTCTTTGATCACTTTCCCCTGGTGTGTGTGTGAGAGAGCGGTGGAGCAGCCTTGCCAGGCCACAGAGGAAGATAATGCAGCCAGTCCTGATGAGACCTGCTAGGCTAGGGTCATATAAAAGGGGAAGAGGTCCTCCCCTATCAGTGGGCTAGCTTGTGGGAGAGGCATACAGGGAGAAGAGGGATGGTGGGCGGGATTGGGAGGAGATGAGGGAGGGGGTACAGCCAAGATACAAAGAGAATGGATAAATAAATGAATAAATAGAGATAATTTTTAAAAATTATTTTGCAATGAATGCAATATCATGTTGTCACTCTTCAGAAAGGTTCACATGCTCAACTGTGAATGGGTGTGTTTTCAGCTATTAATATCAAATGTAAATGCATAACACACCAGGCACGAATAATTGTTATAAAGTGGTTATATATAGATTATTTCTACAAGACACTTCATACAAAAACATTAAAATGGGAATAATAATAAAGTTATTATTTAAAATATATATCCAAAAAAAGGTTAGTGTTAGCAATTCAGTTCCTCTGGCATGATCTTACTTGGCTAGAGTCCCTACTTTCTACCCAACAAGAGAGCTAGAAACATAATTGTCTTTATCTTACCTTCCATTGAACTTTTCCTTTCCAGATTTTTAGAATTCTTATGGCTTTCGAGTTGCAGTTTCCTTTTTAAAAAATAATTAGGACAGTTGGGATATTCATGTTATATTAATAGTTTCTATTTGGATGGGAGTAGTTAATCTATGCTGAGCCCTTTACAAATGACTTTTAGTATTCTATGCCCTTTCCATTCACTCTGCGGTGTGATACACAGCTTTGGTGTTCTCTGTGGAGCTGCTGTTACAGCCATACTGTCCCCATCACACCTGTAGAAACAAATAACATCCTTTAGTATCATTCTAAAATGTATTCATGCTTTTCTGCATATGTAATATGAAATTTATTTCATCGTCAACAAGGCTATAAATATATAAATTTACAGGATGGTGTAAAACATACTTAAGTGGCTAAAAACAGCGGGTGTGTCTGCAAATTTCTTTAGACTGTGTAAAAAAATATCAGTTTTTTGTTTGTTTTTCTCTTTTTAAAAAAATATTTTTATTATTAGTTACATTTTATTAACTCTGTATCCCAGCTGTATCCCACTCCCTCATTCCCTCGCAATCTCACCCTCCCTCCCTCATCTCCTCCCTGCCCCTTTCCAAGTCCACGGATTGAGGAGGACCTGCTGTTGTCACACTTCCTGACTTGAAAATGTATAAAACTGAATCCTATTGAGTTTCCAATCAACATGAATCTGGTAATAAATGTGACTGACTGTCTCTTCACAGCTTCCATAATTCTATGTTCTGCCTCTTTCAAAATGCTTTCCTGTGTATTTCTTGGTTTTGTATTAGCTAGTCTGTCATTTTCATGCTGATTTGTGGGAGGTTTTTATATATCTTTATTGGTTATATGTGTTTGAATATCTTCCTCTGTGTGCAAATTGAATTTCCAGTGTCTATAAAGTGTTTTAGATACAGACATTTGCTTATTTTACTGTAATGCCATTTGTCATTTTTTACGGTATTATGAAAGGAAATGTTGTCTTAAGAGATGCTATTCAACCTCATGTTAAATAATAGAGTAAATGAATATTATAGCATATTTCAAAAATGTTGCTTTTGACAGAACTTCTTATTTCATAACTTTGATTAAAGATTTAGAAAAGAATCTAATTGCATTCACCTCATATAAATAATCATTTTCCTACTTTAGTCATTTGAAAGCCCAAACTTCTTTATTGATTTCCCACATTACTTTTACCTCATTGAAAAGAACAATGGAAGACTCCCTGTATTACACTATTACATAACATTCAATTTTGCTTTACTAGTACATTACATTTTAAGAAATATCTATCACACAGCAGAGACTCCTCTCTGCTTACTACATAGAAGAGCCTTGACTTGTCTTACTTCTCTTTCACATAGATTTTTTTAAAGTAAGTATTATAAAAATGTTTGTTATTTTTACATCAATTTTGTTAAGTCACTAGAAAATTTTGTGAAAAATACTGATCCACAGCAGTTTCCTATCCATATAGATATTTATCTTAATAATTTTGATTGTTTTTATTCTATCAAAAAAATGAGAATTATGTTTATTTTTTTATTTTTTATTAATTACACTTTATTCATTTTGTATCCCCCCATAAGCTCCTTCCTCCTCCCCTCCGATCCCACCCTCCCTCCCCTTTCTGCATGCAAGCCACTCCCCAAGTCCGCTGATAGGGGAGGTTCTCCTCTCCTTTCTGATCTTAGTCTATCAGTTCTCATCAAAAGTGGCTGCATTGTCCTCTACTGTGGCCTGGTAAGGCTGCTTCCCCCTCAGGGGGAGGTGATCAACGAGCAGGCCAATCAGATTATGTCAGAGGCAGACCCTCTTCCCATTACTATGTAACCCACTTGGATACTGAACTGACATGGGCTACATCTGTGCAGGGGTTCTAGGTTATCTCCACGAATAGTCCTTGGTTGGAGTATGAGTCTCTGGGAAGTTCCCTGTGTTCAAATTTTCTTGTTCTGTTGCTCTGCTTGTGGTGTTCCCGTCCCCTCCAGCCCTTACTATTTCCCACTTCTTACATAAAATTCCATTCACTCTGCCCATCAGTTGTCCATCAGGCTAGTCACCTACAGTGGACAGGGAGCAGAAAAGAACAGAAACTGGTCAACGGCAAGATATCTTTTCCTATGGTTCACTCACAGTGACCTACTTGCTAACCAGGCTTCATCTCTGAAAAATGCCATTTCACATCATGAATCTACCAAGGGACCAACACAATGACTCAGTCAAAATCTTTATGATTCAGTGATTTCCTAGTGACTGATTTCATTAAAAGTTAGGGAGCCCTCATGGAAATATGTTTTGATATACAAAACATATCTGTGCCCAGATAAATATACAGTAAAATTTGTATATATTTAACTTTGAAGGCAAATGCTTAAGAAAAAAAGTGTCACTAAATACTTTAGCCTTAATTAAAACACACAAAAGCAATTTTTATTTCAGTACCTATGCTTTGGGTTGATAATTATGTAGCAAAGTGAAAGCAGTCATAATAGTTTCATGTACACGGTCATTGTGGTTCCACTTGATAGAAAAGCACATAAAACGACTCAGGGTTCATTTTGTATTTGGAAAGACTCTTGCTAAATCATTGTTTTTGCAATTTTCAACATACCTACAAAATGTCTCTGCTCCTAGAAATTCCTTGTCATCAGATGGCAGCAATGAAATCTAATAGACTGTGAAAGGCAATTTTCATACAACCCTCTTTTCTCTAGTTCTTACAGAAAAAAAATTATGACACTACAATAAGAAAGAATCTGGTACAATTAGCAAATCAAGCTGAAGGATCAATCCAGTCCAATTATACTTTTTAATAGTGTGGAACGATGTTTCCTTCTACATTTTTTCCCATGAAAGAGATAACAGAAAAGAAAATTGAACATGGCAATCCCACTTCTGTGGCAATTACAGAGAAAAACATCGTCTATAAAACTTATCGGTCTACTTCTAAGTTTGAATGTGATTTTCTAACAATGGTTCCTTTTTTAAATTAAACTTTGTGTAATCTCAAATATGAAATACATGAACCTTACAAATTAATTTCATTGCCAATCTTTAAAGA
This sequence comes from Psammomys obesus, assembly GCF_907164565.1. NCBI lineage: Eukaryota > Metazoa > Chordata > Mammalia > Rodentia > Muridae > Psammomys > Psammomys obesus. Next base: position 6,029,345 of record NW_026596244.1, on the reverse strand, counting down.
CCTAAAACTTGCCTAAAATGAATCATTTAATAAGACGTATCAAGAAAAAAAAAAACATATGGCATCAGAGTGCATGCATTACATATATAGTGACAAAGAATAACAATGCATTTTCAAAATATATTCATAAAGAAAAGCATTATTAATAAAATCATAAAATCTGTGAAGCATGTCAAAATGGAAATTATTCTTTATAGATAATAATAATTCTTTATAGATAATAATGTAATTGATTGATGGTGTGTAATTTTTTTAAACTTCTTTGAAATTTGAGATATGTACAACATTTAGATTAGACCATGGGGGTGAAGTGGCTAGTCTTTAAAAAGTGTCTGAAACTTCCCAGACACCATCAACTATTTATGTGTAACTGTTTTGCTGATGTTTTAAGTAGTGTATTGCCTTCTCTATTTATACTATGTATGGCAGAATAATATATCTGACAAACTCTGAAGTCTTGTTCTTTCATCCCAGTAATGTTTGTGAAATTTTTTTTATCTGTACTTCTGATTTTTAAATTTACGTTGTTTTATAACATTACATGAATGTACTATGATTTAATTGCCTATCCATCTGCTGATGAATGTTTGAACTAATTCAAATTTTAGGTTCTATAAATAGCACTGCGATGAAGCTTCTTGAGCGTATCTTAATGTTCAAATGAAATTGTGAGTTTATGATTTGAGTTTTTTGAGTTACTGCACTATTTCATTTTGTTCTTCATTGCAGAGTTATAAATACACAGTATCTTCACTCACACTTGATGATATTTTTCCTTCTATATCTTTGTTTTTTTAAGATGAATATGCAATATAATCACAAACAATGTTGTCTATTGCTTACTCTTGGAGATTAGACTAATAAGGCACATATCATTGCTTGTAAAAACATATGTTGAGGTTATTTGCCAATTTGCTATTGGTTTGTAATATTGACTTAAGCATTCTGTTTTGGATGTGACTTGTTACAAGGTTTGACTCACAAAGGTGTGAAAAAGCTCCACAAGAAGGAGTTTGCTGACAAAGAAAAGCCAGAAGTGGTGAAAATTTTTGTGCTTTTCATTTAAGATTATAAAACTAGCCTGCTAGCCAAGATAAAGTGAGCTAATAATGTTACATACTTGATTAAAAATGTCATTTTGGTTACTAAGTGGATAGTTAAGTCCATTAGGAGACAAATGTATAATTTGTTCAGGCTTGATAGTCATTTATCAAGGTCAGCTGAGAACTGAAGAATATCTATGATTCACATATTGCTATAAAGATAGTCCAATTTGGTATCTTTAGTACTTAAATTTACTTCAACAAATATAATTAATGATACATAAAATATTTTTATCCAAATAAAAAATCAATTTTTTTAGGTTTAATGATCAGTCTCAAATTCTATACTAAAGGTTTTTTAAGATTTACTTATTTGTCTATTAGATGTTCTGCCTGCAGCAGATCTCAATACAGACAGTTGTGAGCTACCATGTGGTTGCTGGGAATTGAACTCAGGATCGTTGGAGGAATAGCCAGTGAATTTAACCTCTGAGCCTTCTTTTCAGCCCTATACTAAAGTTTTTGACTTACAAACAATATAAATATCTTCATCCAAATCTGTTGGCTATGAAACTTTGTTAGTCAGAATCTATACTCTAGCTCTTGGATAGCAGATTTTCCATCAGAATAATTGACCATTACTGCTCATGGAAGCATTTGATGACTTTTAAACATTTCCAGTTACAGCTGTTTTTCACGATGTTTTGTTGTTTGTTTGTTTTTAATAATTTTTAAGTAAATTGTGTCACAGCTTGCTGCTTCTCCTTATTCTTTGAGAATTGATTGGTTAATTAATGTTCAATTATGATTGTCTGTTAATTTGGTTTTCATAAAAATCTCTCTCTCTCTCTCTCTCTCTCTCTCTCTCTCTCTCCACACACACACACACACACACACACTCCTGCAGTGTCTTTGAGCCCCTCTGGACATCACAGACATTATAGCAGCATCCTTCCAGTCTCAGTGCTATTGCCTCTGTTGGGAAGGGTCACTGCTTTACTGAGTGGTTTCTGTTGCTAGATGGAAACCAGGATTATCTGGGAAGTTGCACATACAAGGAGATTCATTATTCATTTTCTCTTAAAGTGAAGGCATAGCTCCATGAATGTCTGTTAAGTTACTATTTAAATGTATAATCATTTGACCATATTAAGGATTATATAGGAACTGGTAATAAAAGTGAGAGTTTAATAATGTACAATTATGAATATATAATATATACAATGTCTATTATTTATTTATTATTTAATTATTTATTACAATTCATTCCCTTTGTTCCTGGCTGTAGCCATCTCCACCTCCTTTCAGTCCCACCTAATCTCCCTCTTCTCCCCCTATGCCCTTTCCCTAGTCCACTGATAGGGGAGGTCTTCCTCCCCTTCTATCTGTCCCTAGCCTGTCAGGTCTCATCAGCGCTTCTGTTTCTCATGGTCATGCATTTTTTTATATGTTCTGTATTGTGTAATATTTATGTAGCAGCTTATGTACACAATTAATACATATAAATGTAAAGTTAATGTTTAAAGTTTTTAGGAGATATATTTTAGACATTTGGTGTTTGAGTCTAAACGCTCTACAATTCCATGCTTTCTAATTTAGAAATGAATATGTGTTCCCACAATATGTTCATTTATTATAAGCATATTCTGCATACATGTATGAAATACCACAGTATACCTCATTAATATATACATTCTTATATTTTATACATCCATGAAAATTAATATAAATTAAATTTCAAGAAATATGCGTATATTACTGGTGGTAATATATCTTTAAGTACAGAGATTAATGTATATCTTGTTTTCTTATAAATTGAAATTTTTTTATATACTCATGTCTAGAGCTGGGGCATGGCATAGAGTTACTTGCTGTACATTTTCTTAATATTGAGAGTAAAAAATTATACTTAATTTTAAAATATTTTGATGCAGGGCCTCACTCTATAGCGCTGGCTGGCCTGGAACTTTCAGATATCCAACCTACCTCTGCCATTAAGGGATGAGACAAAAGGCAAGTACCATGCATCTCGCTGATGTCAATTCCTGCTCCACGTTCTGCCTTATCCATCATTAGATGGCGCCCTTTAAAGATACTTTATTTTAGCTGTTTGGTTTTTAAAGACTTCTTTCTTTCTTTCTTTCTTTCTTTCTTTCTTTCTTTCTTTCTTTCTTTCTTTCTTTCTTTCTTTTTTTCTTTCTTTCTTTCTTTCCTGCTTGAGAAAAGATTATTAGTTTTTAATCAGTGGTTGCACATCTCATGGGCAGCACCGCAAACAAACAAACAAGAAAAATAACAGAAACAAAAACAGGTGGCTGTGTTTCCCCGTTTAACTTGTTACTGAGTTGTGTTAATTAAACAATTTGGTCGTGGCATTATATGAGATTTTTTTTCTAAGTTATTATAAATGTGTGTCATAAATTTGAATGTATGAGATAGTCTGGAAGAAACAACAAAAGTTATAGCTTTTACTACGTTTACTTTCTGATAGCTGTGTGAAGAATGTAATTTTTCCTTTCACTGCTACTCAGTCTCAGCTGTTATTTTATTATAAGTTAAGTGTAGAAAAATACCAGAGACTGTTCCTGTTCCCCTTACTAGGACACCCCTATGGAGACTGAGCTGCACATGAATACATCGAAGCAGGTCTAGATCCTCTCCGTGCATGGTCCTTGGTTGATTCACCATTCCCTGCAGGACTCCCTGCGTCCAGATTTTTTTTGGCTCTGTTGGTCTCCTCATGGAGCTTCTGTCTCTTTCAGGTCTTTCTATCTCTCTGTTCTTCCATAATATTCCCTCACTCTGCCCAAAGTTTGGCTATGAGTCTTGTCATCTGCTTCGATTACCTGATCAGTAGAGTCTTTCAGAAGCCCTCTGTGGAAGGCTCCTGTCCTATTCCCTGTCTTCTCCCACTTCAAATATCTATTCTGTTTGCTCTTTTGAAGGAGGATTAAGCTTTTTCCCTAGGGTCCTCCTTGTTGTTTCACTTCTTTAGTACTATAGATTTTAGTATGTCTATCCTATATTATATGTCTAATATCCATTTATAAGTGAGTATATACTATGTGTGTCTTTCTTCTTCTGGGTTACCTCACTCAGGATGATCTTTTCTAGTTCTATCCATTTGTCTGGAAAATGCTCTTTGATTACCTCCCCCTTTCTAGGCCACAGAGAAAGAGGATATGGCCAGTCCTGATGAAACCTGATAGGCTAGGGTCAAATACTATAGGAAAAGGATCTCCTTTGTCAGTGGACTAGGGGAGGGACATAAGAAAGGAAGATAGAAGATGGGTTGGAAGGGAAGGGGTTACAGCCAGAATACAAAGTGAATAAATTGTAAATAATAATAATAATAATAATAATAATAATAATAATAATGGAAAAAAGGAAGCAAATAGGGCAGCATGAGCAAGATTAAGAGAGTCTTGCACATGGGGTCTGGGCAATTCCTTGCTGCCAGGGTCTGGGGGTGAGATGCTAGATGTTTAAGAGGGATTTCACTTCTAAACTGATGATTCAAAGTTAGCTATGCTTCTTGTTCTTCCTGTTTAAAAAATGAAAAAAATAAACAAAAATCTTGATCTGTAATTTAGACCCTTTCAAATTCTTATAAACCTGAGGTCTAATCTGGCAAAATATGCATTTTTTTTTAATAAATAATGTTTTCTTGTCACTTAGCCGCAGGCAAAAAAGGAAGTTTGGAAAAATAGTTTCATGCTTTGCAAATTGTGATGAGATAAATTTTCTTAGTTCTATATGAAATATTTTTGGACAACCAAGATATATATATATATTTGTAGACAATGTCATACTTAGAGTTCATATAGGTTCTGTAGAAAATATGATTTAAGTTCATGACCTTGTTTGCAAAACTACTCAAAATGCTTTCCAGATATTTTACAGTTTACTTTGTTTTCAAGGAGATACTGATTATTCTGAAACAGCTTTCATTCACACAAGGCTAATTACAGACGCTAAGTGTATGTTACTGAAGACTGAAGCATCATAATTACAGCCAAATATTATTTAGTTTAATTTAAATCTTCAGTTTAAGAAAATTGAAGGCTATGTTTTGTTTATGTGTCTATAAAGGAGTTCTCAAATGTAAACAAGTTGTCCTTTCCATATGCAACAAACCATAAAATCCTCAGAGTGCCTGGAACCCTAATAGAAATTTCTTTTTTGTTGTTTAAATACTTTCATGTAAAAATCACTGACATGGAATCTAATGTCTGTTTATGGTTCACTTTCCCCTAGCAAAGCTGCCTTGTTGAGCCTCAGTGGGAAAGGATGCACTTGGGCCTGATGTGACTTTATGTGCAGGGGTGTGTTGGTGGGGAGAGGTGCTCCCCTTTTGTGAGAAGAGAATGTGGGAAAGGGGGAAGATGGTGGAAGGGTAGGACCGGGAGAGGTTTGAGAGGGCTGCAACTGGGATGTAAAGTGAACAAATAAATAATGAGAAAAAAAAGAATATTGAAAAAATCTGAAGGAAAATAGGGCAGTTGATTTCTAAGCTCAAAATTCACAAAATAATAAATTTAGACCATAGTCAAAAATTCAAAATATAGCCCTGAGTTACCAAAAGTGTATTGGAAAAAAAAGTTAGTTTCTGGCCTTGGTATGTTTAACATTGGCCTATGAACTTTGACGTTTATAGTAAGCAAAATTGATTGCCTTAACTAAAAAATTGTGTTACACAAACAAGCAGCACTTTTATTCTTAAAGATTTTTTTTTATTTATTATGTATACAATGATCTGTATGCATGTATCCTGAACACCAGAAGAAGATACCAGATCTCATTAAAGATGGTTGTGAGCCACTATCTGGTTGCTGGGAATTGAACTCAGAACCTCTGGAAAAGCAGTCAATGCTCTTAACCTCTGAGCCATCTCTTAGCCCAAGAGGTATTATTATTAAATGAATGGAAAACTATATAAAGAAAAGTAGGACATAGCGAATGAAATATGCATGCTAGAGAAATCTACTTTTTTTTTTAATCAAATTCTCACTGGAACATCCATTCTCATAGTACAAATTTATTTATTTGTTTATTTTTCTGTTTATTTATTTGCAAAAACCTGCCCTAGAGCAGCAAGTAGATTAAATAACAATAATAACTTATGAAAAAACACTACATTGTGTTTTATATGTATGATATGCAAGCAATACAGGAAATGTGAAAATTGAATGTATACTGATCCACATACACTAAAACTATCACAAATCCACCCCTACCTCTCTCCCTCCTCCTCTCTCTGTCATGATTGTCAGCAGAAGATGCTGGGGACCAAAAAAAAAAAAAAAAAGTTCTAGACGCTCTAAGTACCCAGAATTCCTCTGTCCCTCAGCAACTGCATACAAAGACACTGCATAATAATTATCTGTGCTTACAGTTCTCATTCACCAGGGAGAGCACAGGTTAGAAGAATAGGTAGAGTTACATATGGAAACATCACGTTTAGAGCTTAAGAAATAGTATATCTCAGCTTCCCAGCCGGGAACCCCGTGTTCAGACTAATTTCTTCTGTCCTTAGTGTGCCAAGGGTCAAAATGCTCTTAGGTGCAGAATGCTTCTTTCTCAGGCAAGGCTGTTGACAATATTTCTCTCCCTTCTTTTGTATCAAGGTTAATATCACTGACTTAATATAATATCAAGTGACATCAAGATGGGATTTCAAATGCTTTGACCATCTCAAGTCTTGTATTTTGTTCACCTAACTAAAGTACATACTCTTTTAACTCTTGGATCTTACCGAGAATCTTTTTGTCAGTATGTATTTGTGCTTTGTCAAATTCTCTTGAAAATCTTACAAATAACTTGTTCTTCCTTTCTGGTATAAGGCTATGACTACAGAAGCTGCTGTAGCAACATTGCTAACTGGGATCACAGTTCTAGCAATAGACCATCATATAAAAATCTGGAGGTGTAGCCCATGGAAGTTCGGTATCCAAGTGGGTTCCATTGTAATAGGAACAGGGACTGTCTCTGACATGAACTCATTGGCCTGCTCTTTAATCCCCTGAGGGGGGAGCAGCATTACCAGGCCACAGAAGGAGACAATGCAGCCACTCCTGATGAGACCTGAAAGACTAGGATCAGAAGGAAGGAAAAGAAGACCTCCCCTATCAGTGGACTTGGAGAGGGGGGGTAGAGGAAGGGAGTGATTGGGACAGGAGGAGGAGGGAACTACAGAGGGGATACAAAGTGAATAAAGTGTAATTAATAAAGAATTAAAAAAAATAAAATAAAATAAATATCTGGCAGTGAATCTTGACATATCTTGCATAAGGGCTACAGTTAGAGTATCTTCCTATGGCTCTTTATGCAGACCTCAACCAAAGCACTACTGATTTTATAGAAACATATACAAAGAGTCTTTTCACCAATTAATGCATTGTTGCAAAGAGTAGTCCAAACAAGAAGTAAGATATAAACAATCAGACTCCTGATATACATATTCAGACTTAATAAATGCTAATACATGAACTTGCTTCTTTGGGTTATGTTTGAATTGGAAACACTTTGAGTTATGACCTCCTCTTCACAGTTACAGACTTCAGTCCACATGTTTCAGAAAAGGTCCCTGTATAGGTCTAAATCCTGTGTGTGTGTGTGTGTGTGTGTGTGTGTGTGTGTGTGTGTGTGTGT
>NW_026596244.1:6014547-6021641 GCF_907164565.1 Psammomys obesus | reverse complement strand
TGTGTGTGTGTGTGTGTGTGTGTGTGTGTGTGTGTGTGTGTGTGTGTGTGTGTTAGGGGAGTACTAGCCATTCCATAGTATTCTTCATAGTGGAACAAATTACCATGTGACAGGAGTATATAAATTTTGCTTTATTGAATCTTTTTCCAACACTCAATTTTCTCCATTCACAATTCTCCCTGTAGCTCCTATCACTTTTCTTCTCTCTATGTACATATTAAAAGGATATGTGATAAAACACTCAGACTATCTTAAAAGCTCATTTGTGCATTCCTATTGTCTGTGATTAGTGGAAAAAGATCTATATGGAGTAAAGGTGACACTGGCATGGATTCCAGGCTTAAATCCCTTTGATGTTATAAAATTAAACATAGCCTTTTGTTGTCTTTTCTTAGATTCTAAGTCAACAAGGATTGTACTCTGTGTGAAGACACGGGGAGTGATTATCACCTACAGAAACAAGTTTGGGGAGCTTTACTGAACCATGATTGTTATGTTTTTTCTGGAATCAAAACAGTCTGTAGGCTGTCTTTTTGTTCTGACAACAGTGTCCTTTGTTTTACAGAAGCTTTTCAGTTTCATGAGGTCCCATGTATTGATTGTTGCTCTTAGAGCCTGTGCTGTTGGTTTTCTGTTCAGGAAGTTGTCTCCTGTGCCAACCAGTTCTAGGCTCTTCCCCACTTTTTCTTCCAACAGATTTAATGTGTCTGGTTTTATGTTGAGGTCTTTGATCCACTTATTAACAGGACAGGAGCATACCACAGAGGGCTTCTGAAAGACTTTACCTAGCAGTGTATTAAAGCAGATGCTGAGACTTATAACCAAATGTTTGGCAGAGTGCAGGGAATCATATGAAAGAAGGGGGAGTTAGTATGATCTGGAGAGGACAGGAGCTCCACAAGGACCAAATATATCTGGGCACAGTGGTCTTTTCTGAGACTGTTTCTCCAAACAAGGATCATGTATGGATATAACCTAGAATCCCTGCTCAGATGTAGCCCATGGTAGCTCAGTATCCAAGCGAGTACCCTAGTAAGGGGAACAAGGACTATTTCTGACATGAACTCAATGGCTGGCTCTTTGACCTTGCCCCCCAGGGAGGAGCAGCCTTGCTAGTCCACAGAGGAGGACATGGCAGCCAGTCCTAAAGTTACTTGATAAGATAGGGTCAGATGGTAGTAGAGGAGGACCTCCCCTATTAGAGGACTTGGAAAGGAACAGGGAGGAGGTTAGGGAAGGAGGGTGGGATTGGGAGGGAATAAGGGAGAGCCCTATGGCTGGGATACAAAGTAAATAAACTGTGATTAACATAAAAAATAAAAATTATAAAAATAATAAATAAATAAAAAGGTGAAGAGGACCTCCCCTATCAGTGGACTAGGGGAGGGGCATGGGAGGAGAAGAGGAAAGGAAGATGGGATTAGGAGGCGATGAGGGAGGGGGCTACAGTGGATATAAAAGTGAATAAATAATAATAACAAAGTTAAAAATTAGATAACTGAATGAGATTACAAGTTTTAGTAAAAAGTTGGCAAACTATAACAAAAATTATTCACTATTGAGTAAAATAATGAATTTCTTATGAATAAGTTCAAACTGTAGTCTACATCTTTCAGTTGACATTAGAAATATTAATTACAAAATTAATATCATTTGCTGACATATTGTCACTTCTTGGGTTATTTTACATATTTTTGAGATTATAATACAATTTAATATTTTATTTTCCTCTTCTGTTTCTTATCTCTATAGCCTCTCACATAATCCTGTTGCTATCTTTCTAATTCAGACCTCTTTTTTTCTTTAAACATTTGTACAAACAAATACACACACACTGGCACACATACACACACACACACACACACAAGAGATGAAATCTGCCTATCAGTGTAATGTTATTTGTGTTGACAGTCAATTTTCATGTTGCTTGTTTTGTAGAGTTCTGTTTTTGTATATGTATATATTTGTTTTTGGTTTCTGCATCTAATTTTCAATCCCTTTGGAAATTATGTTCTTAGTTGTGTTAATACATAAAATTCCATCATCATCTATTGAGGCCTCAAAAATTGGAATTTTACTTTTATAGTCAGATAAAAACATGTATATGTATAACATGCATTATTTTTCTAATATAGTAGCATTCGTTTTAGAAGCATTTTAATTTGCTATTCTGCCTTCAAATGTGCTTTCTAATAATGTTTTGGTAATATTAGTTTCAAATAAAATCATGGTTACTTTGTAGAACACTATCTGCATGTACTTTAAAAAAAAAAATCCAGGCTTTCTTGACAAGTGTTGAGTTATGCTACAGTAAAGCAGGATAACTTTTTTATGTCTTTGATATATCAGCAACAAAGTCTTCTTTTGACCCGTCTTAAGGTTTTATAAAACCCATCTCTCTCAGAACTTCATCCATCAAAGGAAAACAAAACTCCCTGCCATGCGGTTTAGTAAGAGTCTCAGAGTAAGGGCTGAGTCTGGAGTACAGCTGCATCCATAGGTACTAGAAAGAGACCAAAATGCAGAGCCAAAACTACCTGAAGCTCACAGCCCGCTGTCTGCATCTGTAGGAAAGGACAGCCTTGGCAATCTTGTTTTACACTTGCTTCTACTTGCCAACAAAATGGGTGAGTTGACTCTCACCTTTCTGAGTCTGCTTACCACATACCTCCGAATAGTATTTTACTGCCCTTTCTCCTCTTCCTGAACTTTGCAAACTTGTCTTTCAGTCCTTATGCAGTGGTGAGATGCCAATATGGGTAAACTAATGAAGCCACTGACCTTTTTACCCTTATGACTTCCTCTAAATTAAATTTTTCCCTGAGTCATTTCAGCCGTTGTAAATCTTATCAGGAGAGTTATTTTTCCTCTCTCCTGATTATCATTGAAATTGAGGAAGATAAGTACTCAAGATTTCACATAACTATCCCTTTGGGAATCTTTGAAATAGGGAGCCTCAGGATAGAGCCTTGACTAATTTTCTCACAATCAGGAGGGACAGGGTTTATTCATTAGTATTCATTATGCTCCCTAGGTAATCCCACTGCACAGCCCCATTTGAGGATTTCTCTCTAGTAATTTATTGAAACTCATTCTCACAACCCTATCATCTACTGGCTTCACTACCTGGTTAGTTTCATAAATGCATTCTGCGCTTTCTCTTTCTCTGCAGCTGTGAGCCAGCAGAACACTTTCCCACACTTTTGAAATGCATTTCATCCTTCATTACAGCCATCTTTTTAATATCTTCCTTCACTTTTACACTGGTTTTCTTTATCCTGACCACATATTTTTTTATATTCATTTGGATATTTTAGCAACTTAAACACTTTGTCGAATGTTAGTTCCAAGCTCTTCACTCTCCAGGCAGATCTTGCTACTCCCAGTACTTTCATTGTAGTTCCTTTTGTTCACACCCCAACCAAGAAGCTCTGGTTTTCCTTTTTCTCTAGATGACCCCAGTGGATTCAATTTTCCTCTTTCTCTTACCTTCATTTTGTCAATGGAAGATCAAAAACTAATAACAATATATTTTATTAGAACAGAAATTGGAGATTTTGTGTAAAGGACTAAATCATACTAATTCAGAATTTGTGAAACAATGGGTTTGCATAATGGGTAAACATTCATGCTTTCAAACCTCACCACCTGAGTTTGAACACCCAACAACACAGAGTGGAAAAAGACAACAGGCTTTAGTATTAGAACAGTAAAGTTTGGGCACATGAACATATAAGTACATGTATGCATTCATGCACACACGTGTGTGTGGACACGTGTGCTCACTCACACACATACATACACACATGAAAATTATAAAATATTTTAGAAGAAAATACTTGATAGAAGAAAGATAAGCATCCTGTCAGTCAATGTCCATATGCATATCTTGATCTAAACACTGAAACTTGGCCACGTGTTCAGCAAGTGGAAGTAAAATTTTAAAAGAAAAATGCTTGCATAGTTGATGTCCAATTATAATTGGAATGGGTTATCCATCAATGTGAAGAAAAAAATAAAAACAAAAAGGAGATCATGTGTGAAGAAAAGCCCTGGATATCGCAGAAGTCACCTGGTAAAGGGAAAGACTTTGAACAGATAATTACTTACGTCAAGAGCACTCCTACCTCTGGTATGGAAGTAGGCGTGTGCTGGAGGCTGGCCATCATTACAGCTCTGTTTTCACAGCACAGTAATATTCTCTTCAGCCCCTTCCAGCAGTGTGAAATCCAACCAGCGGAGGTCAAGTTTCTAGGTCAGCACTAACTTGATTTTTTTTTTTTTCTTTTCATATCCTGACTGATTAAAGGGTGTATTCGGCAACAGGATCAAACCATCACAATCTGTAGGTAACTAAATACATTGTCAATACATATAATATATGGAGGTCTATGGGGCATCACTGGCCAACAATTCCAATTCCAAGAAGGAACTCATTCCTGGAACTGAGCTTTTTTGTTGCAGAGCATTTAGTGTTTAGTAGGGATATTTTTGTTCTACTACAGGATAAACACACTTAAACTCTCTCTCCTCTCTCTCCATATATATATATATATATATATATATATATATATATACACACACACACACACACATATAATGATTTACTTCTTGGAATATATATGTGTGTATGTATATGTGTGTGTAATCTCTTATATCTATATCAGCTCTTTATCTATATAAGCTCATATATATATATATATATATATATATATATATATGTATGTGTGTGTGTATGAGCTTCCAGAGTAGTATATTTTCTAATCATCTTCTTAAAATGTCTGTAGTATTAATTATCCCTCTTTGAACTCTCCTCTTGCTTGTCTTTCATTTCCCCATCCCATTAGCTCTTTATACCACTGCACTCTTTCCCAATTTCCTTGAAATCTCCCATCATCCCATAGCCTCATAATTTCCTGATCATTTGGGGTATTCTCAGTGAAAGAAACATATCTTATGATTCAAAGCTAACATCTACAAATGAAAGAAAGCATAATTAATTTGTCTTTCTGAGTCTTGGTTATTTCACACTGAATGATTATTTCCAGCTCTATCCATTTACCTGCAAATTTAATATACATATTTTAAGACCTAAATAATATTCCATTGTACAAAAAAAGATACAAGATTTTAAATATCCATTTATCAGTTGATAGATAAGTAGGCTGTTTTCATAGTCTGCAAATAAGCAGGTAGCTTTGCGGTAGTTTATAGAGTATTTTGAATGTATACCTATATTAGTCACTGATAGATCTCTGTTAAAACACACGATAACCAAGGCAACTCTTTTTTTAATTTTATTTTATTAATTACATTTTATTCACTTTGTATCCCCCATAAGCCCCTCCCTCCTCCCTCCCGGTCCCACCCTCCCTCCCCCTTCTTCACACATGCCCCTCCCCAAGTCTACTGATAGGGGAGGTCCTCCTCTCCTTCCTTCTGATCTTAGTCTATCAGATCACATCAGGAGTGGCTGCATTGACATCTTCTGTGGCCTGGTAAGGCTGCTCCACCCTCAGGGGGAGGTGATCAAAGAGCAGGCCAATTAGATTATGTCAGAGGCAGAAATTTGCAAGTAAATGGTGGGACCTGGAAAGGATCATCCTGAGTGAGCTGTCTCAGAAGCAGAAAGACACACACAGTATATACTCACTCATATAGACATATAACATAGGGTAAACCTGCTAAAATCTGCACATCTAAAGAAAATAATCAAGAGAGAGGACCCTGAATAAAACGTTCAATCCCTATCCTGAAAGGCAAAGAGGATGGACATCAGAAGAAGAATAAAACAGGAAAAAACCTAGGAACCCGCCACAGAGGGCTTCTGAAAGGCTCTGCCCTGCAAACTATCAAAGCAGATGCCAAGACTTATAACCAACTGTTGGACAGAGTGCATGGAATCTTATGTAAGAAGTGGGAAATAGTAAGATCTGGAGAGGACAGGAACCACACAAGGAGAGCAACAGAATCAGAAAACTTGAACACTGGGTCTTCCCAGAGACTCATACTCCAACCAAGGACTATTCATGGAGATAACCTAGAACCCCTGCACAGATGTAGCACATGGGACTTTAGTGTCCAAGTGGGTTACATAGCAATGAGAAGAGGGACTGCAAAGGCAACTCTTAAAAAAAAAAAAAAAAAAAAAAAAAAGAAAGATTTGATTGGGAACTTGCTTACAATTTCAGAGAATAAATCCATGATCATCACAACAACAACAACAAAAAAAAAAACGACAGGTATGGCACTGGAGTCCTGTCTGAGAGCTTTATATCCTAGTTGCAAGCAACATGCAAAGAGAGAGACTAGATTTGGCATGTGCTTGTTAAACCTCAAAGCTCACCCCCAGTGACACTTCACCTCTAACGTACCTTCTCCAACAAAGCTGGCTGTAAGTGGCTGATATTGACAGTAGGAACCCAACTCAGCTCTTTCAAAAGAGCAGCATATATTCTTAACCAATGAGCCATCTCTCCACCCCAAAAGTAAGGTTTCTTATCTTACATACATATTTAATTTTTTGTAGTGATTAATGGACAAAAATCAGTCAGTTTTTTTTTTTTATATATAATGGACAAGGCCCTACTAGTATGCATGTTTTAATATTAAAGCAGTAGGCTTGGCAGATTTCCAACTGCTGTACTGGTAAACATGATATTGTTCAAATGGAACTCATAGTCCATGATGGGCAAATCCTTTTATGTGGACAGAGGGGTAACATGATCTGTTTAAAACAATGTGGACTTTGTTAGAGAGATATCATATGATGGTAGAGCAAACACCTGCTTATAATGTATTAGGTTTCTGCGATTCATTTCTAGTACATCATGAAGAAATTAGTTTGGGAAGGAAGAGGAAAAGAAGGTAGAGAAGAAAAACAAATAATAATAAGAGAGATATGGAATTCAAAGCAAGGAAGGAGAGGATATGAAATGAAAGGGAAAGGAGAAGAGGAGAGGAGAGGAGGGGAGGGGAGGGGAGAGGAGGGGCGGGGAGGGGAGGGGAGGGGAGGGGAGAAAAGAGAAGAGAAGAGAAGAGAAGAGAAGAGAAGAGAAGAGAAGAGAAGAGAAGAGAAGAGAAGAGAAGAGAAG
>NW_026596244.1:6011093-6014537 GCF_907164565.1 Psammomys obesus | reverse complement strand
AGAGAAGAGAAGAGAAGAGAAGAGAAGAGAAGAGAAGAGAAGAGAAGGGGGAGGAAAGAAAAGAGAAGTGGTGGAAAGAAAAGGAATAACTTATTATTCTGTGACTTTGGTGGCAGGAAAAGTATTTACAAAATCAATATAACAATTGAAAACAATTTCCCCACTGCTGCATTTTGTTTACTCCTTCATCCCATTGGGAAGATTAAATGTGCTAGAAATCTGTGATCCTTTCATTTATTTTTAACTTTTTTATTGATTCTTTGTGAATTTTACTTCATGCCTTTGAATTATATCATCTCTCTATCTCCTCTCTGCCCTCTGCCCTCGCAAAATCACCCCCAACACACACACACAAATGAACACACACCCTCACACAAAAAAAAAGAGTGCAAAAATCATCTTGCTGTGGAAGCTGCAGTGTATCACAGTGTGCCCCACAGTACACTCTTTTGCTAAACAACTTTACTTAGAAATCTTTGAATGAGACGTCAGAAGAAGAAGAAAACACGAAACAATGTAGGAACCTGCTGACACAGAGGGCCTCAGACTATCAAAGCAGATGCTGAGACTTATGGCCAACTGTTGGGCAGAGTGCATGGAATCTTATGAAAGAAGAGGGAAAGAGTAAGATCTGGAGAGGACAGGAACTCCACAAGGAGAGCAACAGAACCAGAAAATTTGAACACAGGGGTATTCCCAGAGACTCATACTCCAACCAAGTACCATGCATGGAGATAGCCTAGAACCCCTGCACAGATGTAGCCCATGGCAGTTCAGTTTCCAAGTGGGTTTCGTAGTAATGGAAACAGGGACTGTCTCTGAAATAAACTGATTGGTCTGCTCTTTGATCACCTACCCCTGAGGGGGGAGCAGCCTTACCAGGACACAGAAGATGACAATGCAGCCACTCCTGATGAGATCTGATAGACTAAGATCAGAAGGAAGGAGAGGAGGACCTCCCTTATCAGTGGACTTGGGGAGGAGCATACATGATGAAGGGGGAGGGAAGCTGGGATTAGGAGGGGAGGAGGAAGGGATTTATGGGGGGATACAAAGTGAATAAAGTGTAATTAATAAAAAAAGAAAGAAAACAACAACAACAAAATCTTTGAATGATACATCAGTCTGTCTCCAGGCCTCTGGCTTCTACCACACCACAAATACTGGGCCCTCACCCAGACTCCTCATGTTTATCTGTTTGTTGTCATGGAGATATTCAGCTTTGGTTCTGCAGCAGTGCATAGACAGGTTGATGTTGGCTCAACTCAAAGCCTTGACTTTGAGCCTGGTTGCTTGCTGAGTTGGTCAACCCAAAGGCTCTCCTGATTCTTAGTGTCTACTCCACTTCAATCAATATGTTGGAAGGAATGTTTTGTCCTGCCAATTATTCTTTAGGTCTCTGTTTAATCCCTGCTCTTGGCCTTAAAGAAGCTACATGTTTCAATCTGTGAGGTGGAAATTATTTTCTTTAGAAAAGATGTTTAAAGTTTATCTCTATAAAATTTATTGAAAAAGTATCCTTTCTATCCAGTTAGTTACATGGAGATAAATGAAAATAAATAAAACTAGAAATTATTTTCAAAGTGAGCCTGTAGTATTTTAGTTTAGAAATATAAATTCTTAAATTTATAAAAATTTATTTCATAGTAAAACATTATTCATGATAAGTACTGTTAAACTTCACTGGCTTTTGTTTAGCATATCCCCTCTCATTATGAGAAATATTTAAATTTCTGCAATATTAAATATTTCTACATGTAATAAACTCCTAATTAATTCTTGTCAAAAACTCCAAGTAGTAAATGAGAGTAAACAGCAAGAATGTGTGATAATGTATATTTCAGTCAATTCTAGTACAGTGTTTCACTCTAGTGGGCCTGAACTTGGTATAAGAGACTTTTCAAGCCTAGGAATTATCCTAAAATAACTATGTTCATCTGACTTTATGTTCGGTTCACCTGCAAGTGCTGAGTGTCTTTTAAATATTTCAGAAATAATGCAGCACTAATGTGTTTCTTTACTTTGATCAATAATTGCTTGAAATGTAACATATTATCTTTAATGGATTAGTAACACTATGAACCACCATCAAAGGCCACCAAGTCCTACATTGTCCCTTATAGTTGCTATTTTCTCCATACCAATGAAATAAGGACAATAAGCAAGAGAAAGTTCCTCATTACAGCTCCATTCCAGGACGCTACAGGTGCAAGTCAAAGTGACACAGATTACAGGACTATCATCATTTTAACCATGATCCATGATGCTTGAGTTTTTTGTTTTGTTTTGTTTTTTCATCTAGCTTGGAAATGGCCTATGTCTACATGAATATCATCCTTGGAGCTCAATTCCTACCATACATCAGATATTTGTGCCCTCAGAAGTACCCCGCATCATAATTTGAGATCATTGTGAATATAACTAATAAAATAGGGTCTTTTAGGTAAATGGATATAACAGAAGCAGGACAATGAACGGCAGGGTTTGTCTGCTTGGAATTTAGCATTGTGGTTTGGATGTGAAACTATAGGCACATGTGGTTGCAGGAAAATAAATGTCTTTGATGGCAGGGAGGCAAGCAGCAGTAATAGCGGCTGGAGGAGGAAGGTTAGAGCTCACATGTTGAACTACAAGCCAAGCCAGAAAGAACTTAATGGTAATAGACAAAACATGTTAGTCTCAAAGCCCAATGGCATACTTCCTATAGCAAGGTCATGCCTCTAAAAACCACGTCAAATAATTCCACCAACTCCCAAACAAGTATTCCAGATCCTAGGGGCAAATTCTTATTCAAACCACAGCACATTCCTTCTCCTCCTTATTGACTTGGTACCCTCAAATTGTCAGCCAAAATAAACCTTTCTTTCCTTAAGTTACTTTTTGCCAGGTATTTGGTCAATGCAACAAGCTAACAAACAACATTATTTTGTTCTCACAGAAAGGTTCTCAATAAAGAACTGAAACATTTTGGGAGAAAGAATGGGTTCCAATATCTCAGGCTTTTTGTTTTGTTTTGTTTTGTCTTTTTGTTTTTGGTTTTGTGAAGAGGGGTAGCCTTAATGAGACAGAAATGTCTACATCTTTGCAGTTTGATCAAGTTATTATCCAAGAAATGAGAGAAGACTTGAGTGGTTAGGACCTAGTACACAATATATTAAAGAGACATGCCACCCACTGAAGGGTGAATGGAAAGGTCACATAACAACACATCACAAGGCATTTATTTCTAAAAAGTTTTGTCCTTCCGATGAATAGCCAGAAAAAATATCACTTTAAGCACAACAAAAAATAAATCAGTATATAGATGTTAGATAGATAGATAGATAGATAGATAGATAGATAGATAGATAGATACACAGATAGACAGATACATAGATAGATACATAGATAGGTAGGTAGATAGATAGATAGATAGATAGATAGATAGATAGATAGATAGATAGA